>NW_015505310.1:427896-440019 GCF_001515645.1 Sinocyclocheilus grahami | reverse complement strand
ACACACACACACACACACACACACTTTATGAATTAATTTAGAAAAAAATTATTTCTCTGTAGAAATTGAATCATAGCATAATAAATTTAAATATAAAACATCAACAAATTTTAATGTTATATTAATATAAAATATTATTATTATAAAATAATATAAAATATGTTATGTATTATTTATTTATTATTACTTATCAATTGTGAAATATCAGAGGCAGCTAAGGGTACATCTGTGCTGCATTCAAAATTCCACCAGATGGAGGGATTTCAATGATGGGATGTTATGCAAATATTGGATTCAGATGTGCTTCAAATGAGGAATAATTTTAGGTTTTGAAAACAGACTAAGACCATTTCTTTGAATGCCTTAGAACTTGGTAAACAACCTAAAATGATTATAGATTATAATGATTATGGTTATTCTAGCAGGGTGAGAACCAGAAGGGCGTAAGTGACATTTCACTAACTTTACAGGAAAGCCAAAACAAAAACTGACCATAGTTTGATCGGATTTTGTGTACTGATTTCAATCTTTTATAATAAAAATGTGTACACAACATGGATGACAGGATACTTATTGAACACTATTTTAACATTTATTCAGAAAAAAAAAAAATCTTTTTGGCACCAATGTTTTATTCAATTTGTGTATAAAAACACGGGCGCATCTGCTGACAATATGAACAAAACATTACATTAATGACTTTAAAAGAAATAACAATCCATTGTGATAAAATAAAATATCACATAAAAAGCCCTTACATCAAATTAGTTAATTGAATGTGGTTAATTTTACTGAAATAGAGTATTCTACAAATACATTTACATGTTATTCACATATCACTAAACTGGTAGACTTAAAGTCTGCTAAATTGGAACAACAAATTTTGTACTTCATGCACTTTAATTGTAAGAATGTGCTGAAGTCTAACTAAAGATATACTGAAATATATTTGATTGTGCTAAAAGTGGAACTATTGCAAGTATAATTTAGGTACACTTTAAATATCTTGCATTTAAAGACTGATATTATTCAAAGATCATATAATCCTCATCAATAGAAATGTGCATTGTGCACAAGTAGTACTCCAAATAAAGTTTAATTATAATTTTTATATCAGTAAGTATCGAGTGATATGTCAGTAAATAGACAATAAATAAAGGAAATAAAATGTTAATAGATTTTAACTAGTATGAATGTGTGTCATAAAGAACGTTTCAGAATTGTGAATTGTACATGAAATAGTAGCCTACTCTGACTGGCTGACTTGTAAAGCTTGGTAGAAGTCCACATAAGACTGTGGGATACCGCCATTTGTGCACAAAGTAAGTCTTTCTTTTTCACATCAGTGATCCAAGGTGGACTTCTGTATAACGTTTCACTCACTGCATTTCTTGCATCCTTTCCTCAGTCATCTCCTTTCTCTATGTCTGTCTGTCCCTTCTCTGCATTCTCTCTCTTGTGGCTAAGAAGTAACTGAGTGCCTATATGATAACACCCATAGTAACAAAAAAGTAATATATTTAAAATACATTTATTTCCATACTAAGTATAATTCAAATCTATTAATATATTTACTGACATACTGCTCAAGACTTAAGTCAAGTCAAGTCACCTTTATTTATATAGCGCTTTTAACAATACAGATTGTCAAAGCAACTGAACAGCATTAATTAGGAAAATAGTGTGTCAATAATGCAAAATGACAATAGTAAACACTCAGTCGGGGGGCCAGTTCTCCTCTGACCAGACGAAACCAGCAGTTTTACTGATATAAAAATTATAATTAACTTTATTTGGACTACTACTTATGCACATTTCTCAATATTAAGTCTAAAATGTGTTTTAATGTCACTGTTGATGAGGGTTGTATGATATTTGAATAATATTGGTCTTTAAATGCAAGATATTTAAAGGGGTCATATGATGCCATTTACATTTTTCCTTTCTCTTTGAAGTGATACAAGCTCTTGGTGCATAAAGAAGATCTGTAAAGTTGCAAAGACTAAAGTCTCAAATCTAAAGAGATATTCTTTATAAAAGTTAAGAGTCAACGCCTTCCTAAATCGGCTCGTTCTAACACGCCCCCACATATCTACGTCACGATGTGGGAAGATTTGCATAACGCCGCCCAAATGTTCACGCAAAGAAAGAAGGCGTAATTTTTATTCTCGCTGTAGTATTGTTGCTGCCACCATGTCCTGCAGACGCTGTGCTTTGTTGTGAAAGCGAAACTACTTTGTTTGGCCTTCCAAAAGAGGACGATATCTGCTTCGTCATGCTTAGAGCTGATCCGTGCTGGTCGCTGAGGAAATACATCAACTTCGCACTGTGGATCGCCGGATCGGCTTTCACCGTGGACAAAGCGGAGTCCAGCCTGGGGTCGTCACATGTGGTTGCCGCAAGCCCTCCGGACGCTCCTTCGTCGAATCCACCGGCCGCACCGTTCTCAAGCCCACCGGCCGTCGCTCACTCAGCACGCCGTGTGAAAATACTTTGTTTGGCCTTCCAAAAGAGGACACGACTAGAAATCAGTGGTTAAGTTGTATTTACAACACTGTTCCAGAACAGTTTAACCCAAATATTCAGATGTGTGCAGCGCATTTTATGGAGGACTGTTTCCTGATCCTGGTAGAGTAGACTACAACGCCGGTTGTTCTGACTCACAGACTGTAAGTACGTTTTCATTTTAAGGATTTGTCACTGATGATTCAAACAAGAGTTTGAGCAGTGTAGAGTAGTGCTTGTTTTTTGTCATTTCTCTGATCACAAGTGCAGACATGGTTTTATGTTTACGCGGCACGATGCAATGCGAAAAAAAGACAGTATAAGTCATTATAATCCATAATTATGTCACCACTGGATGCAACAAATGCCTCATTTATAATGGGTTTTAATGTTTTTGTATCGTCGCTCCGGCTGGGACACGGCATCACAGTATGGTAAGGGTCGTAACATTTCCGTCACACGCTTGAGGTATTCGGCCAATCACAACGCACTGGATAGCTGGCCAATCAGAGCACACCTCGCTTTTCAGACCGATGAGCTTTGTAAAAATCGACGCGTTTAAACAATAATGTACAGTATGTGGAAAATAATGTGTTTTTTGAACCTTAAACCGCATAAACACATTTCATTACACCAAATAATGTTATTTTTAGCAGCATCATATGACCCCTTTAACGTGTACTTGAAGTATACTTGAAATAGTTTCACTTTAGCACAATCAAATATACTTTGTATATCTTTAGTTGGACTTCAGCACTACTTTCTTACAATTAAAGCGCATTAAGCACAAAATTTAAAATTGTTCCAATTTAGCAGACTTTAAGTCTACCAGTTTAGTATAGGCTACTAAAAGTACAATTGCAAAGCATTTTATTAAGCACATAAATATGTAAATGTATTTGCAGTATACTTAGCATGAAATAAATGTATTTCAAATACATTTTAGTTTATTTATCTTTCACTTGGGACATACCATCAGAATGTAAGTTATTGGTTACTACCCACTAGCTAGCTACACCTTGCTGGCAATGAATTCTGGATACTTCATTTTCTCCCTCATCATCCAGCTCTTTGTCTCAAAATAAGATTGTGAAGTATTTTTGCGAAGTTTCTGTATTAATAATACATCTCCAGCAGTAAAAAACTTGTGTACTTTTGGTAGTAGAAAGAGCTCATCAAGAGTTTTCATTTGATATATGTGACCCTGGACCACAAAACCAGTCATAAGTCGCTGGGGTATATTTGTAGCAATAGCCAAAAATACACTGTATGGGTCAAAATGATCGATTTTTCTTTTATGCCAAAAATCATTAGGATATTAAGTAAAGATCATGCTCCATGAAGATATTTTGTAAATTTCCTATTGTAAATATATCAAAACTTCATTTTTGATTAGTAATATGCATTGCTAAGGACTTCATTTGGACAACTTTAAAGCCGCTTTTCTCAATATTAAAATTTTTTTGCACCCTCAGATTCCAGATTTTCAAATAGTTGTATCTCGGACAAATATTGTCCTATCCTAACAAACCATACGTCAATGGAAAGCCTATTTGTAGATTTTGTAGTATTTGTAGCTTTAGCTTTCAGATGATGTATAAATCTCAATTTTGAAAAATTGACACTTATGTTTTGTGGTCCAGGGTCACATATACATTTCCATTTCACCCAAAATGTCACTTACGCCCTTCTGGTTCTCACCCCTCAATATATTTACATTTACATTTAGTCATTTAGCAGATATATATTGTTCTTCACTGATGTGTTTCTTGAATTTAATTATCCTTGCTGGAGAAGAAGAAGATCAACATACAGTGATTTCAGTCTGGTCCTCACATAACGTATAATATAACAAAAGTCTGGACTAAATATGGACTACATTTATGGTGCTTTTATAATGTAATTTAAGTTTTAAATACTTTTTGTTCCATGGAAGAAATAACAGCAAAGGGGTTTAGAACAACATGAGGGCTTAGTAAATTAAATTTTTCTGTCATTCAGACAGAATTTCATTTTTGGGTGAACAATAAAAAAAAAAATCACTTATAAAGTGCTTTTAGTTGCCTAGAGTTTGCGTTTTGTGAAAAGTATATCATGTATATTTCTTATATATTTCTGATATGTGAATGGGAGGAGGTAGCTGCAGTAGGCATGATGGGCAACAGGGGGCGGTAATGAGTGATCAAAACCGTGCTGTAAACTGAGAAACAGAGACCCTTGTATCGCCAAATTCTAGTTTGAAAGGCAATTTCCAGAGCAGACACATAAAGACAAAGCAGCATGGCAAAGCAGAGAAAATGATGGGAAATGGAGTCACACCTGACACAGACACGGAGAGCTCTTTACCGACGGTGGGAGTGGTGGCAGCACTCAGAGAGTTGGTGGAGGAGATTGAAGAGGTGCTTTCTGCACGGGCCAACGGAGCCAGAGGAGGGGGGCTTGACGAGTGTACAGGGGGGCTGAACGGCCGATTCTGACAGGAAAAGCAGGGAAAAGGAAGAACAGACAGAAGGGAAGTTAAGTAACAAAAAAGTAGGGGTTTGTCATTCTGGTCAGGTGATCAGGAGGAAATTTACACAAAGCATGTTGTGGTAGTGTTTCTTGGATTTGGTTTCAAGGTTTTTATTCAAAGAATATTAGATACGTAGTAAATATCAACCTAGGCTTTGTCTGGTATTTTGAGGGGTGAGTTCTGACATCTTATAAAAGTAAAAAAAATTACATAGGCCATGGAAAGGTCAGAGACATTGAGAATTTGTTGGGAACTAACAGGGACAGTAATAGTTACTATTTGAAAGTACTGTACATTTTTCATGTCATCACGTACCACGTCCCCTATGCTTGGTTTCCCAGGTGGCAGTTTGGGTCGTGAGGGTGGCCTAGGTGGGGGAGGGGGAGGGGGGGAGCTGCTGGTAGCCAATGGCGAAGAGGGACGTGCAGGGGAGGAGGAGCCTGTGGAGCGAGAGTATTTCGTTAAACAAAGCTATTCAAAGAGTAACATGCATCAAGCCCAATCAAGAGCTCTTCCCAATTCAGAAAAAAATAATTGTACATTCAAGAACATATGATACTTGACTGGAATAGCCTATACAAACCAATCCGTTCAGATTAAATACAACTTTAAGAGAAACCATTACACTTTACACAGAAACCTGCAGAGATTGCGCAAACAATGAAAACAAAAACATGATGTGTATCTTTGAAAATTAGGATGCATGATAATGGTACATAAAAGTAGATGCATGACGCCCCTGATTAGAGCACTGCCAAAATTTGAAACCCAAAAATGTGGTAGTACCATTACAAATAGTAAGACTATATGTGTCTATATACAGAAAATAATGAGGCAAAAAGTTGTCAGATACCCTTCATCCCTCTTACTAATAAGGCACTTCTGTAAAAACCCACATAACATGATGGTGACTGGAGCAGAATGACTCAACCAAATGTATATGTATTTTCAACATGCAGAACCTTTTGATACTGCTTATTACCTTAGGGTATATTCTATTAATCAAAACCTGTTATTTCCCTAATGTGGATTGTGGTTTCATTGTTTGAGGGCTAGTTCACCTAAAATTTAAGGCTGCAACTAATGATTATTTTGGTAATGAAATGATAAAGTGACAACTGGCAGATGTTTTCCACACACAACATGCAGATGCATTTAATCGCTAATTTGTTGTTGATTATTTTCACTGAGCTTCATTTAGTTGTTGTAGCCCTACTAAAATTACTCTGTGATCATTGCTCATAATCCAAACCTGAGCAACTTTATTTTTTTCAGGGGCACATACAAGGTAAAGTTTAGCAGAACATCTAAGCTGCTCTCATTCATACAATGAATCTGGATAAGGACCAGCAGCTGCCTGACAAGCTCCAAAAAGGACCAAAAAGCATCATAAAAAGTTCATACAACACATGCTCTATATTTCAAATATTCTGAACCCATATGATACTGTAGCCTTGTGTGAGGAACAGACAAAAAATTTCATTGAAAATCACTTTCAATAAATGGAAAGAGAATCTTTCTGTTAATTACTCTTTCTGTGTTCTACAGAAAACCTCATTCAGGTTTCAAAAGACAAGTGAAATGATGATGACAGAATGTTTATTTTTGGGTGAACAAAAGCTTTAATGTTCTGTGATCGCTGGTCCAATTGACAGTTTTTTTTAGATATAACTCACCACTTTCATTTCCACTCGTACCAGCTGGAGGGATGGGCCCTGGGGATGTCACTACCGCCCTGTATGTTGGAGGTGGAGGAGGAGGAGGTGTCGAACATGGTCCTTGACCAGTCTCTTTGGGTGAAGCGCTGTTCTCACTTGGGTCCTCTTTTGATGAGGTCTCCTCAGGGCTCTTCTTGTCCTCTTGGTTCAGAACCAAGGGTGGAGGGACTGTGCGTTCACTTGTCTCTACAGTGGTTGGCGGGCTATTGATTGAGTCTGATTGGGTCTCTATCAGAGGAGCACATGGCCCAAAGTCTGTGTTGGAGTGAGAAAGATCATCTGGTTTCGGTGGTGGTGGGGCCTCTTCAACCGGAGGAGGCAGGACAGTTGGAGGAGAAGGAGTGGTGTCTTTGGGAACAGGTGGGAGGTTATCCTTTGGTGACTCAATGGAAGGAGGAGAATGTGCTGGCTCTGCAGGAGGAGCTGGAGATTTTGGTAAAGGAGGATTCGGCTCCTCTGATGGAGGGGGTGATTTAGGTAATGGGGGTGCTGGTTCTGCTGGGGGAGGTGGAGATGAGGGGAGTGGAGGTGCTGGCTCTCCCACTGAAAGAGGAGGAGGTCTTTGAGGTGACTCATCATTGAAGCAAACCCACTTATCTTCAACATCTTGACCAGGTTTTGGAGAATCTTCTGGGCCAAAGAGGTTGTCTAGATCAGCTATAGAGGGCCTCTGCGAGGTCTGCCTTGAATTTTCCTCTTCTTTCTGCCCATCTGCATCAGGGACCATACAAATATCATAGAAAAAATAGAAAAATGATAAACAGCCCAAAAGCAAATGGGAAGACAAAGGAAAAGGAAAGCGATACCTTCCCTACAAAAGAGATTTTTACAAAACAGAGTACCAAAAGTCAAGCACAAACAAAACCAGACACATACTCATTGGGGTCAGATATTGGTATAGACCAGGGGTGTCCAAACCTGCTCTTGGAGGGCCAACTTTTCTGCAGATCTCCAATGTGCCCCAACAGACCTGCCTTGAAGTTTCTAGTATTCCTCAAGACCTTGATTAGCTGGTTGAGGTGTGGTTAATTGGGATTGGAACTACAGTCTGCAGAACAGTGGTCCTCCAGGATCAGAATTAGACACCCCTGGTACAGACTGAGGCCTGGGTGGAGGATCTTACCGGTAGGTTCTGTAGCAGGAGATTCTATCGGAGGGGGGGAGGTCGGCACATTCTTAGGCGGAAGCGGAGGCAGAGCTGCAATGACATTAGTGCGGCTGAGACAAGCTCTCACATACACCCCCGACCCACCGTAGGCCACGCCACCATGCCCCACAGCACCATGCAAAGGCAAGATCTCATTCAGGTAGTCAGGGACAACAGAGAAGGACTGTGGCATGGAATGAATAGCTCAGACTCTATGATAACACTTCACTCTTTGTGACCTAGTAATTTACACTATTTGTATTATTTAGGATGTTACATAATTTTTAAGTTAATATATGTAGAAAGATCACTTATTTGTTTAGTATGCTTTTACTAGGGCTTGCACAGACTAGTCAATTAGTCTATAATTTCTACAATTAGTCCTCTAGTCCAGGGGTTTTCAAACTGAGGCCTGTGGACCATCAGGGGACAACAAGGGTGCTTAGAGGTCTAGAAAATTTGACTTGAAAAAAAAAAATTATTTTACTAGAGCTTTCAAATGAAACATGTTTCTAAAATATTAAATATGCTTAACATCATATTATTTACGAACACATACACCAAAGATTATATCATTAATATTTTGTTCTGCTTTCAAATAACTGGTCAGAAATCATTTATTTTATTCTACTTACATTCCTAGTGTTTAACCATGAGAAATCTTGTTTTATATCATTATTATTTTAATGGTTTATACAACTTACATCAACATAATAGTGACTAGAGAAATATAGAGTATATAATACAAAGATAATATTTATTAATTTGGCTTTAGTACAATGACAATAAGCAAATGATTATTTTTTGGAAATAACATGTCTTTATAATATCACACTTAATATGTTTCTCACACAATATAATGGGTAAATAAAGCAGTTTTTAGTCTAGTCTTTTATGCGGCAACAACAGGAAGATAATTCCTCTGCCCACAAGCTGCCTCCCAGTTCAGCTGCATGTTATTAGCCTTAAGTAGTAACTTATAACAGGCAAATATTTGAGTGCTTTGCAATTTTAAGCTTTCGCACCTGCATCATGTTAGCTGTGTTGAACAAACTTTGCAGCTGGCTGTCAGACCAGTCTTTGACTCATTTACTGTACATAAGATAAACACTGACTCACTTCGCAGTTGACTACTTTCCTAGACGACTAGTCATATAATAAAAAAAAAAATTAGTAGTCATGCAAGCCCTAGTACTGACACATTTATGTAAAAATACATTTAGAAATATATCACTATTAGCAAGCCAAACATTTGCTTCATTTAGCCTTATGCTTAAAATCAACCTGCACAGTGTAATTTAGCTTTTTTGCGGATTGGGCTGACAAAAAATAGGCCACATTGAGTAAACCGTCACCAAATTATATGAGTACAAGATGAGCTGGATGACTCTTAGGATTTTGATTGCTTTCCTGGCTAATGACTTAGAAATTAGTAGGTTAATGGAGACTGCCAAAAGGGAAAGTTATTTAAACAAAAATTCAGGGGCAATCAGACAACTGTTCACCGTTTTGGAACATATGGGTTTATGATAGCAGGATGATGGCATTCATGCCACACAAGCAATGACTTACTTCCTGTAGGAAAAGGTCTTGCCAGAGAGGAGTCTAGGTGTTGCTCAGGCAGGGGTGCACCCCAAACCTCAGGTTCCTCTATCACCACTAATTTATAGAAGAGGACATGATACACAGTCGATGGTGGAGCAGAATTAACAACTGTGTGACTCACAGAGAGGAAGGAATCACCATGCAACACTTATCTATCCCTATTTCTGTAATAAATGGCCTATGAATCTAATTTAATTCATTTCAACTGCTGCAAATGGAATTGAGAGGGAGTCAACACCACTAGTAAGCACTAATGAATGTTCTGTTCTGTAGTTTATGTTACAGAAAGCTAAAAAACATAATCTTTAAACCCTCTGTGAGTCCCATGAAGATACATACTGTATATGACACAGAAAAATTAATTTTTGTTCTAGTGAATGAAGTGAACATAAAGAATCTGGGCTGTGATCAAGTTCTGTCGGATTGTGAATTTTACATTTCAGTGATCCTGTAAATGAAATATCAACATCCACAAGCAGCACTAAGGGATAAGGATATGGTCATAAACAGTACCTTCACTGGTCTTCTGCTCATCAAAGGCTGTCTCCAGCGGAGGGCCGAATAAGGCTGTTGCATCCTCTGGCACTGGAGATTTCTTATTACTGAAAAGGAGGACAATTAAGCCAGATTTGCATGACTCATCCACACAGATGCACACCAGTCACATCCAGGCTGCAACTCTCAAATTGTCTATTATAATCAATTTAAACTCAATCAACAAATGTTTAAAAGACTTACATACAACGCTAAATCGCAACAACCAGGGTTAT
The DNA here is from genome assembly GCF_001515645.1 of Sinocyclocheilus grahami. Taxonomy (NCBI): domain Eukaryota; kingdom Metazoa; phylum Chordata; class Actinopteri; order Cypriniformes; family Cyprinidae; genus Sinocyclocheilus; species Sinocyclocheilus grahami. The sequence goes on along the minus strand of NW_015505310.1, from coordinate 429,762 downwards.
ATACCGTATAACCACACTTGGTAACATGACAATTTTAGTATAGGGACCAATTCTCTCTATTAACTACGGTAGTTGCTTATTAGCATGCCTATTATTAACATATTGGCTGTTTATTAGTGCTTATGAACCACATATTCTGCATGACCATATTCTACATCCCTAATCCTACCCAATACCTAAACTTAACAACTACATTACTAACTATTAATAAGCAGCAAATTCGGAGTTTATTGAGGCAAAAGTCATAGTTAATGGTTTATTAATAGCGGGAATTGGACCTTAAAATAAACTGACTCCACAATTTTTTAAATGTAAATGTAAAATGTTTTGTATTCTGGTTCCCCTTCAGGAACTCGAGCTGCGTCTAAACGCTATGGGATCACCTTCAGTGTGACCACACTCTGAATGGGTGGGCGAGACGTCACGGGCGGGGTGACGTAACGACCAGGAAGCTTAAAAGCATGTGCGGTGGAACCGGCGTCAGCTTTCTGTTATTCATTAATTATTTCTGTTACTTATAAGCTCTATTATGTCAAAGCTTCAGTCAAAAGAAGCATTTGGGCGAGAGCAGGCAGCGTTCGGTCTGTGTGTTCCTCCCTGCCCGTGCTTTATTCGGGTGGGGACACACACAGTTTTTGTGTTGTCTGCTTGGGAGCGAAGCACGCAGAGTCAGCTCTCGAGGGAGCTTTTTGTTTTTTCGTTTTGTTTCTGCCTTGCTTCGCTCTCAAAAGGCTATCTTTGAGGAGGGAGCCTTCACTAGCGTTTCTGCTGCGGTGCATTTTCAATAGGAGACTTCAGCTATGAGAGTCGTGATGCTATGGCTCAGGACCTCGGAGGGCAGGCCCCTCTGGGAAAGAGCGGTGTACACCAGCTAGCCAGCTAGCCGCTCTGATTACACCAGAGGTCAGTCTCGAGAGTCTGATTCCCTTAGTAGACTATTTGGCACCGTGGAAACTACTGCCAAATGTGTCTCAGTGGGTCCTGCACACTGTAGAGAGAGGCTACAGAATCCAGTTGGTTCTCCTCCGCCTCAGTTCAACGGGGTTATCCCCACCTTGGTGGATCCCGAGCAGGCTCTGATAATGGAACAAGAAGTAGATACTCTCTTGAGGAAGGAGGCTATTGAGGTGGTCCCTCCTTGCGGTAGAGAGTCCAGGTTCTACAGCCGGTACTTCATTGTTCCAAAGAGGGATGGAGGGTTGCGTCCCATTTTAGATCTGCGTCAGTTGAACCGCCCAGTCATGCAACTGAAGTTCGGGATGCTCACACTCAAACAAATCGTGTCTCAGATCAGGTCCGAGGACTGGTTTGTCACGATCGATCTAAAAGACGCATACTTCCATATCTCCATCTTTCCTCATCACAGGAAGTTCCTGAGGTTTGCTTTGGGGGCAAAGCTTACCAATATCGGGTTCTTCCTTTCGGCCTTGCACTCTCACCCCTCACTTTCACCAAGTGTGTGGATGCTGCTCTGGCTCCTCTGTGATTCCAGGGCATCCGCATACTCAACTACATAGACGATTGGTTGATATTAGCTCATTCAGAGCAGATAGCGGTTCGTCATCGAGATGTAGTTCTCGCTCACATGAAAGAGTAGGGGTTAAGACTAAACGCCAAGAAAAGTGTGCTTTCTCCCTTACAGAGGACCACTTATCTGGGTGTGGTGTGGGATTCGACCACGATGCAGGCATGTTTGTCCCCTGCTCGGATCGAGTCGATCCTCACGGCAGTCAAGAGAGTGAGAGAAGGCCTGTCACTCACTGTCAAGCAGTTTCAGAGACTGCTGGGTCTGATGGCAGCTGCGTCCAATGTGATATCTCTTGGCCTGCTGTACATGAGACCCCTACAGTGGTGGCTCAAGACCAA
>NW_015505310.1:396487-427599 GCF_001515645.1 Sinocyclocheilus grahami | reverse complement strand
GTCTCAGTGGGTCCTGCACACTGTAGAGAGAGGCTACAGAATCCAGTTGGTTCTCCTCCGCCTCAGTTCAACGGGGTTATCCCCACCTTGGTGGATCCCGAGCAGGCTCTGATAATGGAACAAGAAGTAGATACTCTCTTGAGGAAGGAGGCTATTGAGGTGGTCCCTCCTTGCGGTAGAGAGTCCAGGTTCTACAGCCGGTACTTCATTGTTCCAAAGAGGGATGGAGGGTTGCGTCCCATTTTAGATCTGCGTCAGTTGAACCGCCCAGTCATGCAACTGAAGTTCGGGATGCTCACACTCAAACAAATCGTGTCTCAGATCAGGTCCGAGGACTGGTTTGTCACGATCGATCTAAAAGACGCAAACTTCCATATCTCCATCTTTCCTCATCACAGGAAGTTCCTGAGGTTTGCTTTGGGGGCAAAGCTTACCAATATCGGGTTCTTCCTTTCGGCCTTGCACTCTCACCCCTCACTTTCACCAAGTGTGTGGATGCTGCTCTGGCTCCTCTGTGATTCCAGGGCATCCGCATACTCAACTACATAGACGATTGGTTGATATTAGCTCATTCAGAGCAGATAGCGGTTCGTCATCGAGATGTAGTTCTCGCTCACATGAAAGAGTAGGGGTTAAGACTAAACGCCAAGAAAAGTGTGCTTTCTCCCTTACAGAGGACCACTTATCTGGGTGTGGTGTGGGATTCGACCACGATGCAGGCATGTTTGTCCCCTGCTCGGATCGAGTCGATCCTCACGGCAGTCAAGAGAGTGAGAGAAGGCCTGTCACTCACTGTCAAGCAGTTTCAGAGACTGCTGGGTCTGATGGCAGCTGCGTCCAATGTGATATCTCTTGGCCTGCTGTACATGAGACCCCTACAGTGGTGGCTCAAGACCAATACTCAAGGTCACGCGGCGCTGCCTTCGTGCCTTAGACATGTGGAGGAAACCTTGGTTCTTGTCTCAGGGCCCGGTGCTGGGAGCTACTTGTTGCCACGTAACACTAGCGACGGATGTGCCCCTCACTGGTTGGGGGAGCGGTCATGAGTAGCCGCTCGGCCCGCGGTCTGTGGAGTCCATGGGAGATCCCCGTCAGGAGGGACCTCCTCTTACAGGCGGAGGGCACGATATTCCCCCCTGCCTGGAGCTGTGGAAGTTATGGGTGTGGCCCCTGAGGGGGCACAACTCGTAGCTTCCGGTCTCTCAACCGAGGTTGTTGAGACCATCCTCCAATCCAGAGCTCCCTCTATGAGGAAACTGTATGCCCTGAAGTGGAAGCTTTTCACTTCTTGGTGCGGAGACCGCCAGCTCGACCCAGTCGACTGCCCGGTTGGTACAGTTCTGGAGTTCCTGCAGGCCCGTCTCTCCGCAGGGTTGACCCACTCCACCCTAAAGGTCTACGTGGCGGCCATTGCGGCCTACTGGTGGCCAGTCAGTGGGCAGACACCCCCTAGTTACACGTTTCCATGGTGCACTGAGGCCTCCAGTCAGAGAAGCTTTTGATAAGCGGTGGATCAGGATGCTATTCCATAGCCTCGAGTCCTCTGATCTCCCCTCTCCATTGGGGGTAAAGACTCACTCCTTCTAAAGTTGGCCTTTGAGCGGGATGTCCCCGCCTACTTTGTCAGGTGCCTACCTGCATTCTGCGCCACTCCTGGCTCCGTTCTCTCAATTTAGCTGTGCTCTTCCACACTAGGCAGGGATTTGTAAGTCTGGCGGCATGGGCATTCTCGTTCCCATAGCGTTTCGACGCAGCCCGAGTTCCTGAAGGGGAATGTCTCCAGGTTACACATGTAACCATGGTTCCCCGAAGGGAATGAGACGCTGCGTCTCAGTGCCATACTTCCGGCATCCCTGCGAGCGCCTGCTTCATTCCTAGAAGCTGACGCCAGTTCCACCACACGTGCTTTTAAGCTTCCTGGTCGTTACGTCACCCCGCCCGTGACGTCTCGCCCATCCATTGGACTGATTACATGTGATTCAGAGCGTGGTCATGCTGAAGGCGTTCCCATAGTGTTTCGACGCAGCTTCTCGTTCCCTTTGGGGAACCATGGTTACATGCGTAACCTGGAGACGTTTTTAAACAAAGTTTTACTTAGTTTAAATGCTTAAATGATACATAAATACTTTTTTTTGTTTAGTTTCAATTTCAGGCATTTTAGTTCCAGCACAAATTGCTCCATCTACAAGTGATAACAAACACACACTGCACTTTATCAGAACTGCACCATACTCAAAAAAATACCATTCAGGTTAACAGTTTCGTTGTCAAATTCACAATGACACCGCATACTGCAGTACTTGAGAAGAATGAAATTATCTTATAAATATTTACCACTACATTTAGTATTAAAATGCAACATTTAACCACAAAATGTAATTTACCTGCACCTAAATGCCAACCTGAGTTTTAGACATTCACTTCCTGTCATATCGAGCATTTTTTTACAGAATGCAGTCTGAAGTCAGGCTTGGAAGATTAATTCAATCCGACCATCCAGCTTTGAAAAATAATTTTCTCTATAATTTTTAATCTTTTAATTTTTGTGTGCACATTTGTGGTCTTCTGCAAACATTTTTTTTCTTTATTTTAGGTAACAAAACAATAATAAACTTGGAAACAACAAAATTACTGTTTCATAAAGTGTGTAAGTGTGCGTATAGATACCTAGCAGGCTCAGGAGGGGGTGTAGGTGCAGGTGTCGGGGAAGGGGCAGGAGCTGGTGCAGGCGTTGGAACAGCTCGTCTCGGTCGTGCAATTTCTTCACCTGAGGTTAACAGCATGATCAAATGAATGCAAATAAACTGCACCTAATGCCAGACAACTATTTAGTGTCAGATTTGAATCGACATAGACATCAAACTCATAAACCCAAGAACAAATTGCATTATGTGTACTTACTGGGATTTCTTTTTGCCAGCCCCTGAAACAAACAGAAGGCCAAAACATTCATAAGACTAAAAGCTCATAACACCATATCTCTCATCAGCTGAGAAGAGTGCATTTTGGGTCAATTTAATCAAGGGAATGGTGAGTCAAATTCAGACAGAGGCATTGCCTTGATGCCCTGTAAATTTCTGTTTCATAATGCATTCTACAGCTGACAGAAGCGCTGATTCCTATGATTGACTCTTATCTAACTCACTGATGCATTAGTAACAAATAACACTGGCATCAATGTAATTACATCAGGTTCTTTATGGTGGCTGTGAATTTCAAATAGAAGAACAGCATTCGTTTTTTCAATCATCAAAACGGCATTCTTTGCACTAAAATATGAAATGATATTCAGATATATCATATTTAGATTAAGAACTTAAATTATTATTATTATTAAGAACTTGCTTTAGGCAAGGCTCTACAACACCCAGACTACAAATCATAAAAAGGCATTAGTTTGATCTCCAACGCAAGCATTTTTTTCCTATAGCACACGAGTAAGCAATATATTTACTCACATGTGCCATTTAATTTAAATTTAACAAAAAATTAAAAACGACCATTTGAGTGAAAGAGAAAGTGAATAAAAGTGCTAATTTTAACAAATAGTAATGTCTATAAAGAGTAATCATTATTAACAAAAAACTGATTCTGACCTTTGCATTTCTACATGGAAATATCATTACATGGAAATTTCTCTAAACATCTATTCTTTTAACAAAGGTATCTTCAAAAGTTCTGCTTCTGTATAACTGTTTCAACAGAATCACAAAGTGGTTCAAGCACTTGGAGAACAGAAAAATAATGTTAAAAGACACTTACCGGGCTACGTCTCTGTGACCAGCAAAAAGGAAGAGAGAAGAGACACCTGGTCAGAAAGTGATAAATCAGTAATACAGACTTCGATCAAAAGCAACCTCTGTTCCTAAATGTTTACCTTTATGATGTGCTTTAATAATGATTTTTATTTAAAGATTCTTTCATTTTGAGACCCAAGGAAGTCAGTGACAAAGTTAAAAAAATTAAGATTCAATAAAGAATTCAATTTGTTCATCACATAAAACCATTATACAGCTGGAGAAAATATGGAACACAAGTCATATTGGGCACTTTTATAATACTATTTATTGTCTTTTGTGCCCTTTTTTGAATCTTAAAAGTTCCAATTTAAAATTCAGCTTTTTGCTTTTGAATGTCATGAAGGATAGTTTTCACGGAACTGTGAGGATAACATTCACATAACAATAACGATCTCATCTTATGTTAGCGCTATTATGAATAACTTGGAAATACTCTGCTTCAAAAGGCACTTTTCAGCAATTCATGAAAATGGTATTTATGCATATATTGCCAACGTTGCACCTGTGCAGTGCTGCTTGTCTCAGCACTGTTTATTCTTCAGAGGATCTAAAAGCATAGAAAGTATGTACTGCTCATGAGTCATTTCAAAGAGGTTGCAAAGATACTGTATGACAAACGAAAAAAATTATGGTCATGATACTCCTGGACAAAATTTAGTTATAATGCAAAAAAAAAGACAAGAAAGTTCATTTTCTGTTGACAATCACTCTAGCTGGGGACATTCCTGCTCACTCCAATTTAAACTAATCTTTCTTTTTTTCCTATTCCTCCCTTCTTCACAGCTGGATTAAGTCCAGGAACGAGGGCTCTGAGTTCAGTCTGGCTCGTGAGTGCTGAGTGATCAGGCTGATGTACCAGTGGCAAAGTCTAATCCTATAGACTGTAAGCAATGGTCACCACTAATCGAAGCCAACAGTAGACAAGCAGAAAGACTGGCATGCAACCAAAAACTTTAATGTTTTAAAGGGGTCATATGATGTTGCTAAAAAGAACATTATTTTGTGTATTTGGTGAAATGAAATGTGTTTATGCGGTTTAAAGTAAAAAAAACATTATTTTCCACATACTGTACATTATTGTTTCTCCTCTATGCCCCGCCTTTTTGAAACGCGTCGATTTTTACAAAACTCATCGGTCTGAAAAAGATTGGCCGAATACCTCAAGCGTGAGACGGAAATGTTACGCCCCTCACATACTGTTGATGCCGTGTCCCGGCCGGAGCGATGAGACAAAAACATTAAAACCCATTACAAACGAGGCATTTGTTGCATCCAGTGGGGACATAATTACTGATTATAATGACTTATACTGTCTTTTTACGCGTTGCGTTGCATTGCGCCACCTAAACATAAAACCAAGTCTGCATTTGTGATCGGAGAAACGACTCGTGTTTCAATCGTCAGTGGCAAATCCTTTAAATATGAAAATGTACTTACAGGCTGTGAGTCAGCATTATTTGTCAGCATCATAGACTGTGGTCAGCATGTGCGCCGAAGGGGAAACAGGGGAACTGAATTCACTGGAACACCAGCATTGTAGGCTACTCTCCTAGGATCAGGAAACAGTCCTCGTCCTCAGTAAAATGCGTTGCACACATCTGAATATTTGGTTTGAACTGTTCTGGAACAGTGTTGTAAATACAACTTAACCACAGATTTCTAGTTGTGTCCTCTTTTGGAAGGCCAAACAAAGTAGTTTCGCTTTCACAATGAAACACACAGCATCTCCACGATATGGTGGCGGCAACAATACTACAGCGAGAATCAAAGTTATGCCTTTTTTCTTTGCATGAACATTTGGGCGGTGTTATGTAAATCTTCCCACATTGTGACGTAGACTTGTGGGGACGTGTTTAAATTAGGCGTTTTAGGAGGGCGTGGACAAGTCTTAACTTTTATAAAGAATATCTCTTAGCAACTTTAGGGATCTTATCTATTCACGAACAGCTTGTAACATTCCAAAGAGAAAGGAAAACTTGAAATCACATCATATGACCCCTTTAATCAATTTTCAGTCTCGCTGTGAAACTCTAAGCTTATTTTGTATCCTCTCCATGCATAAACAGTAAACAGTATAGTCCCTATACACATCTCTATCGTATGGAGCCATTTTAGTCTCAATAATAATTCACGCAAAAGACATGATAGACACATGCGTAACCAAATTCACATGCATGAATTCAATTAATGTGTATGAAAACAAATATTCACAAAAACCAATTTATGTGCACAAAATAAATATATATAATATTCATAAATTCTGTTTCACAAACGCAAAACACAATTCACAGATGTACAACTGTGCACAAAAAGTTTTGAATGTTTAAAATTTTCATCATGGACTGTGAATGTGCAAATCATATTTTTGAGACTTTCCTGGCAGCAAACTCCTTCCCCACGGGTCACTCATACTCTTTAGCCAATCAGATTTGACTGTCAATCGACCAATCATAACCTGCTGTGGGCCTATGAGGCGCGTGCCCTGGGTGTTGCCTACCTGGATGTTGCATCATCAGTGCGAGACCAAGTTCAAGTCACAGTTCAGCAGAGGTGTGTACAGTTGATCATTTCAGTTAACTAGCCTAGTTAAGGGGTATTGTTTTATTTTTTAACATTTAATTATTTTCAATTTGGTTACGCATGTGTGCATCATGTCTTTTGCGTGAATTATTATTGAGACTAAAATGGCTCCATACTAGAGTCTATTGTCTGTTTCCACAGTTCACCCGTAAACACCCAAACTGACCTAAAATCAGTTCTTAATGGCTTATTAATCACAGTGCATGCAACCTTCACCATGCCAACTGAGAAACGTATGAAGATGTCACTCACAAAGTGTAAGACAATGTATAAACAGCTTACCGGACTATTCCTCTATATCAGCCAGTAGATAGAAACAGACAGACAGGTTGAGAGACAGAAGAGGGAGCATGATCTACATTAGTATAGTGCTGGTAAGCATGCACAAACACATTACAGAGGAATTTGAGAGGAATGACACAGCAGAAATGTGTACACACAGATCACAGTATGATGCAACACTCTGCAAATCCATTTTGTCACTTTTTTGGTGTCAGCCACTGATATCGCCTCCAGCACACAATATATCTCAGCTAATAAGCAGATTAGTGAAATGTGGCAACAGATCAAGATCTCAGTGAGTGACCTGAATGAACGTCTTTACTTGTAATTTAAATGAATGCTGCTAAAAAAAAATCAAAAACAAAACCCACATCCTCATTTAACACATAATATTTCACCCCAAAAATTTAATTTTGATATGTTGTTCCAAACCCATATGATTTTTGTGTTTCTGTTGAGCACAGAGAATGATATACGCTAAAAAGCTTTGGGTCTCTAAGAATGATTTAATGTTTTTGAAAGATGTCTCTTATGCTCATTAAGACATTTATTTAATCAAATATACAGTAATATTATAACAATATAAAAATACAGCAATACTGTGAAATATTATTATAATTTAAAATAACTATTTTCTATTTGAATATATTTTAAGCTGTAATTTATTCCGGAGATTGCAAAGCAGAATTTTCAGCAGCTATTACTCCAGTCTTCAATGATTTTGTGCTCAAAAAACATTTCTTATTGTTATCATTGCTGAAAACAGTTTTGCTGCTTAATATTTTTGTTGCAATTGCAAAACATTTTTCTGAATTCTTTGATGAATAGAAAATTTAAAAGAACAGCATTATTTGAAATATAAATCTTTTGTAACATTATAAATGCCTTCACCGTCTCTTCTGATCAATTTAATGAATTCTTGTTGAGTAAAAGTATACATTTTTTTCCTAAGTAAATACATAAAATACTGACCCCAAACTTTTGAATGGAAGTACAGAGTGGTGCATAAAAGTGGTGCATAACAATGCACCATATTTGAACTGAATGACACTTAAAAGCTACTGCAAAGGGAAAAATGTTTTAATTACCGGCTCTTTTATTGTTTCCCTTCACACAAAATGCTTGAGAAAACGTATAATGTAGCATACAAGCCTTATGGGTTTATGGTGTTTTTAAATAGTTTTTGAGCTCACTCTATAATTATATAAAAAAGTTGGACATTCTAAAATATTTATTCCCATGGATTTAAATAGAGGGGTTGGAACTAGTGTTGTTTTTGGCGGCCTGTTTTAATTTTATAGGCTTTTATTCATATGTAAACATTGTGAGATAGTTATAATGGTAATTAAATAAAGTTTTGCTCACTCAGTGTATTTTTGTAGGGTTATTAAGAGATTATTATTTTTTTTTACCAATTATCCAAATAATGTTTAATCTTAGAAAGCTATTATTATCAGAGGACACATGAGCATAACGGTTAACAGACACCCCGGTTGGGAAACACTTCTCTAAATAATTCCACGAGTGGGGCTTGAGGAAGTGACGTCGCCTGCGTCTGCGCAGTGTGACCTGATGCAGCCCCTGAAGGAGACACAGGAAACAGAAATACTGCAAAATAATAATAATAACGAGACGAAATAACATTAGAACATTTCGTTTCATCTCGTTTTGGTCAACGAAAATGAAGAGACATTTTAGCATAGTTTTTATTTTGTAAGCCACATTTCGTCTCGTTTTTATTCGTCAACGATATTGCATTGTACATTTAATTATCGTCATCGTCACATGACCAGCATTTTCGTCTCGTGTCGTCTCGTTTTTGTCACGTGATAAAGGTTCGTTGACGACTATATTTAGTCATAATTTTCGTTGACGAAAGCAACACTAGTTGGAACAAGATTAGGCTGAGCAAATTACATTTTTGTTAGTTTGGGTGAGCTCTTTCTTTTAAAAATCCCTCCAGCTTGCTACGTATCTACATTCTGTCACACAGCTTGGAATTAAGACGGTCTAATGATCAAACAAGTTCTGAGCACACAGTGTTTCCCATGTGTAGCTTTATTAACTCTTGTTGGATGACTGCCCATATTCAAGAGGCTTAATAAAGAAGCAAACCTTATCAATAAAACATGAACACCAGCTGGAACCCAGCACCTGGCCGAGAGGTGTGCTATATAAAAACCCCCATACCTTTATGCTCTGTATTCGCGCGACTATAACTCCACTGTTACAGTTATCTCTCCCAGTGTTCTGGGTGGCTGACTGGATGCAATATATCTTCTGAATTAATTATCACTCTACTCTTATACAACGAGAGCACGATCTCTATTGTAGAGCTTTGCTCACACTTTCTTCTGATGCGTATTCATGGCTAATCCAACACCATCGTTACACACATACGCACAGGTTGCCATGGCACAGGATGGGCATGTGACTAATGTTTAATTCATGAGGAAGGAATGCCAGGCTTTCCAATATACTGGACAAAGTGGATTTCAGTCAAAATAAGACTGCTTAAAGCATGCCATTTTTCCAACGTTAAAATACAAATTAAGTACAAGACATTTGGATGAATTCCCTAAAAAATTTACTATTAGTTACACATATTTTATGCAAATTTTGGGATATAACATAAGTAAAATTTTTATGCAAAATATGCATTAAAAAGCATTTATTTATTTATTTACATTTCCTGAATATGCAGTACTGTCCATTTATTTGAAAGGAATTAATACTTTTATTTAGCAAGGATGCACTAAATTGATCAAAAGTAAAAAATTATATTGTTACAGAATATTTATTTCAAATACATGCTATTTTTTAATTTTGTATTCAAGGAATGCTGAAAAAATTTATTTTTTCTATAAAAATATAAAGAAGCACAACTGAAAACATTTAACCCAAACTTTAAACAGTAGTGTACTGGATGCTTATCATAATGAACATTTTACTGCATGGAAACTAAACAACTTTATCTTTGTGGTGCTTTCAAAGCTCTATTTGCTTGAGCATCCTGTTCAGTCCCATTAGTGACTTCCTTCTGCTCAAAGATATAGTTCCTGACATAACACAATACTGCTATATAAAAAAATAAAAAGAATAACAATTCACTATTGGAACATCAGATCATAACTGTCACTTTATCATGGATTTAAGAAGCTACACATTCAGTGTTCATAAAGCTAGCTATAGCTAAATAAACTGCACTGTTTTAGGAGTATATCTGCTCAAAGTTCAAAGTAGTTTAGCATTCATTGAGCATACTGTGAGAGCAATTCATAAATGTGCAGATTCAAATTTAACTTTGGGAATAAGAGCTAATGAAAACCCCAGAAAAGATAATTACTTTGTGACAGCTAAAGACCAATCTGAGTGGCAATTAATTTTAGGAACAAGGCAGAACAAGAAACACCTCAGCACGTGGTCCTGAGTTGTAGATCAGAGTAAGATTGATTGAAAGCACATTGACGGAATTACATGAATTTGCCTGCATGAATAATTTAGTGTGCAAGTTCATCATGTGACAGGCTCTGGCCTGGATGCCTGTGCTCATTCTATAGGCTTGCCGCACCATGCAGTGGAGCCATTGTGCCTAGTTTCCAAGCTGAATTATTGAGAGAGAACAGAGTGACACTTCAGTGCGAGGCTCCACCTGAAACTCCTACTCACTCTGACTTCAGATAACAACAGTGAGTCAGATAAGACTCATCTATGCCATTTCTCATCTGAATGACCTCCGTCAGATGAACTTTAGATGACTTCACTGGCAAAACATTTTTAAAAGTCAGTATTAAAGTACAGATAATCTTTCTGGAATCTTTTTTAACCGCAAACACCATATGAACCAGATGTTCTCAGGATATTCTCTGTTGTGAGTTTACAAAAATTAAAATTATATAGTCAAATCTGATGGAGGCTTGGGAAAATTTTATCAGCAAAGGCTGTATCCTCTGTCATCTGTATTTATTGACAGTGAAATACAGTGAAACTGTGAAATATTATTGTAATTTAAATAGCCGTTTTCTATTTTAATATATTTTGAATTAATAAAAGTAGTTTATTCTTGTGACGGCACACTTGAATTTATCAGTAGACGCTCCTCATCTTCAGCATCACATGATCCTTCAGAAATCTTTCTCATGCAGATTTGGTGCTCAAGAAGTATTCCATATCTTAGCATTGTTGAAAGCAGTTGTGCTGCATAATATTTTTTGTGAATTTTGTGGATTCCTTGATGAATAGAAATTTCAAAACAACAGCATTTATTTTGAAATCGAAATCTTTTGTAATATTGTAAATGACTTTACTGCCACTTTTGGCCAAATGTAATGCTTCCTTGTTGAATAAAAGAAAAATGTAATTTAATTTTAATATTGTTTTGTTAAAGGAGTCTGTTTTGAGCCTGTGGAGAATGAATAGATGTGCTGCCCACACAGACATATTCATCTCCTAAATGCTGCATATATAAGGCACACAAACATAGACTTTCTTGTTCAAGGTACATCCTAAAAATTCATTTAAAGCTCATAAAAAGAGCTTTAATTAACAGGATGCAGCTATGTTGACTGCTGAAATTCAAAAATGTTTTTAGTGAAATGGCAGGCGTTTTTGGACTATTAAAATGGCAGGCAGCTCCATCTGAATTGCTCACGATGCTCTCTCTAGAAACAGCCTAAACAGTGTGATAGCCTCATATTAACCACACACTACAAGCAACACTTCACAAAAAACAAGCCATTTGTACTGTAAGCCAAGTCTGGCTTGTGGCTTTTGCCATCATGTGACTATAAAAGTGAGTTGACAAGGTTAATAAAGAACCTAAAGCACTTCCTCCATTTCATGAGCTTCCTTATACAGTGCAAATAAAATCTGCAACAGTGCAACAGGATGTTTCCTCTCCTTACTGACAGAAACACAAAGCGCTCTCAAACTGGCTCTCAAACATGCGCTGAGAGTTACAGTCAATATTAATCAGAAAAGGCAGGTGTGAGCTTGACCCAATAGGCTTATTCACAACAATATGACAGCAAAAGAATTAAAGTATACATTCACTGTATGGAATACTATACAGTGGAATACTATATATCTACATTTAATGTACAAGCCTCACTTTACCAAGGTACTTTCACAGTATCTTTTCATAAGGGAAGTCAAAATAAGTACAAAATACAAAACCTTTAACACAAAACATAACAGAGACAATTGCCAAGTGATATTAAAGTACGAAAAGTGACAGGAAACAGTATCATAAGATTGGGATGCATGGGTAACATTGGCTGGACTCACCAGAGGCGAGGGAGACAGAGCTATATTGCCTATGGAGGCTTTTAATTCATCTACTGAGGGAGCTGCAATATTAGCTTCTGCTGGCAGCGGTCTGATTTTAATCTTAAACTTTTTGCGGTGGTCCTCCTCTTCTTCAGACTCACTAGAGGAGAAAAAGTGAGACTTTTCTTTAGGGGCTGGTGGAGAGATGTTAAGGGACCAGTTGTAAATTGCCATGATTACAACGCAAACTGAATTTTATAGAACTTAATGTAAGAAGAAAAAAGTTAGGTAAAGTTAGAAAAGCTGCAGTAGGTGAAAAAAGCTAAAACATTAAAAAAGCACTGAACAGACTGTGTCTCTATACCTCACAGCTTTGTTTTCATTCACAACATTTTTTTTATCATTTAAAAAAAAAAAAATGTAATAACACTAATTTATGGCAAAATTAAAGGATATCTTCCTCTTCTTCATCTGGCCTGATGCTATATCCTTCTTCATCTACCTCAGGCGAGTTCTGCAATAGAAAAGAACTGAAGTCAGTCTTTATTACAGATTTTTGATAGTTTAAATTAAATAGACATTAATGTAGTAGGCTTGAACTGCCATGCTTTGCGGAGTATCATCAGGCTATTAAAAAAGATGGACTTACATATCTATCCCAATCAATCTCCCCGTAGAAGCCATTTGGAGCCCCGTTGGTCTTTTTCTGTGGCTGAGCAAATCAAAACACAACTTTAGTAACATCACTCAGATTCACTGATTTCTAGATTAGATGAGTTTGGCCTATTTAGGGGTGCCGCTGGGGGAATCTACAGGTGCTTAGTGAGTATTCAGTTCTAGCGTTAGACTTCAAGCAATAGAACAATGCTGTCTCTATATGTTTTCAGTACCAATTCAGTCTCTTGGGGCTCCTGTGCCATGGACATCCATCATACAGAAAATAAAGACATCATTTGAATTATTACACTTTTTCACCATGTCAGACTATTTATATTTCCAATTAGGCTTCACATGAAAATGTTTTACATTAACACTTATTACAAATCCCTGCATAAAAAAATATTGTACGGATTTGCAAAACAGGCCTAAACATGACCTATTTTCATGACGCTGAGTCCAAAAATATCAATCATCTTGTGATTCCAAACCCAAATGACAGAATTTTCATTTTTGGGTGAACTATCCCTTTAATGCACTTGTCAAAATAACTAATTGGCAATAAATAATTTCTCAGAAATCACAAAGAAGGGAGTGAATTGAATACACACATTAACAATGTTAAACATTTGGTTAATTGCATTTGTTAATGATCAACTTTGGCAGCCCTAATTAAAACAAACATCAATTCAAATTCCAAAATAGTAAATATGGCTCTTGAAATGATGCTGTAAGTTAAGAGGCACTTACTCCACCATCTCTGTCTGGTGACCCCCTAAAACAGGGAAAACAAAAGAAAGAGACAAAGAGAGAGACAGAGAGGTCTTTAATACGCACTTAACATGCAAGCCTCTCTTTTTTTATCAACTCAAGCACAGAAGCAATTAGCCAGGCTTCGCTCTGAGGCACAGAAACACCTGTGCGTTGGGCCCCAAACAGACACACGCTCTCAAAACAGGCATCATCTATAGCACCCTGAAGCAGGAGACAGGGATTCATAGCGTGCAAGCAGCAAATGCTCCATTATGTTGATGGGTTTGTGAGAGAACTCCATCAGCCTGCCTTAGGAAGCACTACTATTATAATAAGTGCATTAATCCTGTAAGGTCTGACATATGAGACAATAGTCAAACAAATCAAATTTTTTGGAATGGAAAAGTTTATTGAAACAAAAGGCCCACATTAAGCAAAATATGTCATTTAGTGCAGTTACTGATATTTATATGGCCATAAAGTAAGCTATAATTCTTACAACTTATAATGTCAATTAAATCTATAATAATAATACTGGCATAAATTGCATATACATATCAGTTGTTACTCTATATCTCCAAATTCTAGGTCTTAGAAAGATTATATTTAAAATCTCTGTATTTTTATTGTGGAGGACAAAAAAAGACGTATTGATAATCAAGTAAACCTAGGTGTCCTTCTTTAAATATCCCTAACAATATTTAAGTTATTCTTACTTAAATCTGTAAAAAAAATAAGGCAAAAAGACACAATTACTATTACCTGAAGGGGGACGATTTTACTTGCTAAAAAGTATAAACTACCAATCAGACATCAGAAGGCATAAGACTGTGTAAAACAGGGTTTTCAGAAAGGTTTTGATCATTAGAAATTTTCATATCAAATTCATACAGCAGGCTTTATAGGTTTTGAATTCTGGTATATAAATCAGTGAAACTTACGTAGAGTCAGTGTCCTTTTCTTTCTTCCGTATCCCGAAGGCCTTCCTGGTGCGTTTTTTCAATCCTGTGGTGTGGGGAGATATTGTTAGTTGTCTGATCTGATATGGCTCAAAAACACACAGTTCAGCCTCACAGACAGAATGTAAGTGGGTGGATGTTTGTAAAGAGAGAATGCTGAAACGGCTCATGTCCAAAGTCCTTTGACATTTCAGATCAAAGAATGAACTGAATCCGTTATTGAATCACACTGCTGACTGCTGATACAAAATTGATTTCAGCATCACCAACATCAGACAAGAAAGCATTTGCATTAAACACATTCATCAAAAAAGTCAGACAGACAGACAGATAAGACAGATAGAAATCACGATTCATGATTTTATCATGATTCTTTTATGTTGGTTTTACTATTTTGCAAGTTGTCTGAGCAGTACAGCCAAAAAACATTTTCTATTTTAAAAACAAAGCCTTACAAGGTAACAAAATCTAAAATAAAAAGAATGGCAGACATTTAGGCCAAAGTGCGTGAAGATAAAAATCTTTGTCATTATTTTATCTGTTAAGAACAAAAATGCACATTACAAATACACATGATATACAAATAAAACAAATATTGCTTTATTTTTCAGGTATAGTAGGTGTATTTAGCGGTAGCATTCAAGAAATTGAATGAACAAATATAAAAATAAAACACTACATAGGCTACACTTTACTGCATAAATTATACACTGATTCCTATTAAAGCAACTGTATTCAAGTTCTACAGTCAAGAGCAGTGAGTGATTTCCCTCTTTGTGGTTTGTTAACATTAAAGGGATAGGTCACCTAAAAATTAACATTTTGTCATCATTTACTCACTCTCAAGTTGTTTAAAACCTTAATGCGTTTCTTTATTCTGTTGAATATAAAAGTCATTTTAAAGAATTTGGGTAACCAAATAGTTGCTGGTTCCCATTGACTTCCATAGTATTTTTTTCCTACTATCAAAGTCAATGAGGACCAGCAACTATTTGGTTACCCACATTCTTCAAAATATCTTCTTTTGTGTTCAGCACAAGAAAAGAAAATTAATACAGGTTTGGGACAACATGAGAGTGAGTGAATAATGACAGAATTGTAATTTTTGGGTGAACAATCCCTTTAGGCGGTAACATATTTAGTACTATTCATCTGCTGTCACTTTAAGACCTGCACACATCATATACGCATATGATATACAGGCAACTTCCTCTTCCTCTCAACTCTTTACTTTCACTTTAGTAATAACCAGCTGTGCTTAAATCTAAACCTTGTGTGTTTTTGACAGTATTGGCGCAATCAAACGCGAAAGATAACTTAGTCCAGTAATCAGCTGCTGTTTGACAGGCTTTTTAGTGTGCGCATATTTCAGGTGTACACGCTCAGAAAAAGCACAGAACAATGTGCGAATGAAATGTTTAACCGCCAAGGCTTTAATGCACATGCAAATCATTTAATTTTGTGATTGCGAACAAGTGCAGTGTCCCGTGAGTTAACATTTGATGTGAATGCACTGTATATCGTGTTGTACAGTATATTGAGATGGAGGCGTCAGAACTGCAACTGATAGAATACTATGATATTTCTATAAAAGCAGATTGTGGAGGCATTTTAATCGTCCATGATCAAAAATCGTGATATCGCACACCCCTACACTGGAGTAAAATTAATCATGGTCCCCATATAATTTAAATAGTCAAAACATCCTCAAACTCAATTTACCCGACCGATATGGGTTTTTTTGGGGCCGATACCGATACTAGGGAGTAAAAAATATTCTTTGTATATATTATAGTACAGTACCAGTCAAAAGTTTGGACACTTTCCCATTCGTGTGTCCAAACATTTTACTGGTACTATATATAGAATACAGTATATACATAAACACATATATATACATTTTTTGCAATGATTGCTCAAATGTGGTGATCAAACACTTATAATGACGTGACAGAAATATGTAATGGAGGCAGGGCATTTAACAATTTAACAATAAACTTCATTATCCAAAATGAGTCTGACATCAGTGCACTGAACAGTAATGTTGAAGTTTATTCGACTTTAATTCAATTCAATTCCATTCAACTTTATTCCATTGAAGTTTATTTCACTTCGGAACATTCATTCATGGATTTGCGCTACTGTCTTCACACACAGACGAAAATTACTAAAGAAGTCAACCCTCTACGGACACCTTGGCAATTGAATCGCCATTGGCTAGTAAATTTTTTAGTTTACTTGCCAGACTGATAATGATGATAATAATGATATGAATTCTAGTAATAAGAACAATATAAAACGCACTAAGGATTAATGAGCTGCTGGATTCATGAATATTAATAAGGTTGTGTGTGGTCGCTCAAACTGATTTGCTGAAATCAAAACAGGGACGATAATAAGTGAGCGCCAGCCAATGGATTGCCATTTGCGCATTAGTCCCGCCCACTACCAGAGAAAGCGGCATTTCTTAAAAGCTGAAGAACTCCAAAGGAGCGTTGTTATTTTGACAGGAAAATACAACAAAGAATATAATTTACATGTAGCACGTCAATTCTCTCTCTCTCTCTCTCTCTCTCTCTCTGTGTGTGAGACAAAGCAACGGCAAGTGCCTTCACACTAGAGTTTACGGTCAAATACAGGTGCGCTGCTCATCCATTGAGATGAACTGAAAAATAGCACAGATCGCTTCGCTTGACGGAGAGTGAAACTCTGAAGTGCTCAGTCAGTGTTCGGTGAGTGAAAATATATCTGTGCTAAATTTATACTTAGCCTCCAACTCCCATGCTGGCAAGTAAAATCTGAGAATTTATTAGCCAGTGGCTAATATTAGACATCATTTAGTCGCCCAGAGTGAAGATTTAGTCACATATGCGAGTGATTTACTCGCAATGTAGAGGGTTGGAAGTGTGAAGTGTGACATAATATACCTCTGTAAATAAATACAATATAAATTCACGTCTCACGCACTTTAATGCCCTATGAATGTAACGTGTACGTTCCCTTGGAACTGGAATCATGGCGGAATTTCATGTGAAGTCCACTTCGCGGCACTTGCGGTCGAATAAGACAACGCTTGAATGCTGCTGCCTGAGCAAGAGACCTCCTTACTGAAGTGAAAGTGTTGACTGGTGTCACTATCTCGCGAACGCGCCGGCGGATCTCCACCAAATTCTGGGGATCCCTTCAGCTCGAGGAGCCCTCTCAAACGCCACCCTCCGCACATCGGTAGCCTCTTGGGATCACTTGATTGGTCGGCGCCGGACCGCGAATTTAACAACCTGTAACTCCCGAACCCCGGGGGCTATTGACGCAGGGGTGGTCTCATTCGAAAGTGGGCCTCTAGACGTACACTTGATTTGCATTCAAGAGGGTTCCTCGAGCTGAAGGGATCCCCCAAATTTGGTGCGGATTCGCCACGCCGTTACGGAGATATAGCCATTAAAAATTTTAATGGTTTTCCATAGACTTTAAAGCGTTTCATCCAAGTCGCCAGTAGCAAACAATGGTGCGCGTCATGCTGTACAAACTAAGTAATTACACCATTGCAAGCATTTTATCTGCGTTATATATTCTGTAAAAAAAAAAATCATATCGGCGGCATATTCACCTATACCGATATATCGGCGACAGGCTCAGATCGGCCGATAATATCAGCAAAACGATATATCGGTCGGGCTCTAGTAAATACCCATATAGTTAATTGGATATGAGGACATGATTGTGCAGCTATGGGGCCTGCGTGGCTCTGAGTCAGGCATCGATCCAGTCAAGCCTCTACAGCGACAGGGAGCTCCAACATGGCTGATGGCATTATTGATCTTTACTGAATATTTCCTAACACATCCACAGGCTCAAGCGCTGCTGTCTGGCTGAGAGAGAGAGAAGAGAGAGAGTCTATTTCTCAGAGCCAGCCATTAGAGAAAATTCCCAGACATTGCCTTAATGTGTCTACTTTTACTTTGCCTTACATGTTCAACTGTTCTTGACACATTTCTTCTAAGCAGACATTGTTTTGTCTAATTAAAAAAACATGTCAATAAATAATATAACTAAGAAGGAGCAATTGTAAAGGAAGTTCACAGTAGCGAGGACGAAGTGGAAAAAGGGAAAAGAGACTAAATTTATCAACAGGAAACTAGCCATTCTAATTTGGGGCTGTGCATGTAATGAAATTTACAAACCCAATTCCAAAAAAGTTGGGACACTGTACAAATTGTGAGTAAAAAAGGAATGGAATAATTTACAAATCTCATAAACTTATATTTTATTCACAATAGAATATAGATAACATATCAAATGTTGAAAGTGAGACATTTTGAAATGTCATGCCAAATATTGGCTCATTTTGGATTTCATGAGAGCTACACATTCCAAAAAAGTTGGGACAGGTAGCAATAAGAGGCCGGAAAAGTTAAATGTACATATAAGGAACAGCTGGAGGACCAATTTGCAACTTATTAGGTCAATTGGCAACATGATTGGGTATAAAAAGAGCCTCTCAGAGTGGCAGTGTCTCTCAGAAGTCAAGATGGGCAGAGGATCACCAATTCCCCCAATGTTGCGGCGAAAAATAGTGGAGCAATATCAGAAAGGAGTTTCTCAGAGAAAATTTGCAAAGAGTTTGACGTTATCATCATCTACAGTGCATAATATCATCCAAAGATTCAGAGAATCTGGAACAATCTCTGTGTGTAAGGGTCAAGGCCGGAAAACCATACTGGATGCCCGTGATCTTCGGGCCCTTAGACGGCACTGCATCACATACAGGAATGCTACTGTAATGGAAATCACAACATGGGCTCAGGAATACTTCCAGAAAACATTGTCGGTGAACACAATCCACCGTGCCATTCGCCGTTGCCGGCTAAAACTCTATAGGTCAAAAAGGAAGCCGTATCTTAACATGATCCAGAAGCGTAGGCGTTTCCTCTGGGCCAAGGCTCATTTAAAATGGACCGTGGCAAAAACTGTTCTGTGGTCAGACGAATCAAAATTTGAAGTTCATTTTTGGAAAATGTCACAAAGAAGACCTAAGACATTTGAGCAACTAGAAGCCTGTATTAGACAAGAATGGGACAACATTCCTATTCTTAAACTTGAGCAACTTGTCTCCTCAGTCCCCAGACGTTTGCAGACTGTTATAAAAAGAAGAGGGGATGCCACACAGTGGTAAACATGGCCTTGTCCCAACTTTTTTGAGATGTGTTGATGCCATGAAATTTAAAATCAACTTATTTTTCCCTTAAAATTATACATTTTCTCAGTTTAAACATTTGATATGTCATCTATGTTGTATTCTGAATAAAATATTGAAATTTGAAACTTCCACATCATTGCATTCTCTTTTTATTCACAATTTGTACAGTGTCCCAACTTTTTTGGAATCGGGTTTGTACAAAATATACAAAATTTATATATACAAATCTCCAGAGGCAAAAGTGTTAAAGATTGATGTGAAAACAGAAGCTGACAGCTTTATTTGCAGATCTGCTCTGTAAAGGGAATAAAACAGGTCAAATCAGGACTTGAAAATGGACTTGATCCAGGGCTTTTGAACACATGACTTTTGAATGAGCTTTTGAGACAGGCTTTTTATTCATTTGGGCAAGACTCCTTTTAATTGTGCCACAACTGCTATCCAATATTATGTTTGTGTCTTGTGTTTGTAATTTCAATAAATAATTCTCCTAAAGATTTGTTGCTAGAATAAAAAGAAATTGCATTATAAAAAATTATATTAATGTTTATTTGGTCACACTTTATTTTATGGTCAAATTCTCACTATTAGCAAACCATTAACTAGAACTTTTGCCTCAATAAACTACTAATTTGCTGCTTATTAAGGTAGTTGTTAAGTTTAGGTATTGGGTAGGATTAGGGATGTAGAATATAGTCATGCAGAATATGTGATTTATAAGTACTAATAAACAGCTATTATTTTATTAATAGGCATGCTAATAAGCAACTAGTTAACAGTAGGAATTGGTCCCAATACTAAAGTGATACAGTTTCATTTAATATCTAAACATAATAATTTAAATATACATACAATATTTATCACTATATTTCAGCATTTATAAACTACTAAAGAATTCAAAAATATATATCTATGTCTTTGCTCAAGGGTCCACTCAATAGAAATACTACCCAAAATAAAAAAGTTATCAGCTAAGGACATTCTCTTTATACTGTTTGTATCTTCTTGTATACCTGAAAATTAATGGTAGGTGTCAACTCTGTTTTAAACTATTTGTCCTTTGCAGAACAATTCTGATATGAATCTGGCTTAGATATTTTTTTTTGCATTTAGCGTTATGATTGCATTAAGTGGACCATTACATAATCTGGATCTATTGGTAGAATATGGTATATGGGTCTTTATAATGCTACAGAAGCAATCTAGCAGTTTTGCCTTTCAGGGTGGATAGATTAATAATATGTTTATATTCAAAGAGCTCTTGAAACAATTTTGATGCAATTAAGATTTTACGTAATTAGTGGTTAGTTTGTTTACACTATTTTAAGCAGAAAATAACTGTTTTGCTATGAACAATATACTTAAGAGATGTAATTCAGTATACAACAGGTGGTAATGCAAGGCTCTTCAGCCTGGATGCAAGATTTCCAAGCCCATAAAAGGGTCTAAATTTGATGCAAACAGATCCCACCCTTACAAAAGAGAACTGTAGAGGTACCATAATACAATGGTGGCATCAAATGATAGCAACATGATACTTTGAAATATGTCACTAAATGCTTAGCAGCTTCTTGTACCATTGTACTTCGCAAAACATACTCGTTTTTTGTAATTTGTTGTTAAAGTGCAAGTCAAAAGAGTAGCTTTTAAAAAGCACTGCTGCGTCATCTTTGGTTCACATGGATTGAGCACTTTTAGGATTTAAATCTGAACCCTGACATATCACAATTTCACCTAAATCCACATACTGGCAAACACAAAAGCAACTACAGTATATCAGTACAATTCGGGATGCATCTGAACAAGCTGCTAAAGCAGATTACAGTCTCTGCAAACACACAAACCCCAGCGTGGTCACACTTTCCATAGAAGCTAACCCCCATGAGATGGTTTAAGTCAATTTAATTTTTAAACACAGCATAACACTAATTAATGGCTATGTAAATAATAGTCTCCATATGTAAGCATCATGACAGAAGTGGTAACGTGATTACCAGTAGTTAACTCATGGAGTGAAGGCCAAAGAAAATGACTGCGCTAACCGTCCAGGGACACCACTTAAGCAAACAGGAAAAGAGAAGACGATATGTGAAAATAAAGATAGACAGTATTTATGGCTTTAGAGACTACAGAGAAAAACCATAGTTGTTAAAAGCAATAAAGATTAATTGTCAGAGAAAATGCTGGCGAGACTGTAGGTGCCACAGAGCTGGCAATCATCTGTGATTAGGGCTGGGTATCGAGTTTGATACTTTTTAGGCACAGACCGAATTGCCTCGATACCATCGAGTACCGAAAAACGTCTTGTCGTTCGGTACCAAATTTCATTCAACCCAAGATTTCAGGACGGAAACATGTCAAATGTCTTGAAACAAATGATCTGAACAATTGTCTTGATGTGTGGTTGGGACTCCAGGCCATTGAAATTATCAGAGAAATAATGCACTCCCGGAGGTGGTTATGTGATCATGGTCGGATTTACGCATAGGCATTCTAGGCACGTGCCTATGTTCGTTTGTCCAGGGGGGCCCAAACACGATGTGCATAAAATATTTTTGTTATACTATGGGCTATCTACAACAGTAAGAGAACAAAAACCCCAGAAGACATTGAGCAAATAAATAACAAACAATAGGTTAAAAAATGACAAAATATTTCCATATCTTCCACCTTTTTTTTGTCGGCTACGGAAATCACGCTTTTTCTCCCAGTCTCTCTCTCAGACGCAGACACACGCGGTGACGCATGGTATGGTCTTTCTCAGTTCTCAAACAAATTAAGAACTATTCGATTTTCATTGACTGAACGCAAGCGCTTATTCCAATAGAAAACACTGTGTCGGTTTCCACAGATTAAGAAATATTTTTGTTTGCTTGGGTGGTAATATTAGGTCTACTATATTAATAGGGAAGGGGGCCCAAAAATGTGTTTTTTCTACGTAACGAAAATAGGTAAATCCGGACCTGCCATCTAATGTGTGTTTTGGCCATGTAATGTTGCTGAAATTAAATATGTTATTACCTCTGAGTCAGAGCAGCGATCATGGAAGAGAGAACACAAGCAGACAGCGCTGGAAGCTGCTAATGCTCATCAGTAAATCAGTGGAAAATAAATAGAAATCATGATTCTGTCTGAGCTATGCGTTTTAAAACGAACACTAACTAGTGTAAATGTAGCCTAACAGATGTGTAAACTGAAGACTATTTGAGCTTTATTAAAACTATTTTGCACTGATTTATTGTGTTGGTTACATTTTGTTCCTTTGTGCAGTGGCTCAGGAGATGAGTCTTTGAGTTTGTATAAACATCAACAAGCTGAAAAATAAAACCAATTTTTTTTTTAGATAATGTAATCTTGTTAAAATTGATTTCATAAAATTGGTATCGAAAAAGTATCGTTCAGGAACTGGTATCGAAGTCAAGGTATCGGTATCGAAAAATTTTGAACGATACCCAGCCCCATCTGTGATATCAGTCCAACTCATGTTTCAAAAAGATTAGTGTTCTTCTTTTGGCTATTATAGCAAAGAAAGTTTTTCAAGAGCTTCCTGGAGTTTCTTATCCAACAAACATGACTGTAAATTCCAATATTCCATCACAAAGAACTTCTGTCCATGTTACCAAGTACAGATGACATCATGTAAAAGCATTCAATATAGTATATAATACAATACAGTAGTATGCAATACAGCAAGTAAGAAAAACTTTATTTATATAGCACCTTTTAAAACAGTGTTTACAAAGTGCTTTACAGGATAGAACATTTACAATACACAATAACAAACAAAAAAAATTAAATCACATAATAGAAATAAAATAATAAAATACAATATTAAAATGAACTAATGAACAAATGTGTTTTGAGATACTTTTTAAAAGTGCACAATGAGTCGATGGCTCGTGGGTTGTCAGGAAGTGAGTTCCATAGCTTGGGACCGAAATAACTCAAGGCTGACTCTCCAATTTTAAGCCAAGTCTTAGGCACAACCAACAAATTACTGTTTGATGTTCGGAGCCATCTTGCTGGAGTATATTTATTTAACAAATTAGAAAGGCATATAGGGGCAGTTCCATGAAGACATTTAAAAACTAATAAGAGGATCTTGAATTCAATTCTGAATGATACAGGCAGCCAGAGAAGGGATCTGAGTGTTGGAGTAATGTGATTTCTAATTTTAGAGCGAGTTAGCATTCATGCAGCTGCATTCTGAACTCTTTGTAAGTGTTTAATAGAGCTCTTTGGTAACCCAGCAAAAACACTGTTGCAGTAGTCAAGTCTAGACGTAACAAATGCATGAACAAGTTTCTCACTGTCAGAAGGGGAATGTCATGTACTTTGGAGATGTTTCTGAGGTGATAATATGCTGTTTTACTAACAATGCTAATATGTTTTTTAAAACTGAGGTCGCTATCAAACATAATTCTTAAGTTCTTGGCCTGATTACTGACTTTTAGTGATAGAGAGTCAAGATGTGGAGCAATAGATCTTCTCCGCACGTCATTACCGATAACAAGCAATCTCGGTCTTATCTTTGTTTAGCTGTAAAAAGTTCTGGGACATCCACAATTTTATGCTCTTTATGCAGTCAAGTAGTGTGGAAATTGAATTATGGGCATCTGGTGCAAGTGAAAGATAGTGTTGCGTGTCATCTGCATACTGGTGAAATGAAATATTGTACTGGTTAATTACACCAGCTAAAGGAAGCATTATGTACAGTATGTATAGGTTAAATAATAGAAGACCCAAAATCGAGCCTTGAGGAACACCACAAGAAATGGCGCAACGTCTGGAGGTGTAGGTACGCAGTGTTACACAGTAAGTAAGACAGGACCTGATAGACAGACCCAGGTCTGAAGTAGGTCGAGAAGAATCTCATGATCAACTGTGTCAAAAGCAGCACTCAGATCTAAAAGAACAAGGAATGCCAAGTTTCCTAAGTCCCGAATAACTTGCAGATCATTTAAGACCCTAATCAAAGCTGTTTCTGTGCTGTGGTTTGCCCGGAAGCCAGACTGAAAAGTCTCATTAAGTAAATTGGCATTGAGATAGTTATTGATCTGTATGGATACTATTTTTTCAATTATTTTACCAAGAAAAGGTAGATTAGAGATTGGTCTGTAGTTACTGAGCACAGAAGAATCAAGATTACTTTTCTTCAGCAGGGGCCTAACAACTGCAGTTTTAAAAATTTGTGGAAAAACTCCTTGCTCTAGGGACTGATTAATAATATTCAGGATGTCGGGTAATAAGCAGTTCACAACAGTTTTGAGAAATTTAGTGGGTAATGGTCTAGAGCGCAGGTAGAGGATTTCATATGTGATATGACCTGTGTAAGTGTACTGGGGCTGGGGACAGCTGAGAAGGAGGACAGATTACGTTGCAAAGGATTAGCTGGGGAGTTGGAGATCTTACAAGGAGGGCAAGTGCTGGCAATGTTTTGTCTTATGGAAGTAATTTTGTAATTAAAAAATTCTGCAAACTCTTTGCACTCAGTTGAGGGGTTAAGTAGCCTATCGACAGTGGAGAATAAGTATCTAGGGTTGTCTTTGTTGCAGTAAATTAAACTTGAATAATAAGCTTTTCTTGCAGACCTCATTGCATAATTTAACATTTTTAGATGAGTCTTATAGATGTCATGGTGAACTGTAAGCTTTGTGCACTTCCATTGCCTTTCTGCTCTCCTGGAGTATCTTCTTAATTTTACAATGGGTGTACTATTTCTCCATGGGGTTTTAATTGTCCAAGAGACAGTCTTTGTTTTTAAAGGTGCAACAGAGTCGATACATTTGGACAGCCTGAGACTAAAATTCTCAGCATAAGTGTCTACTGAGGGGGAAGTGAGAGGAAAGAGAGATGACATGAGCTCCATGAAGGTCGTGGCAGAATCAGCAGAGAGATATTGCTTATTGACAGTTCTCTTATCACTCACAGTTTTGGTACATACTGAAATCTCACAAAAGACAAAATAATGGTCAGATATGGCAACATCAACAATCTGTGGGTGGCTGACAGTTAGGCCGCATGAGATTACCAGGTGTGTGACCATGTTTGTGTGTGGGGCCAGTTACATGCTGAATAAGGCCAAATGAGTTTAGTAACTCTGTGAAATTAACAGCCGATAGATCAGAAATTACATCCTTATGGATATTAAAGGGGTCCTATTATGCTTTTTCAACTTTAGTCAGTCTGTAATGTTGCTGTTTGAGCATAAA
This sequence comes from Sinocyclocheilus grahami, assembly GCF_001515645.1. NCBI lineage: Eukaryota > Metazoa > Chordata > Actinopteri > Cypriniformes > Cyprinidae > Sinocyclocheilus > Sinocyclocheilus grahami. Next base: position 401,891 of record NW_015505310.1, on the reverse strand, counting down.
AAAGATCTGCAAAGTTACAAAGCTCAAAATCCACTTCAAAAGGAGATATTTTATTTTATTTAATATTTTTATTTAAATCACTTTTCAAAACTACAACACATATTTTCTGGGATTTGTGATATCACAAATACAGACGAATACAGACGAATGGGATGAGACCTGGTTGAGCTGCACTAGAGAAGGCAATGAGTGTTATCACTATGTCGGAGACACGCTAGCTTTCCCAAGGCAGATTAACTTAGAGTGGTTACAATCATCCGGGTTTAAATCGCGCTCAAATTGATTTGATTTTAATGCAATATTTACACTGAAGCTCGCAGGTGGCTATGGTAAGGGGCGTGACATTTCCCTACCAGGCGCAGAGTGGTGCCAATCACAACACACACTGGCCCAGCTAACCAATCACAGCCCATTTCGTATTTCAAAAGGCGGGCCTTCATTTGATACAGGAACTATTAGAGCCGTTCATGCCAGACTGAGGAGAGAGGTGTTGTAATAATGTAAAATATGTGAAAAATAATGTGTTTTTCGAACAACCTAGTATGAGATCCTGTTCTAGTACACCCCCAAAACAAAATCAAGACTTTGTAAAAGAGCATAATAGGACCCCTTTAAAGTCACCAGTGATGAAGACATATTCAAAATCTGTTAAAATCCTAGAAAGCAGTTCTCCAAAATCATCAAGAAAGCCTTTGTTAAGTCTAGGAGGATGATATAGAACTAATAAAATAACAGACTGTTCAGCAACTTTTTGCAAAAGTTTTTAGCAGTCGAGACAATCAGGTGCGACAGTAACTCCTTCTTAGCGTTATAGTCCGTTGCTTGCCATGTTAGAGTAATCCAAGTTTTCAAGAAAAAGTTTTCAAAAAGTAGCTCAAAAGTAGCTCAAATAAAAAGCATCTGAAATAGTTTCCAAGTTAAAATAGACGCTTTAAATAAATGTTTTAGTTAAAATAGGGAGAGAAAGTTTTTGAAACCTGAAATAGAGATAAAAAGAAAGAAAGAGTAAAGACAGTAATACTGTGAATTATTATTACAATTTAAAACAACTGTTCCCTATCGATACTTCACTCGTACTGCGTCACTAGATGCTTATGGGGAAAACTCCTTTTTCTCAGAGGACTGAAGACTTATTCAATCATGGAGTGTAACTGCACAGCCATTAGTTCGTGCAGTGATTATAAAACGAACCAATGGCTCGGCAGCGGTGCTGCACGAGCCTATGGCAGTGAAGCCTGCCAGAGCCCGCCAGAATGGGCGGGGCCATCTGGCTATATAAGCAGGCATTTCGCCATAGGATCTCAGATCAATTCTCCTTCAGCAACGACGATCTTCCCTTCGCTGACCTTCAGGACTTGAAGACGCTTGCCGTAGAAACGCCTCGCTGCGGATAGAAGCTGCCTTCTTCTGCGCCCTCTCTCCGCTTCCGCCTGCTCTTTGAGCTGCTCAGCGACCAGCACAGACACCAGCTCGTCCCCTGCTGTCATCCGGCAAGCCTAAAATAGTACATTTCTCTCTAAAAGAGCAGTGGTGTTGTTTCAAATGCTGCGCCATCATTGCACGTGGCGGTGGTGATGGCCACTCAGTGTGCATTTGGATTGACCAAGATGGATTGTTCACATTGCGTGAACATGAGTTTCGCCACTCTGCGTGCTAGGATCGCTTTCTTTTTAGAGAGCGAATCTGCCCCTCGCACTCTCCCGTTTTCTTCCTCACAGGGATCTGAGAGGAAAAAACAGCGGGGCAAAGGGACTAAGCGCTCGGCCCAGATCCCGCGTGCCTTGCCCCCGCCAAGCAGAGAGTATTCTCCCGTTCTCTTCGAACATACAGACCAGCATCCCTCAGCTGATGCGAGCGACATGGTCTCGTTCGGTCCCATCGAGAATGAACTATTAGATGACAGCATGTCTGTAATAGCATCAGAAGCGGAGGAGATGTTGGGCTCTATTGCTGACCCCACCCCTTTATCGTCTGCCGAGCCCAACGACTCTAAGCCAGGGATGGATGCCGAACTTTTCCGCATCCTCTCTAAGGCAGTTGAGGAGCTGGGATTGGAGTGGTCTATGCCGGAGGAGCCCACTCATAGCCGTCTGGACAAATGGTTCCTGCAGGGGCGCCGCCAGGCCTCTCGTCAGTGAGACTCTCCGTTTTTCCCGGAGGTCCATGATGAGCTTACGAAGTCGTGGCGTGCTCCCTACTTGGCCCGCCTTCGCTCTAACTCTTCTTCTGCTCTCTGCTCAGTGGACGGCGCTGAAGAAAAGGGTTACGAGAGGATGCCTCCTCTTGACGAGGCAGTGGCTGTGCACCTTTGCCCACCCACTGCCATTGGATGGAAAGCGAAGTTCGCTCAACCCTCCAAACCCTGCAGGACGACTTCTGCCCTTGCTGGACGAGTGTATTCCTCCGCAGGGCAGGCCGCCTCAGCTCTACACTCTATGGCTGTGCTCCAGGTCTTTCATGCCAAACTCCTCCTGGCCATGGATGAGTCAGCACCTGATGCCGCAGCTTTCAGGGAGCTGCGCAGCTCTACAGACCTGACTCTAAGGGCTACCAAGGCCACAGCGCAGGTCATAGGGAGGTCAATGGCCAATCTAGTGGTGCTGGAGTGCCACTTATGGCTAAACCTCACCGAGATTAAGGAGGCTGACAAGGTTCCCTTCCTCGACTCCCCAGTCTCCCCCACGGGGCTGTTTGGACCTGCCGTCGAGGGGTTTGCAGAGCAATTCGCCGCGGCTTAGAAGTCGTCCCAGGCCATGCGACACTTCTTGTCGAAACGCTCCAGCTCGGCAACGGCCCCCAGTCGCCCCAAGCCTGCTCCAGCGCACCAGCCATCTAAAGCTGCGCCATCGTCCGCTCAGCCTGCTCAAAAACCTGAGCCCCGACAGCGCTCCCGCTCGGCCAGACGCTATCCCTTTCCAAAGCTCCGAGGCCCCCGGCCGAAGCTGAACTTGGACCTTGCGCCCCCGGCATCATCCTGATCCACTGGAAAGGTAGCGGAGGGGGCAAGGTCTCGCAAGCGCCAGATCACCCCCAAAACGCCCTCGGTCGTGCCCTCAAGCACTTCGTTCAGTTCTGGGTGCCAGTGGCAGTATGTTTGTTACAGAAATTGTTGTGAATCATGGGCTTGTTCTAAAAGCGCCCTCACACATAGCAAAAAACAAAAAACAAACATTTTCAAAAAGAGAGCAAATTTTCTCTTCCAGTCGTCCCCGCACGGCGACTCACCACCCAAATTAATCCAACCCCTTGTCACACGGGCCGAGGCCTGGCGGGTCATCCCCGGAGTGTCTCATTGGGTTCTGGGGATTATAGAACGAGGTTATTCACTTCAATATGCTTGAAGACCCCCGAGGTTCAACGGCGTGGTCTCCACCTCAGTGCACAGCAGGAATGCTCACGTTCTGCAAGCCGAGGTAAAGAATTTGCTGGCAAAAGGAGCCGTAGAAACAGTTCCACCAGCTCAGAGCAAGTCAGGCTTCTACAGCCGTTACTTCCTCGTCCCCAAAAAAGATGGCGGCCTGCGGCCCATCCTCGATCTCAGATGCCTGAACCGTGCCCTCATGAAACGGCCGTTTAGAATGACTACACTGAAGCAGATCCTCTCGCAAATCCGACCAGGGGACTGGTTCTTTTCACTGGAGAAAGCCCCCCATCACAGACGATTCTTAAGATTTGCCTTCGACGGAGTGGCATGAATCCCTGATACACTACTATTCAAATGTTAGGGGTAAGACAGAATATAGAAATTAACACTGATTCAGGATGCATTCAATTACTTGAAAGTTTCAGTTAAGACATGTATAGTGTTACAAAATATTTTAAATAAATGCTGTTCTTTCTGTATTTTTCCTCAAAGAATCCTGGAAAAAATGTACCACGGTTTCTACAAAAATATTAAGCAGCAAAACTTGTATGATCCCAAACACACCGCCCGGGCAACGAAGGAGTGGCTTTGTAAGAAGCATTTCAAGGTCCTGGAGGGGGCTAGCCAGTCTCCAGATCTCAACCCCATAGAAAATCTTTGGAGGGAGTTGAAAATCCGTGTTGCCCAGCGACAGCCCCAAAACATTACTGCTCTAGAGGAGATCTGCATGGAGGAATGGGCCAAAATACCAGCAACCGTGTGTGAAAACCTTGTGAAGACTTACAGAAAATGTTTGACCTCTGTCATTGCCAACAAAGTGTATATAACAAAGTATTGAGATTAAATTTTGTTATTGACCAAATACTTATTTTCCACCTTAATTTGCAAATAAATTCTTTAAAAATCCTACAATGTGATTTTCTGGATTTTTTTTCTCATTTTGTCTCTCATAGTTGAGGTATACCTATGATGAAAATTACAGGCCTCTCTCATCTTTTTAAGTGGGAGAACTTGCACAATTGGTGGCTGACTAAATACTTTTTTTCCCCACTGTATATACACTGTATAGTATGAAGTGAACTCGGTAATCTGTGCCTCTGAAGAAGAGAACATCCTGCAAAGCAAAAATATTGTGCAGTAGTTTTACATAGACACACGCAGAGCTCAATAATGATGACAATCAGCAATCACCATATAACAATTAACAACTGACGACTGATTCAACAACAACATTAACTCAGCAAACAGCAAAACAATGTACCAGAATAATTTAGTCAAGCTTCAAAGCCAGCTGGGGGCTCGCAAAGCAAATCAGCATCCTCTATATGAAATAGAGGCAAATAGAGACAAATAAAACAGAAGAAAATTAATAAGCATTCAGCATACATTTGGATGAGGGTGGTGGGAGGGTGTTCATCATGGCCATGACACAAATGGACATTTCATGTCGTGTCATTTCATAACATGATCATAAATACATAGCATTATCATGGTACATCAACAGTACAAAAATAACATAGTATTACAATACTACTTTTTAATAAGTGAGAGTGCTTACTCATTAACAAATGGATCATTGAGCTTCTCAGAGAGAGCTCCATAACAGCTGAACTGAGATAAACAGTCGGGTGTTTGCATGTACTGTACAGCTTAAGTATTTGTCTATAGACTTGTATTAACATCATTTATCACACCAGAATAATAAATTCAGATACAAGGTAAAAAACTCATTTTAAGCACCAATATACAATGCACTTCAATTCCACTCCAGAAAATTGCACTAGACATACTGTAAAATTGCACAAATTAACAGAAAGCTAAGGGCTCTTATCGTCTATTCTGTTATTTCACCTAAAATGTCCACTAGCTTTGAGCACAAAATGTGAACCTAATAGCCTATTCCCTTCATTGGGTCCAGGTGGCTTCACCGTACGCCATGTACTCAAAAGACCAACACACACACTCACAAACTCTCATCCACACAGAAGCAGATAAATGACTGCACATACTCAAAAGACACACTCAGCTTGAAATCCCCCC
>NW_015505310.1:378922-396306 GCF_001515645.1 Sinocyclocheilus grahami | reverse complement strand
CCCCCAAGAGAAAAAACGTCCACCATAGGGGAAACTGGGTCAGGAGAAGAACGGCCTGTGCTCATCACTAAGACAAAGACAAAGTAAACGATCAGACAAAGTCTGTTTTGGAAAAAAGAGACATTTTGGAAAAACCAGAACGATTATACTAAAGGCACATGATTCAGTTGTGACACTGAGAAAATCACCCAACATGAAAATTCTGTCATCATTTATTTACCCTTATGTCATTCCAAACCTGAATGTCCTTCTGTGGAACAAAATGGAGACGTTTAGCAGAATGTTCATGCTCTTCTCTATTATAAAACCACAAAAGCTAAAAATAAAGCATCATAAAATATGACTAGAACATATGACTTGTGTGTTATATTTCAAGTCTTTTGATGTCATATGAAAGTTTAAAATGTTCACTTTAATTGTACAGAACAGAGCAGACTGGACATTCTACTAAATAACAAATTTTGCATTTAACAGTAGAAATGCAACAAACCCTTTTTTACATTTCCAGCGTTCTCAGAAGCAGAAGTCATCATAGTTAAGCAAACTTCTGGTAAAGGAAACTACAATTTGGAAAATATAATTTTCTAAAAAATATAATTTATAAAACATAATTTTTATTTTCATTTGATCTAAGAGCAAAAAATAAAATCTATGATTCTATGACTTCTCAAAAGAGGCTTGATTATGACTTGATTATGATATAAAAAAACATGATTATGGTAGGCAGAAAAGAGAAAGATTTCAAATTTGTCTTCACTCCTTTAACTGTATTATTAGAAACACTCACATAGCACACCTTTAACTAGTTTTCTAAAAATTCAATGCTAAGGTAATATAACACAAAGAATAGTCTTATAAATGTACATTACATTAAAAAATGATAATATAAACAGGTTTGCTAGATCTACAATGTTAATAACTATGGAAATGCATCATCGCAGTCTGTGAAAAGGGTTCATACAATAAATGACACTGTGAAATGAATGAATTTGAATGATATTTCCTATTATAGAACAGTGAAACCACTGATATATCATCAAAGGGTCAAGGGCAGAAAGACTCCGAAATATCTTTCCCCTCATTAAAATGTCTACAGCAGTCTCCAAATGGTTGTATTATCACAGCACCTATCACAAACAAAAGCATTTCCATCATAAACATAACTCATAAACCATCTGCAACTTCAGAAGGCGGCAATTAAATGAGGCAAGGTCCAGTTCCTATTGGTATTCAGCAGGGGATAAAGAGGGAAAAAAACAGGAGAAACGAAGATAAATCAGTCGGGTGGTTTAATTTGAATATATAACTGCCAGAGGTAGCATGGCAGATTGACTTAGACAGGGATTAATGCTTAACAATCAGTTCATCTGGAGAGAGTTGAGCCATCACACTGACAGAAGAGATCAGAGAGCGCAAGCAATAATCTTAAACTCTCTCTGTAATGATCTGCACAGCTACAATGACCCCAACGTGATCTCCTACATCACAGAGTGCTGATCTTAATCTGAGAATATTCATTAACAAGTCTGAAGACAGATGGCTAAATTTATAGCCGGATCAGTTAGAAAATTTTGCTCATCAAGGCATGTTTTGTTTGCAATTGGTTCAACATAGATCTAAACCAAAAACACCTTAGAACACCTTTTGGTTACTTCAACAAAAATATCTGAAAGCATAAAGTACTGGAAGAAAGCTAAATATTTTGTTGTCTGATATTACTAATAGCTCATAGCAACTCGTACTTTGCCAACACAGAGAAAACTATTACCCAGCGGCTCTCCCTATTAAGCTGTTGAACATGGAGTAGATGGCGTTGCCAAGTCTGCCTCTAGACTCACTGCCATAACATGCATTAAGCATTTTTCCACTAACAAACATACATACATGATGGATGGGACTGTGTTCATTTCTTTGTGATCTAAATGAACTGTTCATGAAAGGTTGATAAAACTCTTATAACTTCTCCTAACAAAACATTTATCAAAACAAGTATCATGAGCTATATTAATCTTTCGCATGACAATTATTTTCTCAAATACTGCATTTGAGATTGTGCTAATGACCTTGTTATTTCTAGTATCTCTTTGAATTTACTATACTAATACATATATATTAAATTAAAATGTTGTGGATATTACATATTACAGTATATTACACTTCTGCTAAGTTTGGGGTCAGTTTTTTTTTTTTTTTTAAGTCTCTTATGCTCACCAAGGCTGCATTTATTTGATCAAAATTACAGTAAAAACGTTCATATTGTTACTATTTATAAAATGTACAACTATTTTTATAACTGTTTATTTCAAATTATCAATAAAGGGTTTCTATTTTAATATATTATAAAATGTGATTTAATCCTGTGATGATGGCAAAGTAAAATTTTCAGTTTTTAGTGTCACTTCAGAAATCATTCATGCAGATTTGGCACTCAAGAAACATTTCTTATTATTAATGATGTAAACAGTGCCCTTTAATATTTTTGTACCATTTTTGTGATACATATTTTCAGGATCCTTTAATGAATAGAACATTTAAAACAACAGCATTAATTTGAAACAGAATATTTTTTACATACAATTAAATAGTCTTTACTATCACTTTTTATGAATTTAACACTTAATTTAATCTTAACATTTAATCTTTGCTGAATGAAATAAAAAAAATTTACTGAGCCCAAACTTTTGAACTGTTTAATAAAAAATAAATCAATCAATCTCTGAATGAAATGCCCATTCATTTACACATGCCAATGATTCAGCAAACTGAATGTGACCTTCAGCCGGTGTCACTCATGCAACTGTACTTAGTCATTTCATAACTAATACACAGTGCAGGCTAATTTAAACATAATTTTAAAATGACAATTTTATAATTACAACATCTTAACAAATAAAACAAAGCAGAAGTATGGGGCAAACGAGGCTGAGATTTCCCTGGAGAAGGCCAAGGAAGCGCTCAACATTTCAGATCTCACGCTATCTGAAAACCTCTTCACTTTGCTTTGGCTGTTTTATGAAGAGGTTTACTGAGATGCTGTAATGATAATCTTTTAGCTGGGTTCCTTCAATTGCAGTCAAGCACAGTGCACAGTCACGTTGAATGGACGCACTATGACTAACAAACACTTAAACCTGGCCAACTCATTTGGTAAAAAGGACGGTGGAGGCCATTTTTCCATTGTTATGGAAATACATCAACAGTCACGCAGAATAACTGAGTGTTTACTAAACGAATGGCAAACACTCGCTGCACCTGCACATGTAAAATAACCTGGAATGGCTGTGAAGATTTGTTCCTACAAAAGAGGATCATGACATCTCACTTGTACGTTTATCTTGTAATATAATGGATTAATGGCATTGCTAAAGCAGTGATTAGATCAATTTAAAACAGGCTTGTGACATTAATTATACTCTTACAGAGAAAATAGCTGTTAAATTTAATTCATGTTAACAGTGCCAATGTTTACGTAACATCCTGTCTCCTAACAAGCTTCCATGATATCCCAACGGGTGGTTGGTGGAAAAAAATACAGTTGTCTTAAATTCTACCAAGATATATACACTGACGTTTAATGCCTATCTGCCTTATTTCATATATTCCTGCACAGCATCCATAAAGGTCAGGTTTACTTGCCTTCTAGAAGAAAATGGCACTTAATAAAAATGGACTTAAGATTAAACGTGAATTCATATTAGAATTAATAGTATACAGACATATTTTTAGGAAGAGGAATTGCAATGGTCCTGTGACACCGTAGCTTATGCTCAGGGCTGGTTACTGCTAGTTGCTGGAGCTAGCCTTGAGTTAAATCTCCATTATTCCCCTGAGCAACCTGCTCCAGTACAGGCAACTGTCCCAAAAATAAGAGTAAAAATAAGCTGCGATGACCACTATATGATCTCCAAAGTCATAAGCACAGGTTGAAAATTAAGTGAATTTTAGCAACAATACTCCTAAAGCTGATGATACACGGGGCAACTTTTTGAGCAATGTTGCCGGGCAACATTATCCAGATAGACATTTGTTATCCATTCTCAACGTGAAAGTGCCCAAGCAACATTGCTCAAAAAAAGTTGCCCCTTGTATCATCAGCCTAAGGGCTAATAAAGTGAAATGCGACAAGAATGACAAGAATTTAGGAATTGTTAGCTGATATTTCACAAATAGCTTGTAGTAAAGTAAAGTAATTATTTATACATTATTTTCAATTACCATTTAACTCTGTAAATTACAAGTGGTACAAAGACACTGCAGTGCTCTGGAGCAATTATGTTAAATCACACCAGATCTGGTGGAGGTCTGGGCACTCTGTGTAAGACTAAAGATGGGAAGTACATACATCGTGCCAATGTATGTGACATGTGCCAAGTCCTTGAGCTGCCTGCCAGCGAAACAACCAACCAAGTGGCTTTGTCCAAGTGTCTGAGCGCAATGAATGCTGATAGCAATCAATCGTAAAAAACTGTAGCATGTGATTACTGAGAAAAAGTAGTAAGTCACAGTGTTAGAGAACAACTAAAAGTAGCAATGCTACCAATTAAACTATATTATTTAGTAGTACTTGTATTTTTTTAGCTTTATTGCAGTTATCTTTTTTTGCAGTTTGTAGTGTAGCTCAGTGTTTTTGAAAATAGTGTAGCCTTTTCAGTGCAAAGCTACTTTTTCCAACATGTAACAATGTAGCATTGTTTAACACTACATTGTTATTTTTAACTTTTAAAACTCACTTCAGGGTAGTTAGCTTCATTTTGTTAGCATTTTGCTGTGTAGCTAACTGTGTAGCTTGACCAGTAATGAAACTACTTCAAATTCTGATTAGCTTATAACTTGATGAGCTACAGATTTAATGTAGCTCCCTTAACAGTTGTCTATCAAAACCACACTTGGATTACTTGATCCTCCAGACCACAGGCTTCGTCTTCAGCCAAACACCATTTAAGATTCACTGCGTCAGCTCTGCTACATGGAAATCCTGTTTATTGAAGACAATCTTCACATTGAATTGATTCAGTACTGGCATTGAATGAAGATTCTTTGTTGAGAAGCAGATGGAGCATCATGAGACACAGAAGCAGATGGAGAGAGAGAGTCACAGCACAGGGAAGCTCACACATGCTGAACATTAAAAGATCAGCTGCTTAATGCAACACCAAAAATCTCCAAAAATCCCAGTCTCATTTACAGTTAATTTTTTTATTTGCTAATCCAGTTTTGTACGGTATAATCCTATCACAGGTTGTTGACATGATACAAGAACAAGTGTAGCACAATTACTTTGGAAAATGTCAATAAAAAAGGCCAATTTTTTTCATAATTTTATCTAAAAATTATGAGTTTGAATCTCACAGTTTTAACTTTTCTTCTCGCAATTCTATAAACTCAGAATTGTGAGATGTAATCTTAGAAATGGGCTTCCATAATTAAATGCATTTAGAAAATAGGGTGAATTTCCTCTTCATGTTTTACATAACTAAAAAACTACTTTTCTATAATGCCTATAACTGTGATATCACAGAAAATTCTGGGTCAACTCCTTGCAGTGTTTGGACGTGGTCTGTAACATGGGACCAAGTCCAATTTGTCTGACATAAAAACTTTTTCCTACCCCAGGAACTGGTTCTAAACAGAAAAAACTAACTTTCTCCTATAGTTTTCTATCTGTAAGCACTGTTCTCTTTTTCCCCTCATGACTTTCTCCATGAAAGTGGCTTTTTAAGGAGTGTCCGTGGGTTTCTTACATTAACCTCTATCTTTAATCTTGACTTTGCACATGGGAGTTCCCTTCATCTGGATTTGAATGCGGCAGCGACTATGTTTGTGATGGGTTTGGTCCATGCGGACCCAGATTACTCTTTTCCTCCACCACCCACACAGAGATAGTACAGCCCATTTTTTACAGGCAAAAAAATCTCTAAACATCTTTATAACAACAACAGCTGCAGCAAATTGAAAATCTACTATTACTATACTAGGTCTTTGTCAGTTTGCTTGCAATCAATATTTTAAAGGGGTATAAACAAAGGTCTTGCACCTTGCCCAGATTAAAGGAGTGGGATCTATAAAAGGCAGTTATATGTTAATATAACTGTTATATAAAAAAAAATGGTCACAAAAATAAAAGTAGAAATGCAATGCTTCTGCAAGACTTACTGACGATGAAACATCAGCATACATTTCACATGATGGAGAAAGACAGGAGAGAGCAGCAGTGCGGTTTCTCAAAGGGCTGATTTAGCCTTCAGGCCTCACCAGCTGATGCTCTTCATGTCCTCAGCACAAAAGCGAACTTAGTTTTGCACATTCTTGCCATTAGAATTGTAGCAACACATGTAATATAAACAAAACCTAAGCTTAACATATCTTTCGATATTAGTCTTTTTTTTTTACATGGTTTGAGTGTTAGCTTTGAGGTTACCTATAATATACACAAATGTACTCCTAAACATTGACAGAAATGTACTTTTTTAAGGTATACATTACTCTGATTTCTGGCCAATAAAATGCTATACCACTGGCAACCAACTAGCAGTGACATTACTAAAGCCTATTGGCATATAATGTGTGGTGATCTAAACTGTATCACTAGTTTAACACATCTTACAATTCGTGAGAGAATAATGCTAAGAATTATATTACATGAATTTAGCAGCACTCAGCAATATCAAAACATTCTGCTTTGCTTCCCACAGTGTTTGGATGACTTAGGTTTTTCAGTCTCTAATACTGTTTTCTGAGAGGCTCGCACAAACTCCAGTTTCAACACACATTTCAAGGCAGCTGCACAATGCCTTCTGCTCAGATTCTGCTGATTCGTTCTCCTGTCCCGTTCTCTTTCCTGATCCACTCTGCTGATGATAAAAATCAATGGAGCCTCTATTGTCTAGAGCAGGGAGGCAATGAAACCTAATCAGGATGACTCATCTTTGGGACAGGGACAGAGCAGCATGGGATCCACAGCCATTGTCAGTATTTAACTCATCTGAAGCATAGTTACACATGGATGGCCTCTACATCAAATTAATTGCCACCAATTTGGCTACATCTAGATAAAAAAAAAATCTGGTTATACAATTATTTAACATAAAATTAACCTTTAATGAGAAGTAACTAATTTTAAACATATCTGTATCCCTTTTTAATGGTGATCTTTGCCTGTCCAAACTTTTGAGCTTCTCAACTGTATCCAACACATAAATTCATAAAAACAGTGCATAATTCGCAATAATAATTAAACTAATTTTAATTAGGAAAAGTGTAATAAAAAAAAAAACCCTATTAGGGGTCGACCTATATGTGTTTTTCAGAGCCGATGCCAAAACTAATAACTATAGATCAAGTACACAGATAACCGATATTTTGAACCGATATGGTGAAAAAATTCATGATTAAATTAATGTCAAAATTAAGAATAACAAGGGCTCTGACAAAAACTCTCTTTACATGCTTTTAAAAAATTTTATTGAAAAATTGGTTTTGAAAATGACTGATACCGGTAACCATAAAAAATTTTAATATTGGCGCCCATAATCATCCAGGCTGATGATTGGTCGAGCCCTAAACCCTGTCTCTACAGTGTGATTAGAAATTATCTTGCTACATATTGTAATTTTTATTTTTTTTACAAACTACCATTTAATTTAAATTCTGCAATTTATGGGAAATATGTTTATTAATAACAATTGGTCTTTTAATTCAATTTATTTATTTAGTTCATAAATCTTGTTAAGTCTGACTTCACGTGTAACTGTTTCTGTGTCAGATGCCTAAAGCAAACAAAAACGGTGTTAACATACACTCATGGTGTGCTGTAATACTATCATGTATTATAAAATTTTTCTCCATACTGAAACCTCAGACAGTGATTCATCTTTTGAATATTAAAATGTTGGTGTCTGGGATGCCACGAGCCTGAGACTGTAGTGTACAAGGTGAGTTTTTAAGAGCTTAAAAAAGTCATAATAAAATAATGCTCATAAATGGCTGTTGAGATAATATTATTAATTGAAAGAGGCTTGGACTAGGAAACAGTATTTTTACATCACAACTTGACAAGCGGATATTTCATTTTTATATGTTTATTAGACGTTTATGTCCAAAAAATGAACAAACTGCATTTAGACTCATATTTCAGTCCTCAATATTGCAATCCTCACATAATAAAAAGAAACCACAGAACCACAGCGCTGTGAGATCCAGTGCTTGAATTCAGCGATGAACACAAATGACTCAGTGATTTAAACTAGTTTAAAGCCAAACAGGAGAAACACTGTGTGCAATGAGACAGTCAGAAGGCTTTTCAATCTACACATCACCATCATTTACCATTGATTTACTGTAGTAACACTCACTGCGCCAAGGTATTGTGGCAGAAATTTGGGATATTCACACTGAATTTGAATACAGGAGTAATGCTAATTATAGTACGCACTTGTGATTAAGCTATAGCATGTGTGCATTTATACTGAATGTTTTTAGACTACTGTTTTTCATACAAATAGGCTACCTAAAAAATGTATAGTTATATTTATGGTATTGAGGTGCTATATGTGTGGTTTTAACTGTGTTTATCATGATTTAAATGTATGCTACTATTGGAGACCAATGCTTAATTAATAAAAAAAAAAACCTTGGTCAGAATAAATTTAACCATATAAAACTGAGGTTGCTACAATTTTTACAGATGTTACTGATTTTAATAATGAACAAAAATTTACCTCTGCATTGTAACTCAATCTACTATCAAATGTGCATTTCTAAGAGACATCTAAGTGATATTATTAATAATATTATCAGGCAACCCAAGTCTGTTTCTTGATTTGAAACAATATCACTCATTAGAACATGCAGAATCTAAGAAATTAATTTTTCTATTTAGATATTTATTTTGTTAAGGAAAATTAATGGACTTTCACTTTGGAGCAAAAATCTGGCTTTAAACTGGAAAGAAATAAAAATTTGACATTCATCGTGATAATTATCGATATGAACTGATATGAAAAAAATTATCGTGATAATTTTTTTGGCCATATCGCCCAGCCCTATTCTGAGGCTGACGATCAGCAATGCCTTCTGTCTTCACTAATCATTTGTTGAACTAGAATAGATCAATTAAGTGTTTCACAACCTATTATGTTGCCTATTTGAGGAAAATGCCAAGTATTATCAAAACCCTTTTCAGTAAAACATACACTATCATCTCTTTTATTGCTATGCCTTGAGAGCAACTCATACTCATGCTTTAGCTGCTAATGCTAATGCAGCCAGTCAGCTCTGAGCGGATCAGCACCATATCTGCCATCCGTGAGATAGTCCAGCCCACGGTGAGCAGCACAGCTCATTCAGATGAGTCATCTCACGTGCAAGCCCTAACACACACGCCTGTAGAGCCATGCAGTAAATTCGTATGTGATTGTTTAGATATCTGAAACATATATGATTAAATTACATGGTCAGAAATAAATTTCCTATACATATGGAAATAAATATATATTTTACAGAAATTCAGGTGTAATGAACACAAACAGACAGGCATCAAGGGTCCTTTCTCTCTAATTTATCATACATGTGTCTTGGTGACAGATGCTCTTTCCTGTTATATCATAGTCAAGGTCCATCCAGAAGGTATAATCTGTCCTTCCTGCAATATAACTAATGCTTTCAATCATCAGCACACAAAGAGCACAGTGGCAGGACAATAAATTGCTTTTTTGCTCTAAGGCAAGACTACTGTTTGCATAACAGGGTTCTGTAGGGTCATATACGGAAGTACACACATTCAAGTAACCTTCAGTCAAACCAAGAAACCATTTCACACAATGACAGTATCATAACTGAAGTTCACATTCACATACAGGGGTGTCATGCACCATTTTTTTCAAGGTTACACTGGTGAGTTCTGGCTGTTGTGGTCCCCAAGGCAAGATGAAACCAAACAAATGGAGGAAGTTGTTTGCAGTTTGAATGAACATGATACTTCATTTCACATACTCATTTTGACTGTTTGGATGGGAAACAGGAAAAGGCCTGCATAAATAAGCCTGGAAAAATTGTTAATCAATAAGTAAATCAATAAAAAAAAAATCACAACTCTCTTTCAGTCCATCTACTTAAATGCATTAGATGTAAAGCAATCTTGTATTTTCAGTTTTTCAAGAAGTGGCACAACCTGTCCATCCAACTTCTATAACCAGGATTTGAAATTAACACTGGCCAACCCACCTAACGCAGATGAAAAGCAACCTTGACGGGTTATGATTCATAAATGACGTCCTCTAACCAGGAGCTTCCAATAGTAATAAAACACTGACTTTTATGAGGAAACAACTCACTTTATGAACTGACAGCATGTTCACTGAACTTTAACGTGTTTACCGTTTAACATTAGTTTTGGAGTGTGTTATATTTGGAAATTACAATGAAATGCTGTTTTATAGGAATAGTCAGTGAAAAGAGTTTTTATTTCTGTTTAATTGCATTTCAGTAAAAAAATTTAGTAGCTAAATTGTATGGTGGGTGAAAAAGTTTATTTCAAAACCTGCCTGTAACCTTTGCAAAGAGCAAACCATTAAAAAGAGAGGAAGGAAACAAAGAGATAATTCACTCAGGAGAGGAAACAGGAAATGATTTGTGAAGTACTCTGTGCTGAGTGTCTCCTCATCAATCCCCACATTTATCACAGTACTTTGATGAATGAAACTGATCTCAAATGAGTAAATAACTATGAAAATGTGTATATTCCAGAGTAAATTAATATGCCCTACTGAAAATATTTTTTGTTTATAAGAATTTATTAAAGAAGGCTGCATTAA
Source organism: Sinocyclocheilus grahami (assembly GCF_001515645.1). Lineage (NCBI taxonomy): Eukaryota > Metazoa > Chordata > Actinopteri > Cypriniformes > Cyprinidae > Sinocyclocheilus > Sinocyclocheilus grahami. The sequence continues at coordinate 385,495 of NW_015505310.1, read as the reverse complement.
TTTGATCAAAAGCAACAGCAAGACTTTTTATTTAGTTACAAATTCTATTCTATTTGATCTATTTTTCTAATTCTATTCTATTTTATCTAATTCTATTTTATTTTTCAAATAAAATCTGTTCTTTTGAACGGTCTATTCATAAAGACTCCTGAAAAAAAATCATGGTTTCCACAAAAATATTAAGCAGCACAACTATTTTCAGCATTATTAAAAATAATAAATGTTGAGCACCAAATCAGCATCTTAGAATTATTTCTGAAGGATCATATGACACTGGATTAAGTTGCTGGAAATTCAGCTTTACATTACAGGAATAAATTACATTTTAAAATAGAATAAATATATATTTAATTAGAAAACAGCTATTCAAAATTGTAATAACATTTCACAACATTACTGTTTTACTTTTTTTTTTATCAAATAAATGCAACCTTGGTGAGCGTAAGAGTCTTCTTTAAAGATGACATTAAAGAAATCTTACAGACCCCAAAATGTACTATTATAATATAAACAGTACTTTATATTGAAACGGTCAAATTGGCTGGAACATTGACATCACACACTAACCATCAAACCATTTTTTGAAGTTCTTTAGAGGACCAAGTAAATGGCATGGTAAATGTACACATTATATAGTAGTAATCATTCAGTACCATGGTCTATATCACCGGCCTGTCAGCCCTTCCAATGTGACTGTCAGTCCCTTTGTATTTATTCCAGCACTGTCAGTCACCTTCCCCTCACACACCTTCTATAATAACATATCAACCACTAATAACCACTAATAACAAATCAAGCACTATTCCTTTCTCCTGTCACCATTTTTCCAACAGCATTTTTTCTCTCAATAGTTTACCCCATGTTGCTTTTAGGGGCAAATGAGGAAACAGGGATGTGTTAATCCAGGGTCAAATTTGGCAAACAGCTCTAATCTGGGGCCTCTGGATTTGTACTGACGTAAACAACCACCCATACACTCCTTTGCGAACACAGGCATATAATGTGGCACCTGTTAAAATGGAGTAAATAATATGCCTCAAAAGTGAGACGAGGTAAAATCTTTGAATTGCTGATTTTGTTATAATCTAATAATCTCCTTCAAATACAGTTGCCCCAAAAGGAGTAATTTCAGTTATATAGAACATTTTGAGAGAGAGAGAGAGAGAGAGAGAGACTATGGTTGTGCTGCTGCAATATAAGTATTTCTATAAAAGCATATTCCAGACTTTCATAAATTTGCTCTGGTCAACCTAGACTTTTTAAATTTTAACTTGATTATTTATCCAATGGCAGGACAACTAACAAGATGGAACCAAACAGGATGGAAATGAAGAGCTAAAGTTAGCCGTTGCTCAGTGAGGCATTGAGAGTTAGTGTCGACTTGATAATAGTGGCTGCTGATAATAATCCACCACTTACACCACTTTTCACTAATACAACATACAGAAATACATTAAACTGTATGCTCATACTATATAAGCTAATGTACACATTCAGTCCAAGACAGATACTTTCTGAAAGCACATCAGTTCAACTATCCACACAACAAAATATATAGTCCAGGGCTGAAACCATTAAATTAAATTAATTGTATTATTTATGATGTTTTGTTTGGCTGATCAAAACAATACACCCCTGCAAGATTTATGTACAATATCAAACCACTATCCAAATATCAGAATCTGTAACTGTATTACTATACTGCATGCTCGTATTTTCAATCAAATCTGTATTCCAAACACATTTACATGCATAGTTTAGTTTAGCAAACTCATAAACTCATTCATGCAATGAGTTCAGCTTCTTTCCTCATTTTGCGAAGTTCATCTTAGTTCTTTGACCAATCTATTGTTGCCATTGAACAAAGGCCCTCATTCTTCAAAGCATGGAGTGTTTCTGTAGTAGGGGGCGGGGAGAGTGTTATCAGTGTACTAAAAGCCCAGTGGCTCTTTTGATGTGCAGACAGGCACAGACACTGGGTTAAAAAAAAAATCATACTAAGTGCCCATGTCTATAATGTTATTAAAGTTGTCGATTTTCAGTTTTGCCTATCACCTTAATAAGGGGCCATTTCAGTACAAGGCAACATTCATACATTTTAATGTTTGACATTTATGACAAGTCCTGAAGCAATCCAAGTTAAGAACTCCATTTTCAGTTAATCCAAACTTCTTTCCTGACAACTTCTCGATGTGTGGAGCCCCGTCAATGCTTCATGTGTATTACTGAAGTACTGTCCGATAACACTGGGATGCTCCTGACATCATGAGACAGTGAAAAAATCTTCTTCTCCTTCAGGCAGATGCCAAGCCACTGTTTGCTTTAGCCTGCTGGGAAATACTGCTCCAGCTCAACTCCAGTTACTGCCAAAACAACCAGAGCCGGCCTCTGTCTCGCCACAGTACAGTAAGAGCCCTTTCACATGCTGTCTATGTTCACTTCCTCTTCTGCTGTCAACTGTAGGAATTCATTTTTTGTCACTAGTGTTCTCTCTCTGAGGCTCAGAGTGGATTATATTATATTATATTATATTATATTATATTTAGGGCTGGGCAACAATTACATTTTTTAATCGTGATTAATCGCATGATTTTCTGTGATTAATCACATTGTTATGCACAAAATTCAATAATGAATTCAAAAGTAGTGTATTGTGCACTTTTTCATTTAAAAGTACTGCTATATGAACAAAAGTGCAATAACATTTGGTTTGCAAACACTTTAAACAAATAAGGTGCTTTTTTACAGCAGTATTCCTTTTACATAGTAGCAGTTAAAATATTTATTGTAAATCTCAACTTATAACATTAATGTAATCAAATTAAATATAAAACCAAAGCTATTTGCCACTGCCAGGGCATTAACGTTTTTATAGAAAATATTTTATAGTTTGTTATAGAAACATTCTTCAAAGCATGGAGTGTTTCTGTAGTAGGGGGCGGGGAGAGTGTTATCAGTGTACTAAAAGCCCAGTGGCTCTTTTGATGTGCAGACAGGCACAGACACTGGGTTAAAAAAAAAATCATACTAAGTGCCCATGTCTATAATGTTATTAAAGTTGTCGATTTTCAGTTTTGCCTATCACCTTAATAAGGGGCCATTTCAGTACAAGGCAACATTCATACATTTTAATGTTTGACATTTATGACAAGTCCTGAAGCAATCCAAGTTAAGAACTCCATTTTCAGTTAATCCAAACTTCTTTCCTGACAACTTCTCGATGTGTGGAGCCCCGTCAATGCTTCATGTGTATTACTGAAGTACTGTCCGATAACACTGGGATGCTCCTGACATCATGAGACAGTGAAAAAATCTTCTTCTCCTTCAGGCAGATGCCAAGCCACTGTTTGCTTTAGCCTGCTGGGAAATACTGCTCCAGCTCAACTCCAGTTACTGCCAAAACAACCAGAGCCGGCCTCTGTCTTGCCACAGTACAGTAAGAGCCCTTTCACATGCTGTCTATGTTCACTTCCTCTTCTGCTGTCAACTGTAGGAATTCATTTTTTGTCACTAGTGTTCTCTCTCTGAGGCTCAGAGTGGATTATATTATATTATATTATATTATATTTAGGGCTGGGCAACAATTACATTTTTTAATCGTGATTAATCGCATGATTTTCTGTGATTAATCACATTGTTATGCACAAAATTCAATAATGAATTCAAAAGTAGTGTATTGTGCACTTTTTCATTTAAAAGTACTGCTATATGAACAAAAGTGCAATAACATTTGGTTTGCAAACACTTTAAACAAATAAGGTGCTTTTTTACAGCAGTATTCCTTTTACATAGTAGCAGTTAAAATATTTATTGTAAATCTCAACTTATAACATTAATGTAATCAAATTAAATATAAAACCAAAGCTATTTGCCACTGCCAGGGCATTAACGTTTTTATAGAAAATATTTTATAGTTTGTTATAGAAAAACAAGTTATGCTCAGAGTCCAGAGCCCCGATCATAACATTATAACAGGCACCTTTCGAGTAGAGACCTGCACTATTGCGGGACCTAACACAGCAGAGTGCGGTGCGGGACAACACTTGATGGGCGAGTGCGGGCAGAGACTCATGTGTGCGGGATAATAAGGGTGTATCACACTAGGCAATCTCAACAGGGACGTGCACAGCCATTTTGAGGGGCAGGGGCTCAAGTGGAAAAAAAAGGCACTTCTCATATTTATTTTAAAAAATTTCCAAACAAACCGTTAAATATATTAACTACTTACCAATTTATTTTAATTCCCTCACATTCAATGTCACCCAGTTGTTTCATTTGTCAACAGATGTCTACAAAATAATCAGTTCACAATGTTGTTATAATTACACTTACTCACTTTAAACAAATAAGGTGCTTTTTTACAGCAGTATTCCTTTTACATAGTAGCAGTTAAAATATTTATTGTAAATCTCAACTTATAACATTAATGTAATCAAATTAAATATAAAACCAAAGCTATTTGCCACTGCCAGGGCATTAACGTTTTTATAGAAAATATTTTATAGTTTGTTATAGAAAAACAAGTTATGCTCAGAGTCCAGAGCCCCGATCATAACATTATAACAGGCACCTTTCGAGTAGAGACCTGCACTATTGCGGGACCTAACACAGCAGAGTGCGGTGCGGGACAACACTTGATGGGCGAGTGCGGGCAGAGACTCATGTGTGCGGGATAATAAGGGTGTATCACACTAGGCAATCTCAACAGGGACGTGCACAGCCATTTTGAGGGGCAGGGGCTCAAGTGGAAAAAAAGGGCACTTCTCATATTTATTTTAAAAAATTTCCAAACAAACCGTTAAATATATTAACTACTTACCAATTTATTTTAATTCCCTCACATTCAATGTCACCCAGTTGTTTCATTTGTCAACAGATGTCTACAAAATAATCAGTTCACAATGTTGTTATAATTACACTTACTGTACCATGCACACACACACACAGACTGATGGTGACAAGAACTTTGTTTCACATTTGAGGGAGGGCTGTTAAGATCTATCAGCATACAACATACTAATGGAAAGGATAGTTATTAGATGAGGACCTTGAGATCAAAATTATGAAGTTATTGTTTAAGGCAGGACACTTCAAGTACTGTTCAATTTTGAGATTTTGGTCTATTTTGCTTCCATGTCTTCTTTTGCTCTAATGGAAAGGACATTTCCAAAATACACATTAAGGTGTTTGTTTTAAGCCTTCTACCCTCTCCTTTTTTCTTCTGTAGCGTTCTTCTAAATGAACCAAAACAAGCTATCTGCATATTTAAACATAACATTTCAAGGGAAAAGACTCTTGATGTAAGTCATTAACTAATAACTGGAGAAGTTCTGTGGTGATATGCTTTAGTTATTTTTTTTTATCCTATTCATCTGCAATGCCTTATGTCAAATGTATGCAAATTAGCACATTTTAATTACTTAATGCCTGATTTGCATATCAATGTGGCGATTCTGATGACATTATTAATTTTACTGTATTCAGCTGTCGTTTCTCCATTAAGTTAGCCTGTGTGCCCATGATATATTTCCTTATCTAAACTTTAGCTAACTTATTACATGGTAGCTCATGAGTCATGGATGATAGCAAGACAAAATAACTATATTTGCCTTTTGTCTTTTGGATAATTAGCTGTAAATTCGAGGCACAGGTAGCTTAGTCTTTTGTTCATCACCACTCACCTCCACACCAAGACAAACACAACTGGGAAGGGAGGGAGGGCTTCACTTCTGCGGCTCTCTGCCTGTCTGTGATGTGCCGATCAATGTGTGCTACACTGCTGTGCTGAGCGGAGATGCGGAGGGGAGAAAGGCATTGGAACTCGACAGAGTCTCAACATTTCCCCTCCCGACCTGATATATATATATATTTTTTTTAATTTTTGACAGGGAAAGCTGTGCGCAAACAGAAACACACGCACACATAATACATATATTCATTTATACAAAAAAAAAACCTCCCCAGAAAAAAGGGCACTTTCTCTTGAGGAAGAAAAAGGGCAGGTGCTCAAGCCCCCTTTGATGTGTGCAGGTGCCTGAATCTCAACCATGCCCGAGCACGTCTGACCCCCAAAGCCCGGTTCGTTTGACTAGTGTGATCGCTCCGTGCCGCGGTTCGTTTAGCCGGCCCTGGCTCGGTTGGAAGAGGCGGACCAGAGTGCGGTACGCATGTAGTGTGATCGCTCCGTGCCGCGCTCGATTGGAAGAGGTGGGCCAGAGCGCAGTTCAGTTATATATAGATCAGTGAGTGTGAACGCTAACCGCACCCGAGTGCTGAACTTCTGAACATTTCTGAGCAGCAAAAGTGATAGATCTGTAAAGCAGTGAGAGGGCCGCGTGTGTTACCACGTCCCAAACGACTCAAAATAATAAACCAACAAGTAACAAAATGATGCACTCCACTGTGCTGAGCGAGAGCGCTTCTCTGCGGTCGCCACGTGCTATCGAAAACTTCCTATTTCCCACTTATGATTGAAGTCGTGAGCGCTTCATGTGAGCGCTGCCGCAATCTTAGGCCAACCCCAAATGCTCTCATTGGCGTGGTGACACCCATCCCAAGCCAGTACTGATCACA
>NW_015505310.1:353349-378352 GCF_001515645.1 Sinocyclocheilus grahami | reverse complement strand
GTGTGTGTGTATATGTATATATGTGTATATGTATATATATATATATATATATATATATATACAGTATATATATTAGGGCTGTCATAGATATTACATTTTTTAATCGTGATTAATCGCATGATTTTCTGTGATTAATCACATTGTTATGCACAAAATTCAATAATGAATTCAAAAGTAGTGTATTGTGCACTTTTTCATTTAAAAGTACTGCTATATGAACAAAAGTGCAATAACATTTGGTTTGCAAACACTTTAAACAAATAAGGTGCTTTTTTACAGCAGTATTCCTTTTACATAGTAGCAGTTAAAATATTTATTGTAAATCTCAACTTATAACATTAATGTAATCAAATTAAATATAAAACCAAAGCTATTTGCCACTGCCAGGGCATTAACGTTTTTATAGAAAATATTTTATAGTTTGTTATAGAAAAACAAGTTATGCTCAGAGTCCAGAGCCCCGATCATAACATTATAACAGGCACCTTTCGAGTAGAGACCTGCACTATTGCGGGACCTAACACAGCAGAGTGCGGTGCGGGACAACACTTGATGGGCGAGTGCGGGCAGAGACTCATGTGTGCGGGATAATAAGGGTGTATCACACTAGGCAATCTCAACAGGGACGTGCACAGCCATTTTGAGGGGCAGGGGCTCAAGTGGAAAAAAAGGGCACTTCTCATATTTATTTTAAAAAATTTCCAAACAAACCGTTAAATATATTAACTACTTACTTTAATTCCTTAATTCCCTCACATTCAATGTCACCCAGTTGTTTCATTTGTCAACAGATGTCTACAAAATAATCAGTTCGTTATAATTATATAATTACACTTACTGTACCATGCACACACACACACAGACTGATGGTGACAAGAACTTTGTTTCACATTTGAGGGAGGGCTGTTAAGATCTATCAGCATACAACATACTAATGGAAAGGATAGTTATTAGATGAGGACCTTGAGATCAAAATTATGAAGTTATTGTTTAAGGCAGGACACTTCAAGTACTGTTCAATTTTTAGATTTTGGTCTATTTTGCTTCCATGTCTTCTTTTGCTCTAATGGAAAGGACATTTCCAAAATACACATTAAGGTGTTTGTTTTAAGCCTTCTACCCTCTCCTTTTTTCTTCTGTAGCGTTCTTCTAAATGAACCAAAACAAGCTATCTGCATATTTAAACATAACATTTCAAGGGAAAAGACTCTTGATGTAAGTCATTAACTAATAACTGGAGAAGTTCTGTGGTGATATGCTTTAGTTATTTTTTTTTATCCTATTCATCTGCAATGCCTTATGTCAAATGTATGCAAATTAGCACATTTTAATTACTTAATGCCTGATTTGCATATCAATGTGGCGATTCTGATGACATTATTAATTTTACTGTATTCAGCTGTCGTTTCTCCATTAAGTTAGCCTGTGTGCCCATGATATATTTCCTTATCTAAACTTTAGCTAACTTATTACATGGTAGCTCATGAGTCATGGATGATAGCAAGACAAAATAACTATATTTGCCTTTTGTCTTTTGGATAATTAGCTGTAAATTCGAGGCACAGGTAGCTTAGTCTTTTGTTCATCACCACTCACCTCCACACCAAGACAAACACAACTGGGAAGGGAGGGAGGGCTTCACTTCTGCGGCTCTCTGCCTGTCTGTGATGTGCCGATCAATGTGTGCTACACTGCTGTGCTGAGCGGAGATGCGGAGGGGAGAAAGGCATTGGAACTCGACAGAGTCTCAACATTTCCCCTCCCGACCTGATATATATATATATTTTTTTTAATTTTTGACAGGGAAAGCTGTGCGCAAACAGAAACACACGCACACATAATACATATATTCATTTATACAAAAAAAAAACCTCCCCAGAAAAAAGGGCACTTTCTCTTGAGGAAGAAAAAGGGCAGGTGCTCAAGCCCCCTTTGATGTGTGCAGGTGCCTGAATCTCAACCATGCCCGAGCACGTCTGACCCCCAAAGCCCGGTTCGTTTGACTAGTGTGATCGCTCCGTGCCGCGGTTCGTTTAGCCGGCCCTGGCTCGGTTGGAAGAGGCGGACCAGAGTGCGGTACGCATGTAGTGTGATCGCTCCGTGCCGCGCTCGATTGGAAGAGGTGGGCCAGAGCGCAGTTCAGTTATATATAGATCAGTGAGTGTGAACGCTAACCGCACCCGAGTGCTGAACTTCTGAACATTTCTGAGCAGCAAAAGTGATAGATCTGTAAAGCAGTGAGAGGGCCGCGTGTGTTACCACGTCCCAAACGACTCAAAATAATAAACCAACAAGTAACAAAATGATGCACTCCACTGTGCTGAGCGAGAGCGCTTCTCTGCGGTCGCCACGTGCTATCGAAAACTTCCTATTTCCCACTTATGATTGAAGTCGTGAGCGCTTCATGTGAGCGCTGCCGCAATCTTAGGCCAACCCCAAATGCTCTCATTGGCGTGGTGACACCCATCCCAAGCCAGTACTGATCAAAATCCCCCCCCCCCCCCGTGACCCATGGTTTGTCTGTGTATTCAGAGACAGTGAGCAACGGACTTTCATAATAATAAAAAAACGGTGTTAACGCACGATAAAATAATTGTCGGCGTTAATCAATTAATGCGATAATAATGCGTTAACTTGCCCAGCCCTAATTATATGATATTATATTAAATTATATTATATATGTAGAAGTTGCTAGCCTTATTTCATTTGTTTTAAAGTTTTTCAAACCAAAAATTAGTTATGTGTAAATGGCCTCTTAGATGTTCTGGAATTTCCAGCCAATTTAGCCACTGAATTAGACACGCCCCCTCTTTACAAACTCTGCCCCCTACAAAGATTAACAGGCAGAAAGCAGCTTAAAGTCTTCTGATTGGCTAAAATGCTAATTTAACAGACACATCACAGACCTCTTTTATTCTGTACTTCTTAAAATTGGCCAAGCTTCATAATCACTCATCAGAGTTGTAAATCAAAAATGTATATAGCATATTTTAGATTTGTTGGCTGATGAGTTTGCTTTATATTACAGAAACAAAGCCTGTACGTACATTTATGTTATTACTCACACAATTCTCTAAGCCTCCTACACAAAGTAACAAATAAGCACTCAAGCTAGTCTTTACTCAATTTAATATATTCATTAAAAGTAGATCAAGAGGACATAATGGAATTATTCTTTTACGACTCCCACATGGCACACAGACAAAACTCCTCAGTTAATACTCTAACAGACTACAGGAAGCTAATTAACCATTTCACTTCTGCATTGCCTTACTTTCCTACCAACTGGAATATCTACAATTCTGCAACAGTTAAAAACAATATATTTTGGTGTTATAAACTTAAAAATCAACATAGCGTCATGATTAAAAAAATATTATTCATTGCACTTCAAAAATTTGCACATCCTGCATAGTACTGATATGACATTTGCTACTCTTCCTTATATAGGCTACAAATAACAACAATCATACTGCTTTAAAAGTAGCAAAAATATCTAACAATATTATTATAGGCCTTTTTTTTAAAGCAGTGTGATATTTTGCTCTTAACAATCTATTTATTTACCATTCTACATGACTAATTTTATAATCAAAATTCTGTGAAAATCCCTTCTTATATCCCTGACATGCTGTTGGGTGGAGCCAAACCTCTGCTGTACAGGAAATACTATCACTACCACTAACACTATTTAAAGCAGTCTATATGGCAACCCTTCTATTTAAAAGCTCTGTCGAACCCCACCCATACATTGCCAGGGTCACTAACAATTGGTGTCAACTGAGTAGCAAAGTCATAATGACACAGACTAATTGTTTTTTTCCCTTCAAAAAATAGATTATTAAGAAGCCATTGCAATAATGGACAAAAGCATTTAACGGTCAAAAATGTGGTTATTGTGCACGAGAACATTTAGACTGCACCAGATGCCATTGAGCGAGTGTAAAAACAACACTAGCATCTTGAAGATATGATAAAACAAAAGTATTAATTATGTTAACTTAAACTTCTTACAATATTTTTCATGTCATGTCAAGTCATGACATAAGAAACAGCAATATTATATTGTCAGATTCCTTTTGTTATATACTCAAGTATCTAAAATGATCTGTTTTGGAGTTCCATATAGCTGACATTTATGTTTAATGATCTTTGAAAAGGTTTGAGATGAGAGGAAAAACGTTGACTCTACATGAGGAACCAATAAGAGGGTCAATAATTCTTTCAAAATATCCCTGTAATGTAACACGTCACACAATTAATTAACTAAATGAAAGAAAGAGAAACAACCAATTCTAAGTGCACCATAAACAAATGGCTGATAAATACTTGACCTCTGACTCAAAATAAGTCTGGGAAAGCCTTTCTACTAAAAAAAAAAAAAAAGAGTATCTTAGCAGCCCTACATGCATATTAACCTACTTCAAACTATCTTTTTTTCACAATTCAACAAGGTGGACATGGCAACTTCGACCAGACAAGATTAGAGGCAAAAATAACTTGAGAGTTGAAGCAGGCTGAAAGCATCATTAAAAAAAAAAACACCAGGTGGATTACCTTCCTATTTTACACCTTCAGGTAATCCACGCATGGCTAAGCCTGTACTAGCCACACTAAGAGATTCACCTCTATGTCACATCTATTTGAGGCTACAGTGACAGTCGCTATCACTTTTGCTACTGTGTTACCTAACACCTAAAGGCCTGAGATCTGTCACATTTGGTTTTCTATCAAGATGAGTGACTCGAGTTCTTATACTGAGCAAATGATAACTTATATCTCCTAACCCTAAATCCATCCCTCACAGGAACCATTCTGCAGTTTTATAGTTTCATTAAGACATAATTTAAGTGATTTCTCAATATTAGTGATTTTACTGTCCTTATAGGGACATTTGGTAACCAAAATGCAGATAAAATCTGCATAATATTTGCATATTTGCCATAATATATAGTGAATTAAAAAGATTATATATACATAAACATATTACATATACACAACCCACACTCAATGTTATACAGAATGAGTGAATGAGGAAGTAGCAAATGGTTTGTCCTGACGTTTCTCCACATGCCTCAATAAATTGCATAACATGTTGTAATCCATATAAAAGGGGTGGATGACACACATAATCTGATTTCACAAAGAATATGTGCCATTTTATTCTAGTCAGGGTAAACTGTACAAACAATTCATGCTTAAATCCCCTTAACTGATCATTATTCTTCTGATTTCAACCATTAGATTTGATCCAGCATGATTGTACATCAGAAACGACACGAACCAGTCATGCAAAAGGACAGACAACAGTGTTTGGGAACAGGTGACATGATACTGAGTTTATCTGATCCAATGTTATAAATAAATTATATGTTCTCGTCAGGCCGACAGTTACATAAAAACCTCCATCACACTTGTGAATCAAACCATCCCTGTTTCTCCCTCCAAAACACAGCTGACAGCGCCGTTCACATGCACACACTGAATTACACACATGATCACCTCCCTTTAAAGAAGCGGCCTTGAGCAGGCACGATTAAAAACGAGTGCCGCGTTACAGAATGATGTATACGTGAGTATGTGTGTGAACTCTACATACAAAGAGAATTCAGAGGCGGCCAGCTGGGCACATAAGCCGTAACTGCAAAATCCAAATAATCCTTTACAAAGACAAGCCATCTAAAGGGGGGTGAGGTGAAAGCACAAAGAAAAAAAAACAGGATGTATGCCTGTACAATAGAGTACAAATACATATATGAGATGTGTGTGCATGTGATGATGTGTGTCTATATTTGAGATATCCAGCACCTTCAGTTCTATATTGAGTTACCGGAATGTCAAGCCACTCAAAATAGGCGGCCAGCTTATAAAGCCAGCACACGCCGGGCCGTACGTGTAACGAAAGGCAATAAGATAAAAATAGACCAAGCCCTCACCTTCCATCATGATTGCAGATTTGCATTCCTCTATCTCCAAGGAGCCTGAAACGGGAAGAGGGGAGAAGAGAAGCCCCTGGTTACCAGATGGAGAGATGTAAAAAAAAAAAAAAAAACAGAGCACACTTCCAGCCTCAGCTTTTAAGTCCCGTGTCCCTGGTACGACGGGCCGGTGGATGTTTTAGGGCTTCACGTTTAGGCCATGGATGCTGCTGCTAGCCACTGCGGCTGTGGTCTACACGATCACCAAAGGATGCTCAAAAGAGGGCAGGAAAAAAAGCAGAGTGGAGAGAGACAGAGAGAGAAGGAGGGAGGGAGGGAGGGAGAGAGGAAGGGAGAGAGGAAGGGAGGGAGGATAGCTTGCTGAGGTCATCGTTCAGCTCAGCCAATCCCGTGGGCACTGCTGCATGTCACATGGCGAGCGGTTCATTGCTTCTGTCAGCGTCCTCACTGGGAATTCACATACACGAACACACACAAGCACAGAGCTTACCTTGTTATGGTGCAGTGTGCCGCTCCTGTCAGAACAGAAAGGAACTGGATTAATGGGGAGTTGGGTGCTAAATACAGGAAGCTGTCCATAAGAACATGACTGAGATACAGTTTCTTCATGGTTACATTTGTAGATGTAAACGTTGAGGCTCAGCTGGCAGCCCGTGCCTGGCTATTTGCCTGTTTCTCTCTGTGGCAAATCAATCAATGTGACATTACATCTGACAGAAACAGTAGCTGCCCCATGAAAGGAGGAGCCAGCACTCAATACACTGACTTGTAACAGAGGAGGAGGGGAGGAGAGAGAGGCTCTGTGTTTGTGTGAGGGTTGGGGATTAATTTAATATGAGGAGGTGGGTCTCTCTCTTTAGATTACTAATGAAAAGACAAAAAAAAAAAAAGGTTGGGTGGACTGAAAAAAATCTGTTCCTCTCACAAAAATACCAGCTGCAGTTTCAATTACATATAATAAAGGGGTTGATGATGATTTTGTGAGGAACATGTCCTTGAATTTTACTTGATTTAAAATAATATTAAAATAAATACTTAATAATACGTTTAAAAATATATATATATTTTTTTTAAATAAAACTATAAATGTAAAATTATATACTGTACACTACCATTTAAATGTTTGTGGTGGGTAATATTTTTTTTATGTTTTTGAAGTCTCTTATGCTCACCATGCATTCATTTCATCAAACATACTGTAAAAACAGTAATATTGGGAAATAGTATTCAAATTTAAAATAGCTGTTTTCAATTTTATAGTTTTATATTTTTAAATATTAAAAAAATGTAATTTATTCTTGTGCTGGCAAAGCTAAATTTTCCTTTAGAAATCATTGTAATATGCTGATTTGGTGCTTAACATTTCTTCCAAACTATTTGTGCTGCTTAATATTTTTGTGGATACTGTGATCTTTTTTTCAGGATTCTTTGAGGAAGAGAAAGTATATATATATATATATATATATATATATATATATATATATACACACACACGCGCACACGCACACACTGTGTGAAGAACTGAAAATGCAAACAAGATTATACATTTTATTTATATGAGCATATGAATGTTTAAACTGAGTATGCATAAGGACTATATAACACAAATATGTGTGTATTCTGTGTGGCTGTTCTCCAACATTCTCACAGTTAAGAGATGCTGTTTCATTCTCAAACCCTTATGATGAGGATTCGTCTGATGATGAGAATTTCTGCGTTGTGTGCGTGGATCACTCTGGAAACTCTAGGTCAGAAGAAGTGTGGGTCAGGTGTGTTTCTAGTCAGTTCTGGGCTCACGAAGCCTACACACACACATACACTGACACACACGCATACTCACACACACACGCATACTCACACACACACACACACACACGCGCACACACACACACTGTGTGAAGAACTGAAAATGCAAACAAGATTATAAATTTGATTTATATGAGCATATGAATGTTTAAACTGAGTATGCACAAGGACTATATAACACAAATATGTGTGTATTCTGTGTGGCTGTTCTCCAACATTCTCACAGTTAAGAGATGCTGTTTCATTCTCAAGCCTCTGTTCACCTAAGTCATGCTCTGGTCCATGTGAGCATCTCTTTCCCTTATCACTGTCTGTCTCTAGCGCCCTCTGTCTGTAGTCTTCCGCCTGTCTGAACACATTGTAGGCCATAAATGTCTAACCATTTATATTAAACATTTATAAAAGTTGAGTATAGAGGGCCATAGCCACCCAATCCTTGATGGGGATAGCCCCCAGCCCCCCCACCCCAGTTTTCAGTTAAGGTTCCGTTTTAAATTACATTTGAAATCCCCTCAATCCTGAAAATGTGGTCACATCTTCTATCTTCAACAGTTTGCATTACCACAACACACACCCAAACTCACACCACCCTATTACAGCAGATGCCGTCTGTGAATACCTCCCCTCCCCCACTCCACCCATTTTGCCCCACCTCTATAACCCCCTACACCTCCCAGTGGACCCGATCTTATCCTTCCAGCATGCAGGTGCACATGTGCTTGTGTCAGTGTGTTTACACATTTTGCTATTAGGGGTGTGCGATATATATCGTCTGCGATAATATCGTAATTGTTGTTTTAATGATGTGCGATTTGACATTATCGAGTACTTTGCAAAAACCATTCAAAACACCCCTATAGAGTGCACGCATACATTACGTAAAGTCTAGACTAGTGCACGTGCAGAATTTAGAAAAACAGCTGTTTATTAAGCACTGCTTATTATAGTGCCATTTCTAACTATTGGCAGAGCAGGCAGCTGACCTGAAGGGCCTCCAGAACTGTACCACAGTACAAAATAGGTAATGGCATATGTTTCATGTTTACATTGTGCACTCCCAACCAGATACAATATTCAGATTGTTTGTATCTTGTTTTTAAGCCCATAAATTATAATGTACTCGTTCTAATAAATGTATATTGTAATGTACTCATTCTAATATGTTTAAAAAATAATTTACATTGCTGGTAGGTTATCATTGCACAAATTAACACACTCTCTACGATTAAAAAAAATTAGAAGAGTTCTAAACTAACTTCTATCTTCACTGTATTTAACGCACACAAGGCTGATTTACTCGACGCGTCCGCAAGTTCGCTTAGGTGCGCGCGGCAGGACTGTCCGTGCAGCTCCGCTTCCGAAGATGCACGAGTTCAAAGCGATTCTAGCCAAACATGCACGTCTGTGCCAGCATTTGTGTGAAACAGAAGCAGTTTGATGTTAAGTTCAGTCACACACACAGATCACGCTGCGGCCGCACTCAGACATTCAGGAACAAACTTTTTAGCACTGCCCCGCAGTTTTATCAACTAAATAGCTTAATCGCTCAAGAGCTACATTATCTTTTTCAACAAGGAGCTGGTAACATCATTGTTTCTAAAGGAATTAAAGCCACAGCTTTACTGTTAATAGAGAAACGTGGCAAAACGGTGGTAATTCATACATACACAGCCTCTCTCTCTCTTTGTGTGTGTGTGTCATAAATGAACAGTTGATGAATTACACTTTTCTGATAATAAATTATTGAAGTGGAGATCGCTAAACTGCAAGCTAACCGCTGTTTTCAGAAAGCAAGTGCTTTCTATGGTTTATCCACAGTGGAGAGAGAGAGCGCGTGTGCACAGGGTTGCCAGGTTGACAAAGATAAGTGGCACACTTAGCAGATATTTCCGTATTGCGCAAGTGTGAAGCTCCGTTTCGGGGATTCCATCTCTTTATATCAGGCAACCCCGTTGTGTTCTTCTGCGGCCAGATTAAACCTTGTTGTAGCCTATATATTATGCTCTATTCATTCTTTCTTAGAAACCTCGCTCTTTTCTACTCAATTTTAAACGTTGTAAAATTTTTTACAAATTAAGCGCGGTCCACTGCTGCACATGTGCCACAATATCGATACAGGGCCAGCTGTATCATTACTCGTATCGTCAAATCTCTGTGACGATACATCGTCGTATCGATATTTTGAACACAGCACTAGTGCACGTGCGCATTTAGAGTGTGTTCTTTCACTAGATGATTCAGTCTATTACAATACATTTAGAATGATCACAAATTCAAGACATCATGGCAGAAAATTTATATATTTATACAATTTCAAATAGTTAATAATCAATTTCACACGAAGAGTGGCGTTTTTATCCAAATATTACCATGATTACAAATGTGATATAGATTTTTTACAACAGTTCAATAAACAAGAAGTTAATTAAAAGACTTACGTTTTAGACACCATATTGCCTGTTTTTGCTCTATTTCGACAACAAAAATAATTCCAAACAAAGCCACAACCCTGTTTTGCTTCTCTGAGCAACATGACGCTGTTTCGTTCCTGAATGAATCAACCATTTAAATGATTTGTTTCAATCGCAATGACTCACTTATTAACAGTGACTTGCTGCCACCTGTGAAGTACAGTAAATATCCACACCGGTGCGGTGACTGACTGCCACACATACTCTTCAGAACATTAGATTCATCTGCGCTGGAGCCGTGCCGACTCACAACCCACGCAAACTAGATAATTCCGCACCCAGCTGCAATTCCAGGTTTTCAAACAGAGATGGCGACAAAGAGGCAAAACTTACGGACTGCAGCTTTAAATAATTTCAAATATCAGTATTCAACGTTTTATGTTTAATATATCAAAACATTATTTATGCATTTGTAATTGCAGGTTAAATGCATTCATGTCTTGCATTAAACAGTGTGTAAATACATCTAAATGCCACTTCAGATGCAGCTTCTGTGTTGATTTCATTTGCTTGGTAACAGCCCAAATGTCTTATTCTAATTCACTGATTAAATGTAAGAAGTTCACTTAAAAGATAATGGACACTTTTAGAAAAAATGGCTTTATAAAGGTAAAAATGCCCATAAAATGTAAAAGTAAGTTTCAACTTCTTGGAAAAGATTAATTTCTCTCAGTTTGAACTGACCCCCACACAGAATATGAAGAATATTAAAAACTTTAGGAGTCAGCTGTCCACGGCAGTCCTTAAGGTACCAGCACAATAACACACTCAGCAAAATATTGTCTAATTATCGTTATCGACGATATCGATCGTTAACAAGCCTTAAGGTCTAATCCCGATGTAAACTATAAGCACAAACTGTCATTTTTCTGTAACTAAATTTGACAAGGTTTTATTCAGCTTGTCGCTATTAGTAATATAGTGCCAAGGAAAATGGACTTTGGCTGCTCTCGTAAGGAGAGAGAGTTATATAGACAAGCACGAAAGATTAATTTCTCTCAGTTTGAACTGACCCCCACACAGAATATGAAGAATATTAAAAACTTTAGGAGTCAGCTGTCCACGGCAGTCCTTAAGGTACCAGCACAATAACACACTCAGCAAAATATTGTCTAATTATCGTTATCGACGATATCGATCGTTAACAAGCCTTAAGGTCTAATCCCGATGTAAACTATAAGCACAAACTGTCATTTTTCTGTAACTAAATTTGACAAGGTTTTATTCAGCTTGTCGCTATTAGTAATATAGTGCCAAGGAACATGGACTTTGGCTGCTCTCGTAAGGAGAGAGAGTTATATAGACAAGCACAGTATTTATAAGCAGAACGAACCCTAACTGAATGGATGTTATTGCTGTGTGCAATATTATAACATCTAGATAGATTAAAAAAAAATCATATTGTTTAAATTTTGCTATGCGTACAGTATATTACACTTTTTACATTACCGTTCAAAAGTCTGTGGTCAGTAGACTCTTTAGAAAGAAGTCTCTTATGCTCACCAAGCCTGCCTTTAGTAGATCAAAAATTTAGTAAAGTAGTAATCTTGTTAAATATTTTACAATTTACAAGAATGGTTTTCTATTTGAATACATTTTAACGTAATTTATTCATGCGATGGTAAAGCTGAATTTTCATTCTGTATGAATATGTTGATTTGCTGCTTAAGAAACATTTCTTATTATCATCAATGTTGAAAACAGTCTGATTTTGTTTAATAATGTAAATTGTTCAATTATTATTTAATATAAAGCTTAACATTTTTGTGGACACTGTAATACATTTTTTCAGAATCCTTTAATGAAAGTTCAAAACATCTTTTTGAAACTTTCTATTACAATTTACAATTACAATCTACTTACAATTCTTTTTATCAATTTAATGCATTCTTGCTGAAAAAAATAAAAATACTGACCCCAAACTTTTGAACAGCAGTGTAGCCAAAATAGAGACAAAGTATATACAGTACACAAGGTTACAATTTAACATGATTTAAAATGCTACAAATCATGAACCATCTACCACCAACCACCAGCTTCTGTCAACATCCTCCCAAACCCAGCTGGAGTACAAAATATTTGCCAAAGGATATTTGTGAGAAAGAGTAAAAGGGTGGGGGTAAACACACACCTACTTTCACACACATAAATAACTCATGTTAGAAAAAGCGAGAAAAGGGAGGAAAGCCAAATGAAGCAGACAAAAAACAATAAACACACTATAGCTGTATCCTAAATCAGCACCTATTACCACATTCACTATTCTCTATATAGTGTGAATTCATACATTGATAACAGAGAAGCTGTGGAACTGTCACAAAAACTATTTTATGAGAGAGGATTTCACTTACATGTGAATGCTAGACTAAATATTATGTTTTTGGTCATTAAAATAAGTTCAAAATTAGAAATACAACCAAATGAAAGTTTATTTTCAGACAATATGATTTGAATTGCGGGATATTAGGAAGGTCGGAACCTCTAAGGCATTTGTATAAGGGGACTTTTGATTTGATTTACCGCCTACTTTTTTCATGTTACAGTAGTTTACATTTATGTTGAATTTATACCTCCAGCGTTTCCAAAAAAGTAATGGGACACCAATGTGTGCCATATTTGTGAACTGAAAAGTGGCACCAAAAAAAAAATAAAAATGTAATTAATTAATTCAACATACTGTACTATTCAATACAAAAATAGCACTGCAGAAACATCATGAGAGGGAACCCAGTGACATTGAGACACATATGTGCAGACACACAAAATGATGATACCTCACCAATGTAGTTTCAATAACTATCCAGTAAGAGGCTCTTTAGTTATGTTTATCAATCTCTTTGAGACGCAATCAGCAGCGTCTTTAGGTGCTAAATGAAGAGGTGAAAGTAACTGAGATGGAGAGTGTCAAAGAAACTTTAAGCCAGGGGTGTCCAAACTCGGTCCTGGAGGGCCGGTGTCCTGAAGAGTTTAGCTCCAACCCCAATTAAACACACCTGAACCAGCTAATCAAGCTCTTACTAGTCATACTAGAAACTTAAAGGCAGGTGTGTTGAGGCAAGTTGGAGCTAAACTCTCCAGGACCGAGTTTGGGCACCCCTGCTTCAAGCAGATAGACAGCAATCTGAAACATGAAAGAACAGGCAGGACAGAACAGTCCAATTATTTCTCTGCAGAGGACAAACACTAGCACACAATAACAAGAACCCAACAGAACACAAACATACACTGTACAACCAGGTATAGAAAACACAACACAGAGATGGTATCATGTGAATCTTCATGAATAAATCATATATAGAAAACACTCAAAAACATCTGCTACAAATTAAAATGAGTTCCTGTTGTTCAACTGGTAGAGCATGATAGGAACAACACCAATATCATGGATTTCATCCTTTACAAAAATTTATGTTGAATGCACTGTAAGTTGTTTTGGATAAAAGCATCCAAATGTAAATATACTGTAATGAATCTGCCCCATGCTGTTGACTCATTTTCACTGCATCCGATGTAAATATGATTCATGATGCCTATTAAAGATCTTGGTTATGTACTACAATTCTGTTGACATGCCAGGGTCAGTGACACTGCGCGGAGGGCATATTTATATCACTTTCCAATGACGTGAAAGGGGAAATAATCCTTGGGGGGGTCGCTTAGTTTCAAGTGAATGCTCAAAATACATTATTTGGGTAACACTTTACAATAATTAACTAACACTTATTAAAGCACATCTACGTTCACAAAAATACTTAAATTAAACAGAGAAGCAAGCAGGTGCATGATTTGGCATGGCAGCCAATACAAATAATTAATAACCGTTTCCTTACCTAAATCCTGCGTTTTGGACCGAGCGGCAACCTCCCGCTCTCTCTCGTGAAGCCAACACGGAAGTGACTTAAACTGTAATTCGTCAACTGGCCGCTAGAGGCGGGCTGCAAAAGGGAGTCAATCCCATAGACTCCGCATGTTAAAATGCCCAACTTTACAGCAGAAAAAAACATGTTTACAGCCTGGTTAAAAAAATATTTTGGTCTATATAGCTAATTTTGCCCTTCATGACAACTGTGAGGGGAGTGCATTTTTTTATAAGTCATCTGTTTAAATTATATTAAGCCTTAAAGTTCTGCATAATTAAGGGCGTGGCCACTTGAGTGACAGGTGGATTGCCGCTGCTGTCACCACCGTCGAGCTAGGTGGGCGTGGTTTCAGCAACCAGCTTCCGCCTTTTTGCCCATTTTCGATTATCCGGGAGTGACGCGCGGTGACGCGCTGCCAAGATGGCGACGGCTGTCTCCGCCCACTTTGAGCTTCAAAAACGCTCTTCAGGAACTTACGGTGATGCCACGGACACTACGTACATGTTTTTATACAGTCTATGGTTTGGACCAGGCTCGGTTGCTGAATCACATCACTTTGTGCTTCTAAAATTAGGCTATTATCTTTTTCTATATAGTGTAGTAGTTCGCTATCTCTGTGCCATATTTGGCCGCGCTTGTCATTGTCAATCATGAAAAACACACGTTTTATTTAAATTCTGAATATATTATCGTACACAGCATGCAAAGAGCGCACCCTTTAAATTGATTAAAAACTGTCACTCATTTACGATCACAATCTCACAAAGTTCCGTTTTAACCAATAAATGTGACCACACAATGAAACTTTTTTTAATGAAGTTACCAGCATGATATAACTCAGTACTGGACAAAAAGAGGTGAGTGCATGGATTCCAACCTAAACACATCTGATTGGCCATTGCGTTTTAGAAATCAACAAACATGTCTGTGATTGGCTACTTTGCTCCCCTTAGCGAATATGCATTGTAAAATCATATTTGACGCTTTCCAAAGCAGAATGGCAGATACAGTGGATTGTTTGCCAAATCTATTTCGTCATGCTATTATTACGAAGAAAACAGATCCTAGACCAGGAGTTATGGGCAGCTTTTCCATCTAAAAGCAATCAGTTAGACAATTTTACACTATGAGTTAGACTATTATACACACAAAACTAAAGTCAGGTGTACTGACGAAAACATGCTACCTATCAGATTGTGCTACCAAAAATATATTTGCATTGTTTTAAGGGTAAATTTAGGGTAAGGGTAGGTATGGATGGGTAGGTTTAGGGTAGGGGTTGTTATGGACATTTAAAAAAGTCTCAAACTACATGAATAAGATGATGGTAGCACAATCTGATGGGTCGCATTTTTCGCTATGGATTTGTGCTACCTATTTTTTTTTAATGGGAGGTAGCACAATCTGAGCGGGTAGCACAAATTGTCAGAACACCGGCCGTTCCCCTCGGTCCGGAGAGGGGGCACAGGGATGTCCATGGGGAGGCATGAGTGTGCATCATGTATAATGTGCTCTGTTTCCAAATTTTCTATATGCATGGAATATGTGGATGACAGACTACTGTACATTTGCATAAATGTGTAGTACATAACAGAGCATGCTGTGTAATACTGTATCCCATAATGCAATGCACTCAACTTGACCTTACATTTCAGTCTGTAAAAGTTCATTCAAGTCTCATACAATTGAAATTAAAATAAAATTTAATTAAAGCTGCAGTCCGTAAGTTTTGCCTCTTTGTCGCCATCTCTGCACAGGGATGTCCATGGGGAGGCATGAGTGTGCATCATGTATAATGTGCTCTGTTTCCAAATTTTCTATATGCATGGAATATGTGGATGACAGACTACTGTACATTTGCATAAATGTGTAGTACATAACAGAGCACGCTGTGTAATACTGTATCCCATAATGCAATGCACTCAACTTGACCTTACATTTCAGTCTGTAAAAGTTAATTCAAGTCTCATACAATTGAAATTAAAATAACATTTAATTAAAGCTGCAGTCCGTAAGTTTTGCCTCTTTGTCGCCATCTCTGTTTAAAAACCTGGAATTGCAGCTGGGTGCGGAATTATCTAGCTTGCGTGGGTTGTGAGTCGGCACAGCTCCAGCGCAGATGAATCTAATGTTCTGAAGAGTATGTGTGGCAATTTACTATACTTCGCAATCACAGATTCTAGCCTACGTCTTGTATATATATATGACCCAAATAAGAATTGTCTATTGTATATTGCCATCTGAACAAGTAAGTAGCAAGTCTGCCACGTTTGTTCTGACCACCTGAGGAAAAAAGCATTACCATAAATCTCGCTACCAATGGTGATTAAATCTAAAGATTGGTTAGCTCATATCACATCAAACCGTTCAAATTATTATTATTGCTTTATTCTCAAATGATTAATGTTAACAACATCAGCATTGGTGACTATGAGTATAGTGTGTATTAGCATGTAGATTTCAATTTCTGTACAGTCTAATCTAATTGTCATACTCTTCGAAATTTCATATTAAGAAATTCTTTTAACCCAAAAAGCAAAGTATGCTCCCTTCTGACTGGTTTTCTTTAAAACACAAATCTTTGTAATCCCAGGCTATCCGTAACCAGAAGCACATTTATAACTGGAATATAATTTACTTTCATTCACATGTGTTTCATAAACACATAATCCTTTATGGATTACAATCCACCATCAAAATGATACATTTAATTATTCTGGCTGCTGTGAGAAAAGGCTATAAACGATCCTCCACCTGCAGGATCCTCACATGCAATAGCCTAGTAGCCGGGACAACTTCTTTATGTTTACAGACGTGATGTAATGATGCAGTGCCATGCTCGAATTTTCCCTCGAAATTCTGCACTGCAACAATTCAGTGCAACGCTGCCATCTTGTGCTATTTAATGTAATTTACAATTGTCGGCGTGTCAACGTGAGAAATTCTCTGTATTTTAGACCAAAAAAGAATATTATATTAAATCAAATAACTAAAATAGATATCCTTATTTAAATAACAGATACCACTTCTCTTGATATTCTTCATTTTTAGTTTGGTAATAATGTGTAAGTTTGCTCCTGACTGAATTAACCAGAAAAACAAATGCACTTAGTATATGAGATGATGAATCTGCAATTTAATAGAACAGAAACTGTTGTCCTGATTTCAGTAAAATTGCTGTAGTGAGATCTACTTTTTAATTCAAACAGTTTTAAGGATACAACAGAGGTTGCATGTCCATACATGTTCACAGGAAAATAAAGGAACTAACTGTTTTTGTTGTTGTTGCTGTTGGTACTTCACCTAGAAAATTCTGTTCTTTTGTTATGTACAAATAAAATAACCTTTTGCTGTTAGAAAAGGCCTAGGTTTTATCAAAAGCCACATACTTTGTAAAACACCTCTCAATGTTGCATGAGCGATTCAAGCTATGCTGACACTATTCTGTCATAACAAGGTTTGGACAAATATCTGGGATGGGAGACAATTTAACAGACAGATACAGCAAAAGACAAATATGTGACAGTTTAAAAAAAAAGAGAGACATGTAACATGTAGCCAGCTGTGATATTCTCAAGTCTCTCTTCTGTTTCCTTCATCCCACTCTCACTCTCTCACATCTCGGTTTTTCTCCTGCAATTCTCTCCTCCTCCACGTTTGCTGACCTACTTTCCCCCTCAAGTGTTATTTTAGTCTCCAATAGATGGCAGGCAGACTCTGGGCATCTGGATCATTAGTCTTCACATACAGCGACGCACACTACAGCACCTACCAACTGATTTAGAATCGGGCGAGTGCGTGTGCTGGGTGTGCACCTGTTTGGCCTTAATTGTGCAGTAAATGGCTGCTTATCTGGGGATCTTCAGAGGGTGTGTTTGACATGTAAACGTGTAATTCTGCCATGGTGCTGCAGGAGTCAAAAAAGGGCCCCAAAATGTGTCCGAGTTCAAAACCGCCCACAACCGCCCATCTCACTGGGTGTGATTGTCCCTCAAGACACAGTCCACCCATAGGCGTTGAGAGATCCTTATTTGTGGGGCCTAAAACTAGTCAGTGGCTCTCACAGAAGACATAGGGGGGCAAAGTCTTGACACATGCGCTGCATTTCTCATCTGAATGCTGGTTCTCGTGAAATTAGAAAATAAAATGCAAAATACAAAAACTATTTAATAAAATCACCACTACTGATATTAAAAACAGATTTAAATTTATTTTCTATTATAATAAATGTTAATCTTAACACTACTCAAGTAGTAACACTACTCAAAGCCTTTATGTATAATGCATTATAAAAGTAGTTTTAATGTATTAATTATGCCTTGCAGTGCACCTTATAATGAATTGTACAATCTCATGAATAATTGTAACCACAGTTAATACGTTATAACACTTTTAAATTCATTGTTACACTATGCATTTTAAATTCGGTTATAATTATTTACGACAAAATGTAATGTATTACAACGCATGTTATGAATAATTATAATGCATTCTAACCTTTAATAACCCTTTATAATGCATTATACATAAAGGCTTTAAGTAAAGTGTTACCAAATGCCCCCAGAGGCCATGGTGTCCACTGAAGTCTCTTCAGAGGTGGCGGCACAGGCTGCAGAACCTCCCGAGATGGCGACACTTTCCTCAGTTCCTTGCGTGGTGGTGGCGCCCATCAACGCACTTTCTGCCTGTTCGTTTCCGGCCAAGGAGCCTTCTGCTAATAAAGAGCTTGCATATGGATCCGCACGTCTCACGTCTTGTCAGCCCCGTTACAATAGCATTTTTATACTGTACTATAATGCCTAAATGTACTTGTAGTACTTCAAACGACTGATTTTACAGAATTTCTCAGTGCTTAATTTTTTAAAATATACTTTGATTTAAAAGTCTTGGGTCATTACGATTAGTTTATTTATTTATACTGATAATAATATTGATTTCTGAAGGCACTGCACTGAAGACTGGATTAATTGCTGCTGAAAATGTAGCTTTGCCATCAGAACGAATAAATTACATTTGAAAATATATTAACACAGAAAACAGTTGTTTTAAATTGTTATAATATATATTACAATATAAGTGTTTTACTATATTTTTGATCAGATAAATTCTCAGTGAGCTTAAGAGACAAAAAATTGTACTGTTTAAAAAAATATTACAAATCGTACTGTTATAACAAAAATGTATAGAATATTAGCATCGGTCATAACATAATAATCTGTCTCAAAAAAATATATATATTATATTAAATAAATAATATTTAATAAGGTGTTTCCACAAAATTATATCTTCAACAACTCACTGGCATAACCAAAGGATGAATTCCAGTAAAAGATGTAAAAAATAGTTTATACGTTGTAATACACTTTATATCTTTATATCTCAGTCAGAACCATTAGAGCTAAAGTACAAAGTCAGCGCTAAAAAGCAAAGGTGATGTATGTGGGTCATACTCTGATAAACAACTTTTAAAACCACCAAGTTACAGTTTAAGTAGCTTAAAGGGTTAGTTCACCCAAAAATGAAAATTCTGCCATTAATTACTCGCCCTCATGTCATTTCAAACCCGTAAGACCTTCGTTCATATTCAGAACACAAATTAAGATATTTTTGATGGAATCTGAGAGCTGTCTGACCCTGCATAGACAGCAACGCTACTGAAAACTTGGGAACATTTCAGTTGCGTTGCTGTCTATGCAGGGTCAGACAGCTCTCAGATTCCATCAAAAATATCTTAATTTGTGTTCAAAAGATGAACGAAGGTCTTACGGGTTTGGAACGACATGAGGGTGAGTAATTAATGACAGAATTTTCATTTTTGGGTGAACTATCCCTTTAAGTCTAATTTGAACCTGTTTTGGTGTTTTAGTTTGATAGTCAGCATTTGGTGCTGATATGAGATGCTGCGATATGCTCTAAAAACTCGTCTAGCTCAACTCCTTTTGGTCAGCAAGTAGGCAGGAAGTGAGCTGATGAGGGTGTGTGAAAGTGTGAGACGACTCTCGTCTGTCTTCTACAGGGCATTGCTTGGTAAACGGCACGTAGGCAAAGGAGAGGAGCAGACGGGCAATTCGCTAATCTGTGCCATCGCTCTGCACCAGGAATGTTGTTTTGGTTTGGGTCACTCCCGTAATCATCGTCGCTCATCGGCAACGGAACGAGAGTCTGTTACACAAAGCTTATGAAGATGTGGGGACTTTCCACACGTGCAGACGTGTTTAACAGTTACCCTTCAGTAGTTTTGGGTTCAAGAGAGGTTATGACTTCATACGTTTGCACTGATCTCAGTGCCAAGCCAGTCTGAATCAACAATGCTGTAAATGCTGTGAAGAGATAAGGAAAACCACGTTCTAGAATTGTAGATGATGGCTTTTCTTTGTATGCCTGTCTGAAGAGTACAGAGTCAACGTCATGCCTATTCAGACTGACTGATGTGCCTTCTCAGATTGTTGAGCCCAATGTATTTTTAATGCAACTCCCTTGTGTCTTCGATAATTTGCATGTTGCATGATTACTGTAGTTTAAAAAATGTGACTATCTAGATTCCTGTGGCAGAAATCACCTATTCACATGGATACGTTTAGACAATCAAATCAGATCAGTCATTCTACACATAACTGACTCATTTAAACAGAATGCCACCCTCATATCAAATCTCCTGTGGAACAAAAAAGGAGTTACTATCAATATAATACAAATGCTTTCATCCATACAACAAAAGTTCACCACTGACAGCCAAGTTGCAAGTATGCTTGGTGAAAGAAGAATTAAAATGTGCATGACAAACTTATCAGCAACTAGTAAGACAGACCTGTCAAGATATGTTTGCCATGACACTGCTGTTAAATGTAAATAACCAAAAAAGTGGCATCATCAGTTAGTCTAAGAAGACACTAAGCTATAAGTATGAATAAGAATTCTATGACTGATGCTTACAGGGTACTTAATAACTGCACGTTTAACAACCCCTTTTTTCCCCCAATCCTATCCTTGACGTTTCCTACTTCCTACTAATTAAAGGCATCTTTTAAAGAACCTTATATAATCACAGTAATAGCACTTTTGAATTTTAATACATTTTACTCCAATTTCTATTAGTGCCAAAAACTCTCTTCTCTGTCTCAAAATGTCTCCCCATACAATACTAAAAAAATAAAAGAGCATAAGTATGTATGAGAATCTAGCAATGACCTAATATAAACCACACACTTTAAAGCAATATACTGTATTTTACACCTTATTAAAGAATCATTTAAAACTAGTTCAATGACTGCAATAAATTATTTCTCTACATATAACCAACTGATAGTATCAGCGATATAGTCATAGGGAAAAGACATAATCAAAAGAATAATGTACATTGAACCAGTCATTATCAATAAACCCAGACAGGGTGATCAGGACCCCAATGGAAGCAGATGAGTTTTACATCATCCTGAAGGAGTTTATTTTGTGATAATGAGCGGCAGACTGAACATTATACCTGCATGACGTCTTGCTGAATAAATAATAAATGGCCATGAAATACTGATATGAGTTTAAATTACTTTAGTTAATAAGAAGAAAGTGCCACGAGAGCCATAAGCCTGACTGCTTGCTAGGAACAGCAGTCAAATGTACAGTTTTGAAGTCATTATACCAAAATATTAGACTACATAATGCTGCAATCATCCAATCAATCAGCATTACATTTATTGATATTCTAAAGATTTTTGTAATCTTCACTCACATGATTTATTAATAGAGAGAAGGTCATGTGTGTTGACTGTCCCCAAGAGCACAGCTGAGAACGAGACAGTGGAAAAGTTTAACACGCCACTCTTATAATTTGAATTCTCTAGAGAGGGTCTCAGTTTAGGACCTCTAATAGTCTGGTGTCATTATACTGTGTGTGTGTGTGTGTGTGTGTGTATGTGTATATTTAGTTTTACATAGCAGTTAGAGGTTCTAGATGAGACCTTAGGCCTGAATAAACAATGCAGTAAATGTACTTCTGTACCCCTCCCCAATCTCATTTCCCGCATCTCTCTCACTCCACACCTAAAGCAGAGTATACTTCCCATAAACTGTGCACACTAACTGCATATAGGCTAATTTGTGGTTAAAGGAATATTTCATACATAAATGCACTTTTGCTGAAAATGTACTCACCCTCAGGCCATCCAAGATGTAGATGAGTTTGTTTCTTTATGTGAAGAGATTTGGAGAAATTTAGCAGTACATCAGGGATCCTCAGCAATGAATGGGTGCCGTCAGAATGAGAGTTTAAACAGCTGATAAAAACATCACAATAATTCACAAGTAATCCACATGACTCCAAACCATCAATTAACAATTTTAAAGTGAAAAGCTGTGTGCTTGTAATAAACAAATTCATAGTTTTATCTTAAAACCATCACTTCTATCCATATAACCAGTTTATAATCTATAATAACCAGTGAAAAAGTCCATCCCCTGTTGTCCTCTCACATCAAAATCCACCGATAGAACTGTTTTGGGCTGTTTTTGCTTATAAAAGGTGCTTGATTGGTGCACATTTCTCTCCTTTTTCAGATAAGACAACTTTTCCCTGGAGAAAGAAATATTATGAATAGAGGACTCACTTAGCAGAAGCAAAAATGTAAAAATAAATAAATAAATCTTTCCAAAAAGTTAAAAAAATCGTAACTTATTACAAACATGAGTACGATGTCACAAATGAGTTACGTCTTCTGCCATTTTGGAGAGTACCCAAGAACGTAATCAGCATTGTTTACGTTAGGAGGGGAAAGCGCGCGCATGAACGTAATCAGCGTAATCAGCGTTGTTTACACTTAGGGTAAAGCGTGCGTACGTGTTTTGATACTCTCCAAAATGGCGGAACACAGTAACTCGGGGGAGAAGAATTGTTGAATAAAGTCGTAATTTTTGTTTTCTTTGCGCACAAAATGTATTCTCGTAGCTTCGCAAAATTGAAGTTTAGCCACTGATGTCACATGGACTGTTTTACAGATGTCCTTGCTACATTTCTGTCTGGGAACATTTCAGTTGCGTTGCTGTCTATGGAGGGTCAGAGAGCTCTCAAATTCCATCAAAAATACACTGTTAGACTTTGCTGTAATTTTACAGTTACTTACCGCAAAAAAGCCCAGTAGACTACTATATATATGTTTTACGGTTAACTACTGTAATATGCACTGCATTATGGGTATTTTTATGCCATTTATAATTTACTGTATATGGGAATTTGCGGTACTTTACTGTTTGCTCAAAAGCAGTAATGTTACTGTAAATTGTTCTGCGGATGAAAAACATGAATCTGCATTATCAATTTAATGTCTGGGTATGCACAAGTGTGTTGAAATAAATGTATTTTTTTTAATTATTAAAAAATTATATATATAAACTTTGCTTACATCCCACAAAATGTACATATAAACTGAGGTTTGTTTCCGGTGCAGGCGCATAACGGACGTACCTTCTGAGTGGATCGTCAGATGTCAGCAGCAGGTTTTCCAGTGGTAAGTACTTTTTTTCCTTACTTTTAAAACATAAACCATTACCAATATCTATGAAATTTAAAAATATGAAGAAAGTAAATATATAATCTAATTATAGGCTATTACTTGGACAGTCTGAGGGAACTGTTCTTTTTCCTCAAAAACTGCCGCTTTCATGAAGCTCATGAAAAAACTTCATGAAATTGTCCTAACTGACTGACCTTTTCCAGTACAGATGCTACATTTCTGTCTGGGAACATTTCAGTTGCATTGCTGTCTATGGAGGGTCAGAGAGCTCTCGGATTCCATCAAAAATATCTTAATTTGTGTTCCAAAGATGAACGGAGGTCTTACGGGTTTGGAACGACATGAGGGTGAGTAATTAATGACATAATTTTCATTTTGGGGTGAACAACCCCTTTAAGAATGGGAAAAAATGCAATGCACAATTTGGAGGAATAGTCCTACCTTCTGAATAAATAAACCAATCACTAATTGGTTAACTCATCGAATCACTGCAGCTGCTGTTATTATACTGGTTTAGCCTGAAAAATAAGTTTATTTTTACACTATTTCAGAGTAAGAAACAACATTTATGAGACAGCTGTCACATTTCATTGGTGATGTCAAATATGATATTTATTTGTAAGCTTGGTGGACTGAAATAGCTGCCCAAGAGGCGTTTAAAAGACGCCCGCCAAGTTAAATGACTTGCCTTAAGGGACTTTGTATAAGATAGTATTTATTTATTTATTTAAGTGACGGCTTTGCATGTACCAATCCCATTATCACTCAATATTGTTTCCTGTCCCATCTACTGTTTCTATCATTATAAAACGGAGCTCGTCCACCTCGACCCTCTGGCATACTCTTCTCTATTTATGACTGGATTACTTTAAGACAGGACACTATAATTTGGGTTGTGCATACAGGTGCATCTCAATAAATTAGAATGTCGTGGAAAAGTTAATTTATTTCAGTAATTCAACTCAAATTGTGAAACTCGTGTATTAAATCAATTCAATGCACACAGACTGAAGTAGTTTAAGTCTTTGGTTCTTTTAATTGTGATGATTTTGGCTCACATTTAACAAAAACCCACCAATTCACTATCTCAACAAATTAGAATACTTCATAAGACCAATAAAAAAAACATTTTTAGTGAATTGTTGGCCTTCTGGAAAGTATGTTCATTTACTGTACATGTACTCAATACTTGGTAGGGGCTCCTTGGGACATAATTACGGATTATAATGACTTATACTGTCTTTTTACGTGTTGCGTTGCATCGCGCCGCGTAAACATAAAACCATGTCTGCATTTGTGATGGGAGAAATTACAAACTACAAGCCCTACTCTACACTGCCCAAAACTTATGTTTGAATCATCAGTGGCAAATCCTTTAAATGAAAACGTACTTACAGACTGCGAGTCAGAACTGCCGGCATTG
This sequence comes from Sinocyclocheilus grahami, assembly GCF_001515645.1. NCBI lineage: Eukaryota > Metazoa > Chordata > Actinopteri > Cypriniformes > Cyprinidae > Sinocyclocheilus > Sinocyclocheilus grahami. Next base: position 353,350 of record NW_015505310.1, on the reverse strand, counting down.
T
>NW_015505310.1:291440-353268 GCF_001515645.1 Sinocyclocheilus grahami | reverse complement strand
CACACATCGTCTTCACGACATGGCGGCAGCGGCAACAATACTAAAGTTACGCCTTCTTTCTTTGCGTGAACATTTGGGCGGCGTTATGCAAATCTTCCCACATAGTGAGGTAGATATGTGGGGGCATGTTAGAACAAGCCTTTTTAGGTAAGCGTGGTTAACTCTTAACTTTTATAAAGAATATCTCTTTGGATTTGAGACTTTAGTCTTTGCAACTTTACAGATCTTCTTTATGCACCAAGAGCTTGTAACACTCCAAAGAGAAAGAAAAAATTGAAATCGCATTATATGACCCCTTTAAAAAGCCTGTGCTCGATCGAGAATTCGAGATACATCCCATTGGGGGCTCGATCAGCAGCTACATTGTTGATAAGTTTCACCGGAGACAAGCTCAAGTTCAACATAGCGGTTAGGTAGAAAACAATAACCCAGCATTAAAATAACCCCATAAAATGACCCAACAAGCTGAACCCGCAACGTTTGGGTTAAACAAATAACCCAGCACCTGGGTAAAAATATTAAAAATAACCAAATAAAATGACTCAACAGGTGGAACCCAGCATTTAAAAAAATAACCCAGCATTTTTTAGAGTGTAGACAATTGTCCAACACAATAAAGGCAGCCATATAGAATATTAGGATAGTTATTTTCTCCGGCATTTCTGCTGTAGTTATGACAAAACTGCTTGTTTGTGATCTTTTCTATTATCAGAAAATTAGTGTGTGTCAATATACGAATTTACCACAGTTCGTTGTGATTCCAGAAGTTTCCAAAACTGTTTGTTGAATAAAATAAATATGATTTCAGGAAACTTCTTAAATTTTTCTGTGTTTTTTTTGTATTTGTGTTATATACTGTACAGTGCATGCATAATTATTATGCAAGTTGATATTCTGGTCATAGTTTTTTTTCCAAGCACATTTGACCAGTTCCAAGTCCTACCCACATCAATCATAATAACTACTATTAATTTTGTATTTAATCATTTATGAGTGACATTTAATTGTTAACCAGGGCTGGAAGTGAAAAATGCCTACCCAGGTGTGCATAATTATTAAGCAGGTTTACTTTTACAGGTAAAATGTGCCAAATATAGATTTATCTCACACTGAAAAGTATTTGAAAAGTCAAAAATTATTATGGAAAATATATGGGAAATATTAAAAACTAATGCAATACAAAAATTGCAAAATTAAATCATGACCACTGGATGAAATGCTCATTGCCTCAGCAGGGTCACGATAAAAAACAGGTGGAGAACAAAAGATGCATGCACAGCAATAACAGCAAAAATAAAAATAAACCTTTTCTAAGATGAACTGGGGAGCCATTTATCAAATATGTTTTCCTTGCTCTTCCAAACTTTGCTTTTGTAGAAATGCAAGGAGCTGTTAAACCTTGAGAATCAAGGTCACAGGACACTGCCAAACTCTCATTGGGATAGAGTGCTGATTTATGGGACGTGAAAGGAGTCAGGCAAACGCCAGCTGCTGCTAATATCGCTGAGCCATGACTGGGTCAACAGAGGTTGCGATGGCGGTATGACAAGTATGACGTACGTAACGGTTTGGTTTCGGTTCAGCCACCTTGCAACATCATGTCACTCTGTCGTGCCAAGTTGAAATGAGAACAAGCAAAAATGTCTGCGTAGTGGCAGCATCGCTGTTTCAATTACAGTGTGTTTGAATCACTGTCACTTGCATAATCTGCTTAATTAATAGCACAGCTATTGCTAGGCATTCAGACATCTCAAATGAAACATGGTTTGTTTCCAAACTGTGTCATGTATTTGTGCTGTGTGACTGCAAGCTTTTGGAAAATGATCTGATAGTTCCCCTCACTCTTCGACAGAGATGAGTGTCCCCCATTCCCCCCCTTTCTTATGACGACTTTTTGTGATTCCGATTTCACTTTAATGTGGACTTTTGCAGGGCTGTGTCACAAATTTTAACCAGCTGTTAGATTTCCTCAGGTAAGTGTGAGTAAATATGGTACTGACTTCAAATGGATCCTCATCGTGAGCTGGGAGTCATGAACGGCATGAGCAGCCAAAAAAGAGTGTCAGCTAAACACTGACTTTTTTTCTATAATTAAAAACAGGAATCATGCTTTATCATCATTTGAAACTATTATAAATTTCATTAAAACTAATGAAATTACTCACAATTGTAAAATGACTAAATAGAGTAAAACGTTAAAATCAACTGTTAGCCAAAATTATTATTTGATCAAAAACAAATGACTGGTTAGCATTTTTCCTTGCTAAGCTGCATGTGTACAAGGACTTTGAACTTTTGACGTTGCTCCAGAATAAACAGAAAAAAATGTGTTTGGGGAAAAAACTGAAATCTATCTGATTTTCTTCATATAATTGAATGTGAGAGAAAACATGAAAAAAATCTATCCGCATGTCCACTGATTTTCTTTATATAAATAAATCTGTGAGAAAACATGAAAAAAATGCAGCATTTCTTAATTCACAAAATAAATGCATTTAAATAAATTAATAAATGAATTTATTTTTTATTTTGTAAAACATTTAAATATCTGTTAAATAGCTTAATCAGGGCAGTACTAAAAAAATAAACTAAATGTATCTTTAGATAAAGATACATTTATATCAAGATACATTTTAGTTAAAGATAAAAAATTACACAGTGAACACTTAACAGGTTGGATTCGTGGGGTGTTTCTCTTTTCCCAACAGCAATACGTTTTTAACATTAACAACAAGAAGCATTACAAGAAACATTGCTTGTTAGTTAGTTAAAGAGTCTTGAATGCAAAAAGTGGACAGTCTGTAATGTCACAGAAAGCATGTCTTGGCAAGTTACTAGGTCATATTTTGCGTCTTGTCTTAGACAAAACAAGACGCTACCCTATATTGGATACGTGTAACCTGAGCTGAGTGTGTGCAGTGGGCCACGTACTGTACTGCAGATCGCAAGGAGGTGTTGCAAACAGTAGTTCCTGCAAACACTAGCCCATTCAACTTACGCCCTTCAGTCTTCACAATGCATTATTAAAATAGAAAGAATCTCATGAAAATAATACACTTTATCTGACAAGCTACCGAACACGGCATGTTTTCCACAAGGTTAACAGTAATGCAAACCTCTGAGGATTTCATAGCCAGCACAAGTCCTTGTTACAGTCTTAAATCTTACTGCAGCTGGCTACACTGGTACCTCTTAATGAGAAGACATGCCTGCTTTAAAAAAACTGAGAATGTGCATACAGTCATTCTGAAAATACTTGGTTGATTTGGACTAAAGAGACTGCATATTAATTATGCCCTCTGTGTTGAATAAGTTTGGATTCTCCTGGTGTTGTGACATGATTTTTCACCCAATAATGAAAATTAAGTAATCATTTACTCACCCTCATATTGTTCCAAAACTGTATGAGTTGCTTCTGTTGAGCACAAATAAAGTAATGTTGGTAACCAATCAGTTGACTTCCATAGTAGCTTTCCATACTATGGAGGCCAATGGCTACCGACAACTGTTTGGTTACCAACATTCTTCAAAATATCTTATTTTGTGCTGCTCAGAAGAAAGAAACTCATACAGGTTTGAAATAACTTGAATAACTTGAGAAAATTATGGAAGAATTTAGTTTTTTGGGAGAAAACTGAAAAGAGTGCTGAAGTGGAGTGTATTGCTGAAAATCAGCTGCTTTTCTTGAGCAGATTTTGCCATCATTCATTGGCCATCATTTTGCCATTGTCCATTAGGTTTGTCTTGGAAATCTTTTAGGCCTCCAGGTTAAAATGTAGAGTGATCCCTATATTTGTCTTAACATTTTACACTTAATAGAATAATAGAGGATTTCACTAACATTAGCAGGCTTTAATCTATGCATTTTAAGTGGTTATAATAAAGATCATCATACATGCCAGCTACTGTATCGTTTAGCTACTGACAAACTCCAAAACAAAGTAAACAACAATAAATTACCTTGGGTAATACAGATCAAACTATTTACCATGACTTTCTTGAAATCTGAGGTCCTAGGATCGAAGGAAACATCTTGTGGTTGCCATGAGGTAAACCCGCATGTAAACAGAGAATAAACCAGCACTAATTCCCCTCTTCACCTGCTGTTATATCACCTATGTAGACAAAAACACACTTTTAAAAGATGATGTACAAAACATGCTTAACATATTTCTGTACACTAGCACAAAGGGTTACAATATTCTAACCATATAAATAATAAATACCAAAATACTCAAAAAGAAACCCCCATAATTAGCCTACATCTCAAATCCACATCCATCTTCACCCCTAATACAACGGCTGTCAAATATAAACCCATGGCTTCTTCAACACAGTTCTGAAGAACAGTATCTTAAAAAGTTGTGAATAGCCTAACCACACTAAATTATCTTGGATTATAGCTTTAACGAGAAAAATTCTAATGGATGGGGTATGAAAAATAAAGCTAATCATATAACGTTATTATCTAGAGCTATCTCATGCTAGCTTTGCTTCTAAAAAAAGTACATATCTTGTTTTAAGCATGCTTATTGTATAAAACAACAATGCAACCATACATACTGATGATTTTGTATAGTGTATCACGAAAGCTCACGTGATTTATTTGACATTGCGTTGTCGAAATAGAGTAGGAAATAAAACATCGTCACATGAAAACAGAACCACCTCCCATAACTTCAAATTAAAGCACAACAGCAAATGAATCCATATTAACAGTTACCACATTTCCTCGGATTCCTGCTTCGTGCACTGTCTCAAAATCACCCGCCGCCTGTGTGTGTGTGTGCACGTTTTTGTGACAAATGAGGACATAAATTTGTATAATGATAAAGGTATGACATAGGTATTACAAGGAGAAGGTGACTTTTCAGGACATTACCCCATGTCCCCACTTTTCAAAACGCATATAAATCACACAGAATGGAGTGTATTGAAAATCTGAAATAGTAGAAAGTTTCCTGTGAGGGGTAGGTTTAGGTGCAGGGTTGGTGTAGGGCAATAGAATATATGGTCTGTACAGTATAAAAACCATTACGCCTATGGGATGTCCCCACTTTTCACAAAAACAAACCTGTGTGTGTGTGTGTGTGTGTGTGTGTGTGTGCGTGTGTGTGTGTGTGTGGACATGCCCTTCACAACAAAAACAAACTCTCTCACACTACAAACACAGAAGAAGAAAAAAAATAAAGAAAACAAAATCCAGCTTTCGCTGTGGCGCAGATCCGACAACACAATATGTTTGTAAAATATAAAGAATCTGTATAATATTGGAGAGTTATTCAAAATTAAGACGTGACTAGCATTAGAGAGAGGAAAGTGTTTCCACGTGATTATGACTCATGTAAACACAGAGGCCGTTTGGACCGATTTATGATCCATGTATTATTTTATAGATTCCAGTGCACTAAAATGTTATGTCCCAGATAGCACACGTACATCGTGGAGACGTCTATTTGACGTCTGCATTTACATCTGGAAGACAATTTTTTTAGAGTGTTTGCTCATCTGCAATACGTCTATAGGACGTTTAATTTTAGATGTCAAATAGACATCTATTAGATGTCTATAAGATGTTTATGATTTAGAATGTATGTAAAACTGACATCTTATAGACGTCTGTCAGATGTTTGTACACAGCAGATGCTTTCCAGATCAAACGATCTTTAACAGACATCTTGCAGACATACGTGTGCTATCTGGGTACATTGCTTTTGAAAATATATGGAACTATTAAGTGACGATATCACGTTGCATATTTATTTACTGTAGTAGTGCTAATTTAGTGATTAGCCAGCAACACAAATGTTTTTTTTTTATCCATCACAGTCAGAATGCTATTAAACACAATTCATAATCTGAGATTTGACGGAAATGATCATGACTTTCAGAAATATGACTCGAAATATGACAAATTATAACTGAAGAAACGCCAATAACATTTTGTAAACACTGAAGCTTATTTATTTTGATGAATTGTCTTTGAATAAAGGTACATTTGTTTTCACACTGCTTGCTGTGGGTAATTTTCTCTGTACAGAACACACAGATCAATAACTCCATATTGCATAACCAAGGCAATCCCGGATTGATTGAAAATCCTTATGGCAGTCACACTCTAATGGCATCGTGACTACCCTTACGTAAATGTGAAATGATTTTGCCTTTGTGTTTACATGAAAAGACGAGCTTTCATTTCTTAAAAATCTCCAAAGTTTAATACAGAGGTGTAGCAAGAGTTACAGATGCAGTCCAATGATGAGGTTGCCATAGTAACTGCAGATCATCAGAGGCCTAAGACAATGTGTTCTAGCGCAGCCTGTACTGCGGCTCTGATGTTTTTGGGAGAGACAGAGGATGATTAGCATTCAACATGATATCATACGGTCACAACTCATGATATGATCTCTCTCTCACTCACTCTGCCTTCTCTGTGGGGAAGTAAGACATTTAAGGTTCTCATATAAGATTTGCATCACTTTTCACCACTGCAGAAGTAAATCACGCACACATTCCACCACACTAAATGAAGCATAAAGATGGCTAAACATGAGTGCATTTCTAAATGACTGTTTTATGCATAGGCCTAATTTGTGTGTGTTTGTGTGAGTGTGTGTTCACTCGTTCTATGGGCCAGCTGAGGCCAGGCACATGCTGCATCCACCAAATGTCAGAAAGCATTTCGGTTCCTCATTTGAGGCAGAGCATTGTCCCCCAGGGGAGAGCAGATTCCCTTTCTTCTCCTCCTCTCCCTGCTTTATGCATCCCTCCCTCTGTCTGCCAGCTTCACTGCACTGCACTTCTCTTCTCTTCCCGGAGAAGACACAGCTGAGCGGATGCAGGGACATGTGGGTGGAGGGAAAGAATCGTTTAGAGACCACCATGTCGCATCATTTTAAAATTATTTGCAGTCCAGATGAGTTGATAAATGTAGTGTACCATTCTCGATGTGCAGTTAACTCTTCGGACAATGTACAGTTCAATGCATAACACATTTTTGGATACTTAAAATGACTAAATGTGATTGTATTAGATACAACATACCAAAACAAGTGACATATGCAAATCAAAAATTCCTTTAAAATACCTGCCAGCCAGTTTGATATCTTGTTATACAGTCAAATGCAAAGATAATCATAATAATTTTAAGTGTGGTTCGGTCTCCAAATATATAATATATGATCACTCATTTATTTATTTATTTAATTTTTTATTTCAATGTATTTATAGGCACATGCTACAGTGTAGGGTAAGTAAATAAATAAATAAATAAATGCATGAATGAGTGAATGGATGGATGGATGACCATTAATTTTGATTTTTGATGACAGCATGCTCCGCTACTATAAAAGTTAAGATTTCACAGTCTTAACCTTTTGTTTAACAAAATGTTTAAACAGAATAAATGAATGAATGAATGAATCAGGTACACTAATATGCAAATATAAATCCATTGCTTTGGTCAACTGTTATTGCAAATAAACAGTTAAATGAAATAACACGCTGGTTTTTCACATTTAGGTTTTTCTTTGTTGTTTGTTTGACAGTTAATTATTTAAAGACAGCAAAACACCCACAATATCAGGCTGCTTGTAAACTCCTTGATTGTTTCTAGTAAAGGATGATGTCTTGGGCTGCTGTGCAACTGTGAACAAGCAATAAAATAAATCAACCAACCAGCATGCAGACTGGAAAAATCTCCTCTGACACGCCATCAGTGCTGAAAGCCTAGACAGCTGCCGCATGAGAGCCCAGTGAGGGAGCACTGCTGACCCGCAACTAATGAGTGTGGAAAATGAATTTCGTAGCGCTCTCTGGTTAAGTACATCAAACAGAGAGTGAGTGAGGGAGGAAGGGGAGATGAAGAAAGAGGAGCAATGTAATTTTGCCGTCCAGACAGAACAGAAGAAAGCTCTCTCTGTGTAAGGCCTTTTTTAATCCACAAGTCTAAATGGACCAGTTTACAGTAAAAGACACGCAGTTTCTAGCTATTTTGGCACTCTAGGCCTGTTACTGGGGGTGATTTCCAAGAAGAATGGAAATTGAATATCTTTAGACCCCTCAGTTTTTCCTTTATCAAGCTGAAAGAAGTTAAGAAGTCCTTGCATTATTTTCCGTCCCATTGTGCTGTGCCTCATGTTTTTAAAACTCACCTATATTTAAATATTTTTTTTTACAGAATTAGCTACACAATTTTAATCTATTAAACTAATAGCCCTGATTTAAATTTAGAGTTAGATAAAGTTTAACAGTATGTACACACCTGATACACAGTGCCGTCAACCCATTTTACTAGAAAACGCAACTATATTGCAAGGTGGAAATTTTGTGTGAATTCATACAGAAATTTTTAGAAAAAAAAAAAAGGTCCACAGCTAAACCTAAATGTCAATGGGCCCTAAGCAGATCAAATGAAAACGTATGAATGAAACTCAACAAATTCATGCGAATTAGCCACTGATTTGCCCTGATAGCATGTTGATCCCATGCACAAAGTGATTTAGACATAATATGCAATATTTATAATCTATTGTTGTGACTAAACCACCCAAATATCCCTCACGTTTGTGTGTGTTTGGGTCTGTTTGTATATGCACACACAGACACATTTATGTCGGTACGTGTTTGAGTGTTTCATGGATTTCATTTTGATTCGATTTTGGCGAGCAGACTGAGCTAGACATCTTGACACAGGGCAGCAAATCACAAGGAGAAAGACTGTCACCAGTCTCTTCTCCTAATTGGTTGGAGGTTAAAAATAGCTCTGGCTAGCCATCATGAGACTGATTTACAGCCTTCATTTACAAGGCTAACACACTCTCAGGGGGTTCTTTGTGCACTCTGCATGATGTTTCCAAACCCTTAGTTATCCATAGCCGTGGAAGTCCTGCAGTATACTCCCTCTTGCATTTATCAGTAACAGTAACAGACTCAAAGTCATAACATTTGTTGATTGCATGCATTACAGCAAGGTGCTTGAACATGAGAGAAATGTGTCTGTATGTGGCCTTACTTGGTTATTTTATGGCAGGCATTTTACCTTATGGTTCTCCTATTAACATCTGGAATCAGTTGAAAACATACTGTAGTAGAATAAATGCATACAGGTCAAGATTTGTTTACTCTTCAGCTTTATATATATATATATATATATATATATATGAAAATGAAATGAGAAGGATCCTGGCCTGAAATGGCCCATGTTCCTCTGACTCTCTCACTTTACCTTTGTTCTTGCCTCACATAAATTCATGAGATTCTGGGCAAAAGGCCTCAAAATGATTCACACAAAGAGATTTCACTCGGGACTGTGCCATTTGAGGGCTGACTTAGCTGGAGGAACAGAACAGGACTGATATTCACTGGACGCAATGTGACCTGTCACACTGGATTCATCTTCAAACAAGACGACCACACAAAGGGTTCAAATGCAAATCTGATGGCCTCATTTAAGATTCCTGTTTTCACATAATACTTTATATATTTTTATTTGTCTTTAATATATAAAGCTGATTTTTATATTTTTTATTAATTTAATTAATATTTTACATTTAATTGTAATATTATATTTTTGAAAGAAGTCACTTATGCTGAGGCTGAACTTTTTTGATGAAAAAAAGAGTAAACAGCAATATTATGAAATATTATTTATATTATAAATATTTATAATATAATTTAAAATAATTCCTTATTACTATCAGTTGTGCTGCTTAATACTTTTGCGGAAACCGTGATACTTTTTTCCCCCCGGGATTCTTTTAGTAACAGAAAGTTCAAAAGAACTGCATTTATTTGAAATATAACTGTGTGTGTGTGTGTGTGTGTGGGTGTGTGTGCGCGCGCACAAACATACATTTTCATGCTACTTTGGCCATTAACTGTTTCCACTGTTGAGACTTTGAGTGTAAGGTAGTTAAAGTACCTCAAAGTATGAACTACACATAAACATAAACGTTAACGGTGACTAAATGTGTGAGACGACAATGCTAATGTCAATAGATTCATTATAAAACGGCCATGTTAAAAACTGACGAGGGAAATTGTTGAAGTACTAGAGCAAATGTAAGTGAGAGGTTTCAAATCTTAGTTTTTTTTTTATCATATCATGGTGTTCTGAGGGATGGGGAAGAAAATCAGTTTATGTTAATGTTTTTATCTGTCTTAAAAGTGAGCCAATCATGAGAAAAGATAACATATTTTATTTAGAAGACAAGTGAGAAAATGTTCTATATCAAAGTGTGTAGAAAAAAGCTACAAAAGCTAGTTTAGACTGCTTTTACTCTGTGTGTCTGAGGTATGATGGGAAGAATGAAAAACGACTGCTGTAAGGAAGACAATTATGATGAGTCGAAAGCAAATTAACGTTTAAGTGAATATAGCTTTGGCTTTCCCTGTGATTTTGTACATTATGAGACCTCTAGTGATTGGATTTTTTTGGGGGGGGGGGGGGGGGGCTTGTATTTTGTTTTATGATCTAAGTAAATGGAGTCTTCATATTTAAGGGCATTTAAATTTTTTTGTGCAACAATGCATTTACCTAACAAATTTTTTACCCTAATGTGGATGGGATGATGTACGGATCCAAATAAACAGAGTTTGTGCTCATATTTACAAAGTCCGACACAAATGTAGCTAGAATAAACAGAATGTGCCTCATCATGTCTTAGTTTTCTGATTGTTTGTCAGAAGTTTGGATTATTAAGTTATATTGCCAAACAAAGGAAGACACTAAATTCTCTCTCCAGCGTAGATATAAAACAATTCTGCATGTTCGGTCTGGTTTGCTTTAGAAAACGAAAACATTTCAGCGTACAGTTATACTACAACGTGTTAAATAAATAAAAGCCTATTAAAAAGACAATAGTAAAAAGGCACACAGTCTTTAGACAAATGGTACAGAAAAGTAAACAGTTTCTCTCTTTACAAATACTTTTTCTTCAGTAGTTCGCATTTGACCTCATCACACACCCATAGCTTTACAAAAAGTTTATGTTGGTACAAAAAAAGAGAAATCTTCTCAGTAGTGTCTACTCCTCACCACCAGGTAAACAAACAAACAAACAAACAAACTGTCCACATTGGCCCCAATCCTTCATGTTTATCAAAGTTGCCTGCCAATTGTTCAGGTCCAAAATGTCTGCAGCATTTATTTCCTGAGAGCTCCTACCAAACTGTCTCCAAACGTAAGTGCAAGGAGGGCAAGACATCCTCCTCCCACGAGGGCCTAAAAAAGCACCCCATGCGGGCTTTTTCAAAAGCATCAACTGCAGGATTGCTCCTCTCGCAAGGGAAAAAACAGCTACCGCCTATTAAGAGACGCTGAGTCCTATGTGTCGACAGGTGAGGCGTCTTCGGTAACTATCTGGATGTGTGTAGTGGATTCCATTTCTTCCCCTCTGTCTTCTTCTTCTTCCACATCTTCTTCCTCATCACCCTGGCTCTGTTCATCTTTTTCTGTGCCTTCTGAGTCCTCTTCCTCTAGCGTGAGCTCAAACTGGAACTTGTCAGGCCCTGAACCCCCGCCGTTGCCTTCTTTGTCGGGCTGGTAGAAGGGTGGGGAAGGGCTCTGGGGGATCATGCTCTGGTACCAGTTCCGATTATCCTCCAGCGTGTCCAGGATATCCTGGGCATCCGGATGCACCAAGTCGGCCCAGGTTTCCCACAGCGGGTGGACGATGTAGTCAATGAAACCCACCTGAAGAGAAAAAATGCGTTAGATGTTGTACTTAAAATATGGTACTTCATGAGACCGTTGCATCTAAGACAGTAACTAACCTGTGATTTCTCTACTGAGGCAGTGTGTTTGTCACACATGGGGCTGATCTCCATGCCACGCTCCCTCTCTCTGTCACCCTGGTGAAAGAACTCATCCATGATGCGGTCGGTCCACTGCCGGTACAACTCTAGAGACTTGGTGGGATTGCTCAGATCGGCGCAGTGAACCATGTTCCTCAAGACCTGAAGTAACGTCACAATTTTAGACAACTGCAGTTAATCGCGTTCCTCTAATTTATCTGAATCATCTCAGCTGGAGATCATGCAATCATTGGATTTTCCAATGGGAAGGAGAACAGAAAGATTTGTACCTGTATCCTGTCTATGTAGTTGTCCAGAAGTAAAACTCCTGAGCTTGTCACTTTCTTCGTCTCTACCATGGTCTTCAGATCGGCCAGTAAGCTCATGTGCTTAGACATGTCTGTGGCAAGTACCTATTAACAGGAAATAATATGTGTTAGCATATAAATCATTGCAATGTAACTGAAAGCAGATGGCCTAAAAGGAAGGAAGGAAGTGAAGAAACTCACCATGTTGATGACCATCCTTCGGAGTGACTGCCTCTGTTTCTTAGTGAGGTTCTGGAAGATGTCGCAATTGTCCTCTTGGAGAAGTTTAAAGCCCACGGCTAAGTGGTGGTTCTCCAAAACCGACTCATCGTTATACATGAGCGCTAACTCAGAGTCTGAAAGAAATGAGCAAATACGCAATTAATTTAAGTGTCTCCATAAACATTATACTGATAGTAGAGTGGGAATTGAGAACACTCACTTGTATTGATGAGGAACTGGTTTGAAACTCCAGGATGGTCCACATCATGAATAGCTGCTGCAAAAATGGCTGCCAAGATCTCAAGATCTGTGAAGACAGCCTGTTAAGGACAAATTGAAAAAAATGGTGAGATATATGAAATCCTTTGAGGGAAAACTCTGAAAATTGCACCTGAAGAAAACCGTTCTTACATCTAGAGCAGGTGTGGACAGCAGAATGTGAGTTGACTGGGCCACATCAGCAGCATGAAGGCTGTTATGATAGGCCACATCTTGGTGGTAATGATCCTCAAGGGTCATCATGTACGTCACAAAAGTATCTGCCGGGATCTTAAATGTCTTAAGCAAGTCTCGTTCCTGTTACAGAGAGAAGCAATATTATTACATTCTTGAACCTTGTGATGTTTTTGTTGCAAAATGTTGAAGGTCAAAATCAAAAGAAAGGCTGGAGGAAGAACTGACCTGGAAGATGGCGTACATAATGCAAGTGAGAGGCCGGTTGTTAGAATACTCTGAAACTGTAAAGATGTTCAGGCCCCATTTGTTCAGGTCTTCTAATTCCTGGAAAGAGAAGACACAAGGGAATGAGATCTACAGAAATTTTCAGTTGAACACACCTAAAAGCACTAAAGTATTAGTCAATCTTCTACCTACTTTTGACAGTAAATCCTCTTTGTCGGTTTTGACGCCGAAGCGAGCGATGCCGAAGTTGAGGCTGGGCCCGTGGGATACTTTCTTCACACCACTGATCTGAGTCATCAGCTGCTGCTTTTTCTTCTTCTCGCGGGCTTTAAGTGTAGGCGAGGGGATCTCCATGTCATTCTGCTTGTCTGTGAGGAACAGCAAAAACCAAATGATTAGAATGATTTTGGTCTCTTTCCTGGTGGTTACTAACCTTACACTCAAATTTCCATAGGCAATGTGAAAAACGAACGTCTGTTAACCACGAAACCGAGATGGTCCTCAAATCTTTCTATCCAGATCATGCATAACTGTGTCAGTTGTTGGCAGATAACATTCCAGATTACTCAATCTCTTCATTGCAGTTTTCACAAAGACGAAACGCATACATGCCCGCACAAAAACTAATTGTTGGGAAACCGGTGGCCATGTATCGTATTTCCCTTAGTGACGTAAGCAGACGCCTTTGGCCCAGGTGCAGCGCCACAGCTGAATAGCTCACATCTGCACTCAGCGCGTGCGCTTCTCAGGATTCGTTGCCCTCGAATGGCAGAACAGACACCCAATTCACTGCGACTTTGCCACTGAGCTATTCAAGCGGGGCTTGCCCCTCCTGTCCTCCTCCTCCAGTTACACTCTCCATTTTCACTGTGACAGACCTGTCAACAAACTGCAGGGGAGCCCGTGTCTGCTTCATATGGCATCTCCAAAGGTCAACCCTCAGGAGATATCAATTGACAAAAAATGGCGGCAGAGGAAGGGCGTATCTCTGGGGCAAAAAATGCCATAAACCTTCATGTTAGGGATTTCCTCATGTGGAAATGCAAATCCAAATTCTCCCAAGGAGCCACAGGCCATGAGTGGACTGAATTCTTATTTTCAGTTTCTCAATTACTGCAGATAACGTTGTTCTCTCTTGCCGTAAAGCTCTGGCATGTCGCTGAAAGACTGCGATAACACCTGGTAATAGCCGCTGGCTTGATGGGGAGTGAGAGGAGGTGAAATATGAGGGTTGGTTAATTCATTACAGTCATTATCCTCTTCCCTCATATGTCTCTGTTAAACATGTACCCGTGCCGTAATCAGCACCGCAGTCATTCAGATGTGCTTATATCCTGAGTAAAGTAATGCGAGGCACCCTATTACGATGACGTAACGGAAAGGAACAGGGATGAGGGAGATCTGTTTTTCACTCCTTCTCTTGTGGTAAAGATGCCTGATCAAGAGAAAATGCCTCCTATCTGATCCCACAGAGCATTCACAGTGCTCCTTATAGCCAATTCGCTTGTTTTCCCACAAACATCCATCAGAGCTCCTATTTCTTTTCGCCTCTCCGCTTCGTTCCTTGCAGGATACTTTGTGTCACATGTCACTTCATGTCTCCTTCTTATATAAAAAGCAAACAACCAAAGGCAAGCCACATGTACAGACTGAGTGCACAGATCCAAGATTTCAGAAAAAGAAAGAAAAAAAAGGAAAGAGACATTATATCCGGGTCAGATTTAAACTCATCTCTGCTAAACTCACGTGTTTTGATGCAGACAGCGAAATCGCAGTGGCATAAAGACAGCAGGCACACGTGACAGCGCAAAGCTAACATTTAATCCCAGGAAAATGTAACCACTTTTAGTCCCAAATAATCCGAACACAAAGTTGTACACCATTAGAATGGACACCAATGTTTTTTGCAGATTTTGACATCAAATTTTCAAATTTACACTGCAAACACATTTTTAAATCTATATTATCATGCATTTTACCATAATGGATTTGGATGTATAAAAATAATATAATTAAATTATAATAACTTCTAATGTATTGTTTTATAATATTTAATACAAATTTTCTGAAAGTAAATGTAATTGTTATTTTTTGTTTTCAAAAATGTTTACAAATTTTATTAGTAAACGAGACCTAAATACTGATTAAAAATATATTTTTTTGCAGTGAAACTGGGCCTTAAGCAAGTCTCGTTCCTGTTACAGAGAGAAGCAATATTATTACATTCTTGAACCTTGTGATGTTTTTGTTGCAAAATGTTGAAGGTCAAAATCAAAAGAAAGGCTGGAGGAAGAACTGACCTGGAAGATGGCGTACATAATGCAAGTGAGAGGCCGGTTGTTAGAATACTCTGAAACTGTAAAGATGTTCAGGCCCCATTTGTTCAGGTCTTCTAATTCCTGGAAAGAGAAGACACAAGGGAATGAGATCTACAGAAATTTTCAGTTGAACACACCTAAAAGCACTAAAGTATTAGTCAATCTTCTACCTACTTTTGACAGTAAATCCTCTTTGTCGGTTTTGACGCCGAAGCGAGCGATGCCGAAGTTGAGGCTGGGCCCGTGGGATACTTTCTTCACACCACTGATCTGAGTCATCAGCTGCTGCTTTTTCTTCTTCTCGCGGGCTTTAAGTGTAGGCGAGGGGATCTCCATGTCATTCTGCTTGTCTGTGAGGAACAGCAAAAACCAAATGATTAGAATGATTTTGGTCTCTTTCCTGGTGGTTACTAACCTTACACTCAAATTTCCATAGGCAATGTGAAAAACGAACGTCTGTTAACCACGAAACCGAGATGGTCCTCAAATCTTTCTATCCAGATCATGCATAACTGTGTCAGTTGTTGGCAGATAACATTCCAGATTACTCAATCTCTTCATTGCAGTTTTCACAAAGACGAAACGCATACATGCCCGCACAAAAACTAATTGTTGGGAAACCGGTGGCCATGTATCGTATTTCCCTTAGTGACGTAAGCAGACGCCTTTGGCCCAGGTGCAGCGCCACAGCTGAATAGCTCACATCTGCACTCAGCGCGTGCGCTTCTCAGGATTCGTTGCCCTCGAATGGCAGAACAGACACCCAATTCACTGCGACTTTGCCACTGAGCTATTCAAGCGGGGCTTGCCCCTCCTGTCCTCCTCCTCCAGTTACACTCTCCATTTTCACTGTGACAGACCTGTCAACAAACTGCAGGGGAGCCCGTGTCTGCTTCATATGGCATCTCCAAAGGTCAACCCTCAGGAGATATCAATTGACAAAAAATGGCGGCAGAGGAAGGGCGTATCTCTGGGGCAAAAAATGCCATAAACCTTCATGTTAGGGATTTCCTCATGTGGAAATGCAAATCCAAATTCTCCCAAGGAGCCACAGGCCATGAGTGGACTGAATTCTTATTTTCAGTTTCTCAATTACTGCAGATAACGTTGTTCTCTCTTGCCGTAAAGCTCTGGCATGTCGCTGAAAGACTGCGATAACACCTGGTAATAGCCGCTGGCTTGATGGGGAGTGAGAGGAGGTGAAATATGAGGGTTGGTTAATTCATTACAGTCATTATCCTCTTCCCTCATATGTCTCTGTTAAACATGTACCCGTGCCGTAATCAGCACCGCAGTCATTCAGATGTGCTTATATCCTGAGTAAAGTAATGCGAGGCACCCTATTACGATGACGTAACGGAAAGGAACAGGGATGAGGGAGATCTGTTTTTCACTCCTTCTCTTGTGGTAAAGATGCCTGATCAAGAGAAAATGCCTCCTATCTGATCCCACAGAGCATTCACAGTGCTCCTTATAGCCAATTCGCTTGTTTTCCCACAAACATCCATCAGAGCTCCTATTTCTTTTCGCCTCTCCGCTTCGTTCCTTGCAGGATACTTTGTGTCACATGTCACTTCATGTCTCCTTCTTATATAAAAAGCAAACAACCAAAGGCAAGCCACATGTACAGACTGAGTGCACAGATCCAAGATTTCAGAAAAAGAAAGAAAAAAAAGGAAAGAGACATTATATCCGGGTCAGATTTAAACTCATCTCTGCTAAACTCACGTGTTTTGATGCAGACAGCGAAATCGCAGTGGCATAAAGACAGCAGGCACACGTGACAGCGCAAAGCTAACATTTAATCCCAGGAAAATGTAACCACTTTTAGTCCCAAATAATCCGAACACAAAGTTGTACACCATTAGAATGGACACCAATGTTTTTTGCAGATTTTGACATCAAATTTTCAAATTTACACTGCAAACACATTTTTAAATCTATATTATCATGCATTTTACCATAATGGATTTGGATGTATAAAAATAATATAATTAAATTATAATAACTTCTAATGTATTATGTTTTATAATATTTAATACAAATTTTCTGAAAGTAAATGTAATTGTTATTTTTTGTTTTCAAAAATGTTTACAAATTTTATTAGTAAACGAGACCTAAATACTGATTAAAAAAATATTTTTTTGCAGTGAAACTGGGCCTCACACTGCGGCAAGGTACATGAGTGTTTGTGTGTTTAGATGGGGTATGCGATGGCGTCTGGATGAGAACACAGGAGCTGGATGAGTCACAGGTTCTCTTGCCTGGATGTTCCGTGCTGGGGGGTTCCACCGTCAGCATTGCTTTACAGCAGGATCCCATCCCCCTCCGTCTCTCCCTCCCTCCCCTAACTCTGCTCTCTCCTTTCCACCCTCTCCTTCCTCTTTTCCAACTGCTGCATTGGGGATCTCTCTCCTCATGCAGAAACGAAAGTCTGATGCCATCTCACGGCATTCCACAAACAAAATGAACCTTTGTACTGCATGTCTTATTTTTTAATGTACAATACTTTCACAACTAATGGATTAATTTTTTTCGTTTTCATAGCTTTTCGATATATAGCATCAGTGAGTCTAAACCGCAGTTCAGCTCTGGAAATGACGCAGCCCAAATTCAATCCACAATGGAGCATACTGTATATAGCCAATGTTTAGCGATGACTGCGGGTGTTTTAGCGTAAGAGTGAATTTGTGTGTGATTACCTAGGAAGGTGTTGGAGATGAACTCCGACACCTGATTGCCAGATCTGCTCATCTCAGAGAGGTGCGTCAGCTCCCTGTTCAACATTCTCTTGAACTGGAAAAGATAAATAGGGAGAATCATTAGTCAAAAACCCACAAAAAGTTTCAACACTGAATCTTCGGTAGGGCTGCCATTTTTCAAGATTTAAAAAATTACTTTATACAGACATGCATTTACATAAAATACCGCAATGTGTTATGGTGTACAACATGTTAAATATGACCAAATAAATATGATAATAAATATAAATTATATAAAAATCGTATTTAATATCTTAACATCTAATAACTTCTCTAAATATCCTAATATCTAATATATATAAATCTCCTTTTTAAAATATTCATGCATTTATTTTAATGCATTAATTTCTAGTGTTTTTAGATAAATCTGTAATACCTCATATCAAGCATAAAAAAATGCAAATTCATAAAGAATGAGAGAGAAGTGCAGTACAAGAGACACGGTAGACACTGGTTGAGATTTAATTTGTAAACTGCAATTTTCAAACTGTTGCCAAGTTTAAAGTTATTTTTTCTTTAGCATTTTTTTCACATATAATGTATGAATATATGTTCCCAAAGCAACGATGTGGTTCCAAAAAGACGCAATGTTGGCAAGAAATAAATAAACAAATGCATATATAATTAAATAAGTCAAAAGCGGCAGCCATATCCTGCGCCACATCTCTGATTTTTGAGCTTTATTAGTACAAAGGGATAAATCACAAAAACAACCCATATAACTGTGCTTTTGACATCCAAATCAACATCTTAGTCAAGATACAAAAGATTAATTTGAAAAGAACAGTCCAAAATAGAGCTCGGACCTAGACATTCCAGCACAAGGATGCCACACAGCGAGACTTGCTGTAGGTTTTCCTCCTCAGTGTCTCTCTAGACCACCAACAAACACTGAACCAAAACCAACCTCCATTAGCAGACCAAAAAACAGCTTAGTAGTCGCCATACACACCTTAATGTAACCCCAGGATACAGAGAGAAGGTAATTGGCCTCAGGCATTTTGGATCGTATTTAAGCTCCCGAAATCCACAACAGCGCACTCCTATACCACAAAGGAAAAGAGCCAGAGAGAGGCAGACGAAAGGGATTCTTCTAGTTGGGAAAAACGAAAAATCCCCTCTTCTCTCCTCTCCTCCTCTGCTTGGTATGGATTAGTTGCCAAAAAACAGACGCAAGCCATCTTCATGGCAGCTCTCAGCCGAATCGCTCTGCTGTTGACTGTCCATGGCTGCAGATACGAGCGGGGGCCGACAGGATGGGAACACCCGTCCTGAGCTGGAGGATGATCCAGAGAGCGACGGCCGGAGCTGGAAGCGAAGCGGAGGGTCTGGAAGTGCCAATGAATTATGGAGGAGATGAAGGAACATTGGAGCAGAGGGAGGGAGGGATGAGGAAAAAAAACACTGGGATGCTCATCTGGCTGGAGGGGGGTCTTCCTCTGCTGGATTAGTACCGCTCCGCTGCTGCAGTACGCTCATGCTCTCTCATCATCTCGCTCTGTATTTCTCTCTCTCTCCTTCTGCCTCGCCCCCTCCCTCATGCGTCTCTCCCCCAGTCTCGAGTCTGTCAGCCCCAGCAACACGCTCCACAGGCACATATGATTTGACACAGAGATGGCAGAGGAGGGGGGGAGCCCCTGCTTTGTTATGCGGGGAAAGCACAAGTAGAAAAAAAAGACATGTAAAGAAGGACAGAAAGACAGGGAGGTCTAAGGACGCCCTTGGCCTTTTGTGAATGATTAATCGACTTTAAGGGATTCCTAATCGAGAACAACTTTAAGCCCTTTTGTAGCTGCAAAGGCAACGTAAGAGCAAAGATGGGAGATTTACATGAGTCTGGGTTCTTTTAGGCTCGGTCAGCCTAATTTATTGCATTCCCATAATGCATGAGGATTCACATGGAGCTCTGTGCTATTTTTACCATAGAGTATGGTGGGAGAGGAGACTTGGATAATTGCCTCTCTTTGTCTTTTTTCGGTGACATCAACACCCCCCCCATGACTCTCTCTCTTTCTCTCTGCCTCTCCGTCTACATGCGAACACCAATTACACCAACATCCCAACGCCATGGCAACAGCGTCATGTGAAATGGGCTGCCGCTGAGGCTTCCCTCCCTCCCCAGCCTCCAAAGATAGCTGCCCAGGAATCACGAGGACACCACTGCGTCTCAATAACATCTGTCAAATCAACCCCCAATTCATCAGAATGGGGAGGAGGCAAACGTCATATTTTTTTGCAGTGAAACTGGGCCTCACACTGCGGCAAGGTACATGAGTGTTTGTGTGTTTAGATGGGGTATGCGATGGCGTCTGGATGAGAACACAGGAGCTGGATGAGTCACAGGTTCTCTTGCCTGGATGTTCCGTGCTGGGGGGTTCCACCGTCAGCATTGCTTTACAGCAGGATCCCATCCCCCTCCGTCTCTCCCTCCCTCCCCTAACTCTGCTCTCTCCTTTCCACCCTCTCCTTCCTCTTTTCCAACTGCTGCATTGGGGATCTCTCTCCTCATGCAGAAACGAAAGTCTGATGCCATCTCACGGCATTCCACAAACAAAATGAACCTTTGTACTGCATGTCTTATTTTTTAATGTACAATACTTTCACAACTAATGGATTAATTTTTTTCGTTTTCATAGCTTTTCGATATATAGCATCAGTGAGTCTAAACCGCAGTTCAGCTCTGGAAATGACGCAGCCCAAATTCAATCCACAATGGAGCATACTGTATATAGCCAATGTTTAGCGATGACTGCGGGTGTTTTAGCGTAAGAGTGAATTTGTGTGTGATTACCTAGGAAGGTGTTGGAGATGAACTCCGACACCTGATTGCCAGATCTGCTCATCTCAGAGAGGTGCGTCAGCTCCCTGTTCAACATTCTCTTGAACTGGAAAAGATAAATAGGGAGAATCATTAGTCAAAAACCCACAAAAAGTTTCAACACTGAATCTTCGGTAGGGCTGCCATTTTTCAAGATTTAAAAAATTACTTTATACAGACATGCATTTACATAAAATACCGCAATGTGTTATGGTGTACAACATGTTAAATATGACCAAATAAATATGATAATAAATATAAATTATATAAAAATCGTATTTAATATCTTAACATCTAATAACTTCTCTAAATATCCTAATATCTAATATATATAAATCTCCTTTTTAAAATATTCATGCATTTATTTTAATGCATTAATTTCTAGTGTTTTTAGATAAATCTGTAATACCTCATATCAAGCATAAAAAAATGCAAATTCATAAAGAATGAGAGAGAAGTGCAGTACAAGAGACACGGTAGACACTGGTTGAGATTTAATTTGTAAACTGCAATTTTCAAACTGTTGCCAAGTTTAAAGTTATTTTTTCTTTAGCATTTTTTTCACATATAATGTATGAATATATGTTCCCAAAGCAACGATGTGGTTCCAAAAAGACGCAATGTTGGCAAGAAATAAATAAACAAATGCATATATAATTAAATAAGTCAAAAGCGGCAGCCATATCCTGCGCCACATCTCTGATTTTTGAGCTTTATTAGTACAAAGGGATAAATCACAAAAACAACCCATATAACTGTGCTTTTGACATCCAAATCAACATCTTAGTCAAGATACAAAAGATTAATTTGAAAAGAACAGTCCAAAATAGAGCTCGGACCTAGACATTCCAGCACAAGGATGCCACACAGCGAGACTTGCTGTAGGTTTTCCTCCTCAGTGTCTCTCTAGACCACCAACAAACACTGAACCAAAACCAACCTCCATTAGCAGACCAAAAAACAGCTTAGTAGTCGCCATACACACCTTAATGTAACCCCAGGATACAGAGAGAAGGTAATTGGCCTCAGGCATTTTGGATCGTATTTAAGCTCCCGAAATCCACAACAGCGCACTCCTATACCACAAAGGAAAAGAGCCAGAGAGAGGCAGACGAAAGGGATTCTTCTAGTTGGGAAAAACGAAAAATCCCCTCTTCTCTCCTCTCCTCCTCTGCTTGGTATGGATTAGTTGCCAAAAAACAGACGCAAGCCATCTTCATGGCAGCTCTCAGCCGAATCGCTCTGCTGTTGACTGTCCATGGCTGCAGATACGAGCGGGGGCCGACAGGATGGGAACACCCGTCCTGAGCTGGAGGATGATCCAGAGAGCGACGGCCGGAGCTGGAAGCGAAGCGGAGGGTCTGGAAGTGCCAATGAATTATGGAGGAGATGAAGGAACATTGGAGCAGAGGGAGGGAGGGATGAGGAAAAAAAACACTGGGATGCTCATCTGGCTGGAGGGGGGTCTTCCTCTGCTGGATTAGTGCCGCTCCGCTGCTGCAGTACGCTCCTGCACTCTCATCATCTCGCTCTGTCTTTTTCTCTCTCCTTCTGCCGCGCCCCCTCCCTCCCGCGTCTCTCCCCCGGTCTCGAGTCTGTCAGCCCCAGCAACCCGCTCCACAGGCACATATGATTTGACATAGAGATGGCAGAGGAGGGGGGAGCCCCTGCTTTGTTATGCGGGGAAAGAGCGAGAAGAAAAAGACACGTAAAGAAGGACAGAGTCTAAGGACGCCCTTGGCTTTTTGGGCCCTTGACTAATCGAGTACAACTTGTAAGAGCGAAGATGGGAGCTTTAGATGAGTCTGGGTTCTTTCAGGCTCGGTCAGCCTTCTTTATTGCATTCCCATAATACATGAGGCTTCATTTGGGGAGCTCTGTGCTATTTTTACCATAGAGTATGGTGGGAGAGGAGACTTGGATAATTGCCTCTCTTTGTCATTTTTCGGTGACATCAACACCCCCCCAGGACTCTCTCTCCCTCTCTGTCTACATCCGAACACCAATTACACCAACATCCCAACGCCATGGCAACAGCATCATGTGACATGGGCTACCGCTGAGGCTTCCCTCCCTCCCTAGCCTCCAAAGATGGCTGCCCAGGAATCACGAGGACACCACTGCGTCTCAATAACATCTGCCAAATCAACCCCCAATTCATCAAAACAGGGAGGAGGCAAAGGGCCAAAATCGATGAGCCGCCCTTGATAAAGTCACCTCGGGCAGAGTCCAATGACAGGGAAAACCCTTAGTGAATATGAGGAAAAAATAAGCCAATTGTTGTATAAGGATGGTGTTTGGATGATTTTGCGGGTCAACCTATTGGTTTCCTAAATGGACAATCTTAAAAGTACCCAAAACCACTAAATCCAGCAGACCAGACCAGGCTGTCCTCATCATCTTCACCTATGATGGATAAAATGGTGCATTTCTTAACCAAAAAAGCAATAGATGCGTAACTACACAAAGGATTTACATTGAAACAATTTACACTCAGGAGCTGCTTATACATTTCATAAATAATTACAAAGGAACAGCGAGTAATATTCAATTAAATATGAAATCTTGAAGTAGAAAGACATAGCATTTTCTTGTAAAATGTATTTGCCTGTTTTCGCTTCTTAATGCAGAGAAGTTGGTCTCAGATTTGAGGAGCTAAACGGATTCATGCAATGATTTTGGATTCTCCGAACTGTGAAATGTATGTGCGTGTCTGTGTTTGTGCGCCTTCATGAGAAAAAGAGAGTGGGAGAGAGAAAGGGAAAGAGGGGGTAAAGAGAAAGATGGAAAATAGCGGAGAATCTCTGCATTATGCTGCAGTGGGGGTTCCTCAGCAATGCGTGAGATGTCTAGTCAGAGCTGTAAACAACTCTGACATATCAAAGACGCGCTGCCTTCCGCGGCTCATCCATATCAGTAAATCCATGTGAGTGTCTCTCTCTAAGCTCTGTGAGAAACATGGCTGTAGGGGGGTGGATGTGCGCTGACTTCTGCTCTGAAAAGAGTAAAGGGTGAATGGAGGGAATTTAATTCTGAAAGACCTTCATTCTGTAGAAAAAGAACCCTTCAAACACTTGATTAAAGATAACCGATTCTATCAGCTAACAGTTTAATGCATTTAGAGGCAAAAACTAATTTATTTAGGAAATTATATCTGGGTAGTTGACACATAATGAACATCAAGATTTACAGTTAAAATTTATATGAATGTACTGTATATTCATCTGTCCTACAATCTTTTTATTTTTTTCGCCTTTTCGACATCACTAATTCTACAAGGTCATAATTTTAATGCAAATATTCTCTCCACATTTCCTTCAGTATCTCAGTTAACGTTACCTCATAAAAGCTACATTGTAATTAAAAATAAGCCAATTGGTTTTTAAAATAGTTTTATATGGAGAATACAGTAGCTTGTGACACCAACAGACACGTCAACTTCCCAAATGTATTTCATGTCAACTACCCATTGGCAGAAAATATGCATATCATAATAATTTATATATTAGGTATGCAAGTTTTCATTTGTGCATTTCTTTAGAATAGGATAATCAGCAATTGGATGCTATTTTATTTTATCCACAAGTGGGCGGTATAAACCCACATATATTAAGTGAGATAGATTTGTACGGTCACCTCACACTGTTCGCCGGTGGCCTGTTCAATCAATTTGAACTGTCATCATGACCTTGTCTAATGTATCAGTGTGTTTGATGTAGGACAGACAAGTCAATCAACCAATCATCAAAATACATTTCACTTTTCAGCTGTCCATTGTCAATCGTGATCTGTGTTCTTAATTCCACCTCTCTCTGTATTCAAACTTGTATGTAAATGTCACACTACACTCATGTTGTAATTTTTTAATTACATCTCACAACAGTAAATGTCTTGTGTACATCATCTAGCGGGAAACCCCCCCCATTTGTTTCTTGGTCAGATATTGTGGGAGTTTTGTTGCACTGAATGATGTCACTTGAGAAGCACATAATTGCAAAATCGGCAAATTCTCAACAGCCATTGATTTATGATGATCGCTGGAAGAAGACTTTGAAAGACTGTGACGCACATTGAGATGACAAACGAGTTCTCTGGTATATTAGAACAGTAACATCAATAATGACATAACAGCTTCTGAAGAAATCAGCAACTCTATGTGTGCCAAACCACAATGCCTGAGGATACAAACCCAACGTTTCACTTCCTCTAATCTAATGGACCAAGTAAAATAATAAGTAGTTACTAAAGTACAGACTAAAACATTTTAAGCTGCTTTAGTCTCAATTATATCCACAATGAGGAGGCAATCTAAATCCATTAAGATTAGAAAGGAACTTCAACTGTTTAAAATTGACAAAGACTGTTTCTGTGATTATCAGAAAACAAAAATAAAAACACTCAAACTGAACATTTATACAACTATTTTAACAACAATTATTTCCATGCAAGCTTATACTGGTGATCTCAGTCTACAACCAACTAAATATGCAGGAACTTCAGAAACTAACACTAGTTTGACTTGAGACCATCAACTCAATATTACATGGCTCTGACTGGCTTATATTATAGACGTGTGACTATACAACTCATTCTTTTAAAGTTATAACTTATAATTCAATTCAATTCAAGTTTATTTGTATAGTGCTTTTCACGATGCAAATCGTTGCAAAGCAGCTTTACAGAAAATTCAAGTTTCTACATTGAATGTAGTAATAGTTTATCAGTGGTGACCATCTCAAGTTGATGTCCATATGACAGAAATGTACGGTAAAAATCAAGCAGTTAGTAATAGTTAATGTAATGTCATCAAACAGACGGTGAACACTAACAGCAATGATTATATGTTGCGATCAAACTTATTGCAAAATTTGGTAGTTTTGTATGTTGTCTGAGGGTTGGCATCATCTGAGGTGTTGTGAGGGGTTATAACCACACTGTTTTATCCACATTGTCTTAATTGTAATTTTTCAACACAAGAAAGCACTGCGCAAAAAAAAAAAAAACCTTTCCAAGAATTCACTTTTCATCTATAAAGCACACTTATCATGAGAATTCAGAAGTAATACGTTCTAAAAGATACTTTATCACTTGTCATCTATAAAGCACACTTATCATGAGAATTCAGAAAAAAACAAAGGTTCAAAAAGATACTTTAGACAACAGTTATGTCCTTGAAAAGTCCACCAAGTAACATCCAACAAAAATGAACAGCCCACTAACAACTTACAAAAGTTTAAAACAGAGGCTCACCTTTTTCCAGCAGTTAACTGTTCCAATCTTTCTCTGATTTTTCCTCTCAAAGCAGCAAGCTCCCATTTTAAGTGAGTTCAGTTTTCTAAGTCCTGCTTGCTGTGAGTCTGTCACTCTGGCTGTCTTGAGTCTTAAGTTTCGACGTTTGACAGACGCAATAGCGTTACTGACTAATTTTGAGCTGTGAGCACTGACTATCCTTCAGTGTGTGAGTGTGTCACTGTATACACACTCCCCCTCTCACCGTGGGACCGCCTCCTTCCGACACACACACACACACACACACACACACACACACACACACACACACACAGGTTTGTTTTTATGGTTTATGGGGACTCTCCATAGGCATAATGGTTTTTATACTGTACAAACCGTATTTTCTATTGCCCTACACCAACCCTACCCCTTACAGGAAACTTTCTGCATTTTTAGATTTTCAAAAAAACTCATTCTGAATTATTTATAAGCCTTTTGAATTAAGGGGACACTGAAAATGTCCTCATAAATCACCTTCTCGCTGTAATACCTATGTCATACCCATGTTATTATACAAATTTGTGTCCTCATAAACCACATAAACATGCACACACACACACACACACACACACACATACACTGGAACTCTAACCCCATTGCAACATAGTTTATAGGGTAAATAGTGTGGTCTGCAATCAGATCAAGCATACATATGTGATCTCTTAAAAGTCATCAGAGCAAACACATACTGCCACGCACATGCAGATATAGGAAGTCCTCACTTACAAATAACAAAAATGGTAGTTTTCAAATTTAGAAAGTTTATAAGCTGCATCCAAAGGAAATGGAAACTTTTAAGTATCCTGCTTTTTAGATCGTTCTCGTGAGGACTTTATTAATTTCACGTGTCCCCTCTATTTATAAGAATGAGTTATTATAATAATTCAAATATTAATATATTACATGAATTTTATTTTTATTTCTCCATTGGAATTTCATGAGAAACATCTGAGAAAAAAACAGCCGTGAAAGAGTAACAATGAAACTATAAAATGTATACAAATATGTAAAAAATACATAAATGGTATACTATATAATAAAGAAATCTTTGCCATTTGATACAATTTGACTTAACTTTTTCAAAATAGTGTGAAAAGGAAATGTTCATGTTTTATAAACCATGTTTTCTCTCATAACTTTTCAATTCAGTGACTACATTTGGGGATTCATGGCCATGGTAGTATCAATTTAAACAACTTTGTCGATTTACTGTAACAAAAAGAGCGAGTCTGTAGTTCTGTTATCTTGACCGGAATATCCAGTTGACTGAAACAGAATATACATGCATTACATGTTGGCAGAGAAATCCTGGAGCTGAGACTGTATAGATTTTACATGCACACACAACTTAAGTATAGTGCACATCAGACGACACAGGCGTTCAAAAGGGCAGCAAAAGGTCAGACGTCCTGGTATTCTCTGTACAAGTCTGATGGCTATCTTTATGTGTTATTTCCACAAACTCGTACAAAAGCTCCCAGGATATGAGCATGTCTTGAGCCAATCATGACACAGTCACAGGTTTTGTAAATGTCCCATTTTCTTGCATATGTATTGTATTGTTTATTCATGAATATTATTGTTGGCCTGCATGCACTGAAAAAAAAAAGTATTTTCATAATTTTCCAGTAAAATTATATATACACCCTTAGACTGATCATTTAACTTTAGATGCAAAAAAAATAATAATTTAAATAATAAAAACAAAATAAATAAATAAATGCAAATTCTCTAAAAAAAGTTTTTAAATCTTAATAAAAAGCATTAACATGCATATTTCCATGAAAAGTAAAATGATCATGTTTTAAGGATGTTTAGATACTTTTACTGGAAAACACGGCAAAACACATGATTAAGAAAATTATTAAAAGTGAGAATTCTGGGTCATCCCAAAATACGTCCCTTTCCTGCACATGTATCTGTCTGATTGAGCCTCTGAGTGTGTATGTGGGAGTTAGTGTGTATTCATCCCTACTGTCTGCAGTAAAAGTCCCTGTGCTGCAGTGTATGCCTGTTTGACGTCAGCAGAAGAAGAAACAAACAGGGAGTGCGGCCTTGCCCTGCCATACAGAACTCACTCCCATTGTAGTCTGGACCTGGCTAGAGCTTAGGAAGGAGACAGGAATCATCTATAAAGCACACTTATCATGAGAATTCAGAAAAAAACAAAGGTTCAAAAAGATACTTTAGACAACAGTTATGTCCTTGAAAAGTCCACCAAGTAACATCCAACAAAAATGAACAGCCCACTAACAACTTACAAAAGTTTAAAACAGAGGCTCACCTTTTTCCAGCAGTTAACTGTTCCAATCTTTCTCTGATTTTTCCTCTCAAAGCAGCAAGCTCCCATTTTAAGTGAGTTCAGTTTTCTAAGTCCTGCTTGCTGTGAGTCTGTCACTCTGGCTGTCTTGAGTCTTAAGTTTCGACGTTTGACAGACGCAATAGCGTTACTGACTAATTTTGAGCTGTGAGCACTGACTATCCTTCAGTGTGTGAGTGTGTCACTGTATACACACTCCCCCTCTCACCGTGGGACCGCCTCCTTCCGACACACACACACACACACACACACACACACACACACACACACACACACAGGTTTGTTTTTATGGTTTATGGGGACTCTCCATAGGCATAATGGTTTTTATACTGTACAAACCGTATTTTCTATTGCCCTACACCAACCCTACCCCTTACAGGAAACTTTCTGCATTTTTAGATTTTCAAAAAAACTCATTCTGAATTATTTATAAGCCTTTTGAATTAAGGGGACACTGAAAATGTCCTCATAAATCACCTTCTCGCTGTAATACCTATGTCATACCCATGTTATTATACAAATTTGTGTCCTCATAAACCACATAAACATGCACACACACACACACACACACACACACATACACTGGAACTCTAACCCCATTGCAACATAGTTTATAGGGTAAATAGTGTGGTCTGCAATCAGATCAAGCATACATATGTGATCTCTTAAAAGTCATCAGAGCAAACACATACTGCCACGCACATGCAGATATAGGAAGTCCTCACTTACAAATAACAAAAATGGTAGTTTTCAAATTTAGAAAGTTTATAAGCTGCATCCAAAGGAAATGGAAACTTTTAAGTATCCTGCTTTTTAGATCGTTCTCGTGAGGACTTTATTAATTTCACGTGTCCCCTCTATTTATAAGAATGAGTTATTATAATAATTCAAATATTAATATATTACATGAATTTTATTTTTATTTCTCCATTGGAATTTCATGAGAAACATCTGAGAAAAAAACAGCCGTGAAAGAGTAACAATGAAACTATAAAATGTATACAAATATGTAAAAAATACATAAATGGTATACTATATAATAAAGAAATCTTTGCCATTTGATACAATTTGACTTAACTTTTTCAAAATAGTGTGAAAAGGAAATGTTCATGTTTTATAAACCATGTTTTCTCTCATAACTTTTCAATTCAGTGACTACATTTGGGGATTCATGGCCATGGTAGTATCAATTTAAACAACTTTGTCGATTTACTGTAACAAAAAGAGCGAGTCTGTAGTTCTGTTATCTTGACCGGAATATCCAGTTGACTGAAACAGAATATACATGCATTACATGTTGGCAGAGAAATCCTGGAGCTGAGACTGTATAGATTTTACATGCACACACAACTTAAGTATAGTGCACATCAGACGACACAGGCGTTCAAAAGGGCAGCAAAAGGTCAGACGTCCTGGTATTCTCTGTACAAGTCTGATGGCTATCTTTATGTGTTATTTCCACAAACTCGTACAAAAGCTCCCAGGATATGAGCATGTCTTGAGCCAATCATGACACAGTCACAGGTTTTGTAAATGTCCCATTTTCTTGCATATGTATTGTATTGTTTATTCATGAATATTATTGTTGGCCTGCATGCACTGAAAAAAAAAAGTATTTTCATAATTTTCCAGTAAAATTATATATACACCCTTAGACTGATCATTTAACTTTAGATGCAAAAAAAATAATAATTTAAATAATAAAAACAAAATAAATAAATAAATGCAAATTCTCTAAAAAAAGTTTTTAAATCTTAATAAAAAGCATTAACATGCATATTTCCATGAAAAGTAAAATGATCATGTTTTAAGGATGTTTAGATACTTTTACTGGAAAACACGGCAAAACACATGATTAAGAAAATTATTAAAAGTGAGAATTCTGGGTCATCCCAAAATACGTCCCTTTCCTGCACATGTATCTGTCTGATTGAGCCTCTGAGTGTGTATGTGGGAGTTAGTGTGTATTCATCCCTACTGTCTGCAGTAAAAGTCCCTGTGCTGCAGTGTATGCCTGTTTGACGTCAGCAGAAGAAGAAACAAACAGGGAGTGCGGCCTTGCCCTGCCATACAGAACTCACTCCCATTGTAGTCTGGACCTGGCTAGAGCTTAGGAAGGAGACAGGAAGCCTGAGTCACAGCTGCAGGACACACACACACACACACACACACACTGTGGAGCTATGCAGTGAATCACATGAGATGACACTGACAGCGATGTGAAAACAACACACAGTATTTAAAAGTACAAAAAAGGATGATAAACAATACAGGTTGAAATATATATATATATGAGTCTGCAACGCTGACAGAGTTTGTGTTTTTTTTATTTGTGTTTCAAATTCAATTATATTGTATATCATATTGCTTTGATTATGCAATAAAGTGCTGTACGTGTATTCAAGTCTAGAAAAAAATAATAAAAAAATAGATCTCCTAATAAAAAGTTAACATTTAACTTTATAAACCTCATTGTTAATATAAATTGGCCAACAAGCTGTCAATCAAATAAATTTCAGAGCACACCGCATTTCCAAAGCAACATAAAGGGGTGTGGAAAAACGTGCTGGAAAGGAGACATGCTAAAACCTGCTCAATACGCTAGGAAGACTTGCTAACACATTTATACAGACAATGTGTGAGACTGTTATGATAGTAAAGTGATGTGGCATCTCTAAGGAAGCCTTATACTTCAAATACCTTGGAAAACGCACCACAACTAAATCATAATAAAGCTTAGAATTTCACATCTATTTTGCATATTCAAACAGATTCCATCTGAAATGGAGGCAAACGTATTGTGTTGACTGCTAGAAAACAGCAGCCTGGCACAAGGACCGACTCTCAATAGCCCCATTCACAAAGCGGCCGTTGAGAGAAGCTTTACGAACAAAAACAGACTCTAAACTATCAGGAAAAGTTCTTGAGCACGCTGTACTGTGCAAGCATCCTCTGAGAGTTTTTACAACTTCCAGAGGAGCTCTTAAAAGTGATATGCTGCATCTTCTCACCTTGGTGGAGGCCATGTCGCTGACGGAGCGGTACGTCTGAATGGTTTCCAGCTGATCCAGACACCAGTCCAGCTCCTCCATGGTCTCCACAGCCAGCTTCTGGTAGGACTCGTCTGGACAGAAACACACAGAAACGGGGGCACCGTGAAAATCCTGCTTCACGGCCACTCGAGCACAGCCCGCCAGACGCTCCTTCATCCTGGGCTCGCACACACACACACATACGCACACACACTCCCAGACTGTATGAGAGAGTGAGAGTGGGATCTTCTGAGCACTAGCTGTGAGAGATTTCCTCCCCTGCTTGCTCCCTCTCATTGGCCCGGTCCTTGTGGCTAGGTGATACTGCCTCTTTGGCTTCGTGCCCCTTCCTCTCACCCCCTCCTGGCTCTCTTGGTGTCGCCCTCTCTTTGCGTGC
The DNA here is from genome assembly GCF_001515645.1 of Sinocyclocheilus grahami. NCBI lineage: Eukaryota > Metazoa > Chordata > Actinopteri > Cypriniformes > Cyprinidae > Sinocyclocheilus > Sinocyclocheilus grahami. Next base: position 321,325 of record NW_015505310.1, on the reverse strand, counting down.
CACTCTCCCTCATGTCTGAGAGTTGGCTGCGCTGGGGTTTTACAGCCTCTTGGCTCTGTGTTTCCTCATTTCACTGCCCCATTTGGCATCTCACTCTCTCTCTTTCTCTCTCTCGTCCCTTCCCCTTTTTTTTATCATTTCTGGCTCTTGTATAGACTCTGATATCAATAGAGAGGAGACAAAGGGGGTACTCTGCAAAGCTTGCTATATAAACTTGTACGTAAACACACACACACACACACACACTTTCTTGTTGTGAAAAACACTTTATCTTGCAAAAATGCATTAAATTAAAACTGCATGCACATTTTAAGACACAGATATTCACTGTATATTCACAGTGATTTCACTGGCAATATAAAATTAAGCTACATCTTGATGATTGAATTTATTTGTATATTTTATTTAGGAGATCATTAGGTTTCCTAAAGGCGATTTTCTGGAAGAAATTTCATTAGCATCTTTATTTCCAGTTTTAGTAAATTTGATTTATGTGAATCAGATTGCATAACAAAAAAAAATGCTCATTGTACTTTAGCCCTGCATGGCATTTTTGTATTTTGCATGTATTTAAAATCTTTCATAAAACTTGCGCTACCATTTATAAGTCTGGGGTCAGTAGAATTTTATTTTGAAGAAATTTATATTTTTTATTCAGCAAGCATTCAATTGATCAAAACTGACATAAAACTTTTACAAAACTATTACTAAACTATAACTATTCATCAAAGAAATACTAAAAAAGTATAAACAAATAAAATAAAAGTAAAAAATAAGCTGCATTGCTGTTTTCAACATTGATAATAATAAATGTTACTTGAAATGTCACTTGCTGAAAGTTCAGCTTTGTCATCATAAGAATTAATTACATTTTAAAATATATTAAAATAGAGCTATTACATTTTATTAATATTTCACAATAATACTGTTTTACTGCATTTCTGTTCAAGTAAATGCAGATTTGGTCAACTTCTTTCTACAACTATAAAACAAATCTTACCGATCCCAAACTTTTGAATGCTAGTGTATTTGGGAAATATTGCTGTTTGTTGTTATACTGGTGCATATATATATATATATAAATAATAATAATTAAATGGTTTTTTGAAAAAAAAAAAATTCTTCTTTGTATTCATTTTTAATTAGATTTTTACAATATTTAGCTTTTTATATTAAACATTCTAAATCTATTTGGAAAAAATATATTTTAAATATAATGAGATATATTAAAAAAGCTGAAAAGGCTATACTGTTCAACCGAAAAAACAACAAAAGAAACAAAAGCAACAAAAAGCACATTTACATACATACAAATGACACACCATCATGTTTTATCATGCGCTTGAATTAATGTCAAGATGTACGTAAATGGGTCTGCATCATTCCTTGCACGCCACAGAAATGTATGAAGCATAGACGTGAGCTGTGTGTGTGGGTCTTGTTGAAGCATAGATGTGTTTACAGAAACGGGGGAGTTTGGTGAATCGGTGCCCTGTGGCTTTGGGACACAGATGAGCCCTTGTGCGTGTCTGACTTTGCTGTGGTGGGTCTCCTAGTTGCAGAACAACACAGCAGCAGAATTTTAGCAGGGCTCTGTCGAATGACGCCACTTCTCTTTAATCTCCACACGTTCAAAGCCACACAAGCATATTTGCTCTCCGAACACCAGGAGAAAAAGCTCTTTGGTGTGGGTAATTCTTTTTTTCTCTTTTTTTAAGCGTATGGAGAGGTACCTGTAGACTACAACACCAAGGCAATGCCGAAAAGCTGGAAAGTGGATTTTCTGAACAAGATTTACATTCTCACAAAACTGGACCAAACCAGTTATATATAGCTAAACGAGTGCAGCTAAGCATAACAACATTTTTATATTTCTGAAGAAAATGTGAATAGCGCCTGCCCATGAAAAACTGCCATAATGCTAGGGTGCGCGTGTGGGTGCCAGAGCACTGGTATGCGGTGGCTGAGGTGTTCTGTGTGGTTTGTAGTGCGTTGGTATCCGGTTGCTAGGGTGTTCTGGGTGGTCGCTAGGTGGTTGCTTACTGACCCAAGTCAAGAGACCACCTTCAAGTCTCTAACATTCCCGTCTCTAGATAAGACTCAGGTCCCAATGTTAAATCCAGTTTTAGCTTTTGAGAATATTTACATGAAATACTTGAATTAGTTTAAACAATTTAATCTAAATCAATCTAAACTAATATTGAATTATGTTAAATATAAAAACAAAGACATAATACAAAAGCACATGTAAATAATACGACGGACGGACGGACGGATGGATGGATGGATGGATGGATACATAGACGGATGGACGGATAGATAGATAGATAGATAGATAGATAGATAGATAGATAGATAGATAGATAGATAGATTTAGATAACAGATAACTTCATTTGTTATTGCAAAGTATAGTTATGATGTATCGTTTAAGTGTTCTTGAAATTTTATTCACATTTCTTCCTCCTTTCATTTCTATCCATACACCGCTCTGTAAAGGTGAAATGCATACACGTCTTGGGTCTGAAATCTGTCATTATGAGGCAAAACATGTTTGACAGGACCAGTGAGGTGTCTGACCACATGTGCGTAAGAAGGGTTTTTCCCTTTCTCTTCCTTCGAGATGTGCACAACACAGACAGACGCACAAGCGCCGATGGCCCTAGCAGATTCGGAAAAAGGAGGCAACGGTCCAGGAAAGATGCGGACATATGGGCCATGCTGCAGTTGCCCACATACCATGAGGTCATCCAATTACAGACAAAAGGGGGCAGATTTCAGCTAATAAGCTGCCATTACACATGCATAAACAAACAAAAATAATTAGTAAATGAAATAATGTGCATTAACCATGCAGTTACATTTACCAAAATATGAATACGTATTTAGCCGGTCAAGTGATCTCAACATGACAGTCACCATGACACATCTTATATACAGTGGTGTGAAAAAGTTCCTGCTCTTTCTTATTGTTGAATCACGAACACTTACCTTAATTGAGGCAAGTGAGGCCTGCAGTTCTTTAGATGGTGTTCTGGGTTCTTTTATGACCTCTTGAATGAGTCGTCATTGCGCTCTTGGAGTAATTTTGGTAGGCTGACCACTCCTGGGAAGGTTCACCATTGTTCCAAGTTTTCTCCATTTGTGGATAATGGCTCTGACCGTGGTTCCCTGAAGTCCCAAAGCCTTAGAAATGACTTCATAACCCTTTCCAGACTGATACATGTCAACAATTTAGTTTCTCATCTGTTCTTGAATTTCTTTAGATCGCAGCATGATGTGTTGCTCTTTAAGCATGCTTTTCTTTGTTCAGACAGGTTATATTTAAGTGATTTCTTGATTCAACAGGTCTGGCAGTAATCAGGCCTGGATGTGGCTAGTGAAATTTAACTCAGCTTTCTAAAATAATGTGGTTAATCACAGTTCTTTCATGATTTAAGAGGAGGGGCAATTAACTTTTCACGTAGGGTCACGTAGGTTTGGACAGCTTTTTTCCCTTAATAAATGAAGTTATCATTTAAAAACTGCATTTTGTATTTACTTGCATTATCTTTGCGTAATATTAAAATTGGTTTGATGATCTGAATCTTTTAAGTGTGACAAATATGCAAAACATTTAAAAAACAGGAAGGGGGCAAAAACCTTTTCACGGCACTGTAGATTTAAATTGCATTTCTAGGCCTAGATTTGACTGCAGTCAAATATTATTATATTATATTATATTATATTTATTATATTATATTATATTATATATGTAAATGAGCATCATTTTGAAATATTTGTAAATTGATTACCTATGTGTACGTTTTTTTAGTTTTGTTTTCTTCAGTTATACAACTGTTAATGATCATTTCTCGGCACAACTATTTGTGTGTGAACTTGACTTGCATCACTTAAGGACAAGTGTACGTGTGGTGTTATAAGAAAAAGTATCAGCGTACCGAGAGGTTGGGTTTTGCGGCCACAAACTGTGTTTGCATATTTGTCATTTGAGTTTACTGCAGATCACAAATATCAAATCATATCTTCTGGCCATTTGAGGGTGTTAATCTCATCATGGCTGTGCGCTGTGCGTATGTGTGTGAGTTGTCGGATGTGGTGTGTGTGGTAACAGCTGTGTGTCTGTCTTCCTGATGCGCATTGAGAATTAGTTGAGAGCATGTGCTTACATGTGTCATTTTTCCTTTCTCACTCTTTCTCTCATTCCTTCATCTATGCCCCTCCTGAATTCATGCGTGTCTCAATGCTTAGTCAAGCAGTGGAAGGATAAACTATAGCATTTCCAATAAAGAGGAAGCATGACGACTGACGTCAGCTCAAATCTCAATGGACCTACTAAGAAAACACTTCCTCTGGTTCTGATTGTAAGAAGAGAGGGAGAAAGAAAAGAAAGAAAGAGTTGGGGAAATTCTGGAAAAGCTTGTTTGTAGCCAAAGGACATTGTGAAACAACGTAACAGATGGGTTTCTGATGGCTTGTTGAATTTAAGGGAAATAAACAATCTCATTAAAATTACATCAATTATATACAATTCAGATTTCTTTTTTTTCTTCTTTTTTTATTTTTTATATATGAACAAATATATAGCTATTTGGGATTGGAGACTCTCTATCAGAAGATTGACTCTTTACCAAAAGTAAATACATTAAGTCAGTACATTAATAATTTCTAATAATTATTTACCTTTATAAAATATGTATTGGTAATTTAAAATAGGGAAATTCCTGAGAAAGAGAGAGAGAGAGAGTTTCATTAGTATTTCATTTTGCTTTCTAAAGACTAGTCAGAAATGATCAGTAATGATATTATGACAATAATGTAATAACGAGTAATTATGATTATTTTACTGACAACCATATTTTAACAGAAAAAAGAAAAAAAACATACTTCTAAATAAAATAAAATGAAATAAAAAAATTATAAAATAAGCGTTCCTATCCTGCATATTTTTTAACTATATTTTGTCTAGTATTCTTCTGTGGAGCTTCTCCCATCTTGCTCACTGGTAAAATTCTCTGTAAAGCTGTTTTGGAACAATATTTATTGTCATATGTGCTATAAAAATAAATAAGAATTCAATTGAAATTACTTCTCTTTGGGTTTGTGCATATTTTACTTTAAAAATCTGTCAAGTCCTTGAGACCATAAAGAGTATTATTTGCCATTGTACTGTAGGTTTTAGAGAGATGCTCAAGAGCGACCCTTTTGTGTCCACTGTGCACCCACACTGGTGTGGACCTCACAGTGAAATATTGCCCAACAGACCATGCAGAAATGTGTAGGATTGTGAGGGCTGATAGTGCCAGTCATTTCTGACATATGTTTTTTAACCTTCAAGGAATCATACAAACAACTCAATATACAGCAAATACAGTAGCTTCATTAGCTTAAGCATGGCTAAGAAGAATTGGAGGATCTTGATTTTTTTCAAAGTGAATTTGAAAGACAATTTTGTAATTGAAACCGTACACAAAGATGATACTGTGCTCATTTATGGTGCAATAACCTGTTTCAACAGATGTTACACACTTTTAGATGCAACAGTTGTTCTGTTGTTCAGGTGTTCTGGTCTGGATCCAAAACACCTGAGAAGAGATGATGCCAACCCCTCAGAGGAGCTCAGATGATGCCAACCCTGAAACAACATACAGAACTACCACATTTTGCTATAAGTTTGATTGCATCATATAATAATTGCTGTTAATAGTGTTCATCATCTGTTTGATTACATCTTTAATTGATTTTTCTGTACATTTCTGCCATATGTACATTGACTGACAGTCACCACTGATAAGCTACCACTAAATATTATAGAAACTTAATTTGCTGTAAAGTTGCTTTGCAATGATTTGTATCGTGAAAAGCGCTGTACAAATAAACTTGAATTGAATTGAATTGAATTGAACAGTGGAGCCTCACAGAACTATGCAGGATATTCCCCGAGTTCATTTTATGGTGGTTTCGTCTCAACATGGCAATTTTCTGAGAAGCATCAAACTGGTTCAAATAAAATGTTTTCCATTAGGAGGCAGAAGCCACTGTTTTGGCTCTGCAGACTTTAACAATAGACACATTGAATACACGAAGAGTGCTGGAAAAGACCGCAGTGAGACGACCCGACCACATGAATGGGAGTCCTCCGCAGAAGTTGAAACGGGTGCATGTTGAATTGGGCATGTTAGACCACACAAAACATGAGACTTTGAAGCCATATTTATAAAAGAGAAAATGGCAAAGGACAGCCAATGAGCAATAAGCGGGGCTTTTATGTTTTCATTAAATTATGTTTCAAATAATTCACTTTCAGAATTTCAATGTTTAATTGTTGAAACGTTCTCTTTTTTCCCAGTTTGTGATACAAACTTCCATGTGTGGGTGTGAGACAGAGACCAGGCCAAATCCACCCAAATTAAAAGGCCTGTCTTTTGAAAAACAGCCCTCTCAGTTCTTCTCTCTCCATCACAGAGCTGTCTGTCAGCCTCTCTAGACATATTCCACACTCATTTACAAGGGTACGCTTCAGAATCAAGAACCAAAACTGGGTAAAATAACTGCCAAGACTGAAATTATAGAATACGGCATGGCAGACAAAGAACCAAGCAACAGTAGTCTCCCGCCTTGATCCAAACCCTTCTCCTCATTCTTCACCCATTTGTTCAGTTATAGTCAAAATCACCCCTTCATCGCAACACACATCTGGCATCTAAACTCACATTTGCCCAATAAGGCAATGAAAAGCATAGCAGGACTTAAAGACCAGGTCAGGTTTTCTCAGAATATACATCTAATATTAGAGTCATTTGCCAATGATTTCGAAACGATTCATTCCAAGCAAGTTCGGAGCAAACCCCTCCCTTCCATAAGTCTACACTGCTCTGATTGGTCAGCTGGCCAAGCCTGTTGTGATTGGAACAGAGAGGAGTCCTTGAGCAAGTTATGCCGAGTTCACACTGCATGATTTTCAAAGACGTCGCATTTCTGTTGGTTTCACATTGAATGACTATCTGGGGTAGCATACAATTGTTGCTGTGTTCACACTGCACGATGGAACGACGACAGGATTTCGCTACAAAATCTGCCCAATTACTACTCAAATCTTGCCTGAAAATAGCCCAATTGCTTTCGAGGTGGTCCCCCAGTAAAAATCGCGTTCGGGGGGTAAAACAAATTTTTTTTGGCGGGGTTCTCCTGGTACAATTCACATTCCAGGGCCTAAATATCACATTATTGGGGTCGCTTCAACCTGCTGACATAAAAAACAACCAGCGGCAATCGTGGATTTGGCAACACTGGTCCGCAAACTACGTTTCATATAACTCCTTCCCGAACTTCCCGCTGCCCTGTATCTTGGTCTCTCATTGGCTGTAGGTCATCGCTGATGTGTTTTTCAGTCAGAACTCATTTCACACAGCGTGATTGTCACTCGCGTGAACGAGCACCGATTTGCCTCCGATTTCGGGCATTTGTCGGCGATTTCGCAAAATCTGTCGGCGAGTGAAAAATCGGGCTAAAATCGTGCAGTGTGAACTCGGCATTAGCGAGCGCTACCATTGACAAAGCACCTTTACATAAATAATATAGTGCTCCAATCCGTTCTTATAACAATGACATAATATGCAAAAACACTAATGCAAGCGAATCGTGCCCACAGCTAAATTTTAGCTGCTAAACTGTGAACACTTAAAACAATAATGGTAGATACGTTAGCCGAGTGCTTGTTTGTGTGCAGGGCAGACTGTGTTCATATTTTGCGGGCAGGCGGGGATTATGCAAATGTGTTACCCAGTGACGTATACCTGTAACAGGCAAAAGATTCTAAAATATGAGGACTCGTTAAGGCAATTCAGAATGTTTACTTATCGTGCACTTTTTTTGATTAACAACTTTGCAGATTGTTTTCATTTAAGGATAGCTACGTTATAAACTGCAAAAGAGATATTTTTCAAAAACCAATATGACCTGCTCTTTAAGAAATCAGTTGTAAACATAGGTAGAGCTAGAAAACAACAACAGATATCAACAGTAGGTCCATATTTGGAGTTGTAACAATGATTTTCATGTTTGCAATCGATATTATTACATTAGTATTGATACTGTAGATAGGTATATGTAAAGTTTTATTATAAAGGTGCAGTCACATTTGGCATTGTTCAAAAAAATTCTGTCTGTGAAATCCAGTCATTTTAATAGGAATCCATACGATCAAGAATGAAAGATTACAAAGATTTTGCAACAGTTGGTCATGCAGATTCACCATGTTAACTAACAGAAACCACCTTGTTTTGAAACTGACTTTTGTGTGAGCTGTGCTTTATACACTGCTACATTATTAACAAAAGGCAACAGAGCATTTTTTTTTTGCAGAAATTTCCCTTATGCCTTAACGTTAACCCACATAAACAATATTCTGAAAGTGTTTTATTTTCCCTGTACTGAAACATACATACGTTTATGAATTGTTACATCTTAGGTTTTTAGAAGTATGTGTATGTGTTTCTGATTGTGTCTGTGCAGGAGAAGGTGTGGCCTGCACTCAATGCCAGCAGAGATCCTGATTGGTTTGGTCCTGATTGTGGTCTGCTCCTGGTTCCAGTGAAAAGGACTTACCCAAACACTCTATAGGGGGGCCGAATGCGTGCCATTTGTTTTGCGCTGTCTTGGTTTTCTCTGTGATTATGTATGGTTTGAAAAACTTGCTTGTGCTCCATTTGATTTCCAATTCTTAGAATTAATTTTGTCTTCAGTTATATTGTGTGAATATCTTTTGTAAATACTTTGTTTAAAGGAAGTAGGGAGTGTGACGGCTTTTCTTTTGCATATATTGTTTGTTCTATGTTTTGGGTTAAGGGATTTAGGTAAGTTGTGCTGTATTTTTATTTTATTTATTTTTTAGGGAATTTAGTGGGTACTAAAACTAGTCATTTTTGTTTGTTATTTTGGCCTTGTCCACTCCTGAATTTGCTCCTTTTGTTGTTGATTTTCACTTTATTTTGTTAATAAATCTATTTTTGTTTGATAACATCTTTGGAGTGAGCAAACATTCATTTATTCGTAACATAATCCTTAACAGAATATTGAATTAATAGAAACTGACTGGTTGATTTTATTGTATATATGATCACTAAGCAAAAATGAATAAAACATGTTAATGTTTGATTTGACACCAGTTAAAGATGTGTATGTCTCTTTTTGTGTCAAATGGTTTACAATCCTTTTTAAATATTGTCAATATGTTAATACTTTACATTTCAGTGTCTATCCAAATGCAGCAAATATGTATGTTCACTTTGCGTACAAACACAGAAACCGAATGAGATCACTCTGTTGACAGTGGCATTTGGAACTTTCCAGATTTGTTCCATTAAATTCAGAATTGATGAGCAGCATTTCATGAGTCAATAGTCAGTTCAGTGAGGGGACGTGGGGTAAGCGACCACACAACATCCAAACTTGTATTCACGAGGTCCTGGGTGGTTAAAGCGAACATACACACACAGGGAAGGCTTTGTTCTTTCACCTGGCTTGAACCCTGCCACCAAAGTCTAGAGTATTGACAGACCTCAATAGGGCTGTTGTCAGTAACTCGCTGACCCATTCCAACCCCATTACCATAGACTAGGAAGCCAGCATAACCCAATTAATTCTAACTTTTGTCAGGTTTGGTTTTTCTTTTGCTCTTACTATTACTGGAACAGCCAACAGAGATTCCTGAGGGAATCTGCGGTCAGTGGCATATGATGATGTGCAATGCTAGAAGAAATTCACAATGGATGTTTTAATGGATACCAGCTGGAGTTTTAATGATTTTGGGATCGCAGCCAAATAATGGGTGAAATCAATTTGGAAGTAAACATTATGATGTCCTACCCACAAGGGCAGAGCGTTACTGTCTCATACTGTACTGTATGTGTGTATTTGTGACTGTACGCCGCTGACACTTAAAAATTATTATTTTAGAGATGTAGCAAATGTATGTAAGATTCTTGTACAATTTAAAAAACAAAAAACAAATATTGCCTCTTGGCCATTCTAGTTTGAAACAACCCTGAGGGTAGAAGTGCCTTTCAAGGGTGCAAAAATGCCATTTGGAGTTCGCCCAACATTTCAATTCACGTGTAACTTCATCTGTGTTCAATAAACAAATCCATATGAATGAAAGAACTAGGGTGGAATAAAGGGTGGCAGAGGGGAGTTGGGTGGAGATGACTCATTACCAACTACACTGTAATAAAATTACAGCATACACTGTAATAAAACAAACCTGCAGCCATCATGCTCACCACTGTTCCATCACTCTGGCTTTTCTTTCCCTTTTAAGGAAACAGTATAGACAGGATATGTTAGGTGCACACGAGAGGAAAGATTTACAATCAACATGTCTAGAGCATCCCAGCTCATTCACCTGTGATTTCCCATAATGCAACAATGCCAACCAATCATACCGCTGATAAAGAAAGCTAAACTTAAGGTTTATCTACTTAAACCTAATTTTTTTATTACATATACACCTATAAAGACAGATTCGAAGTAGATTTAAAAAGCATCTTTTAAGATTAGTTGAATTTCTTCATGCTTGACAATTATCTCTTTGTGAAAGTTAAAGTTTCCCAACAACAACAACAAGGTATATTATAACTTTAAGCTGGCAGCAGACAACTTAATAGAGATCATTAAAGGAACAGTTAATCCAAAAATTATAATTTTTTGACACACCATCAGGTTCTTTCAACCCTTTTTCGTCATACACAAAATGAGATGTTGGGCAGAATGCCAGATCTACTTGTTCCCATTCAGTCAGTCACGTTCTACGTTACGTCAGTGACTGACGAATTGGGATCTCGCTCGAGAGCCCAATCACCTTCGAGTGTTAACTAAACAAGCCAATGACCATTGGCGTGCGTGTTTCGCCACGCGCACCCCGCAGCGCCCCGCACCTCCATCTTCGCTCCAGCTCGGCCGCAACAGCAGCCTTCACAACGGCCGCAGCGTGGAGCTGGCCGCAGGAAAGCAGCGCAGCCCGTCTCCGCCCCTGCCAAGCCCATGAAGCGCCAGGGCGGGCGGCGTCCCTGGGACGGGCGACCCGGGGGTCTTGGATCTGGCTCTTCAGGAGATGGTGACCACACCACTCCTTCCCCCGGCGTTTTTTTTCTTTTACTCCGCTGGCTACCCAGCCAGTGGTGCCAAAAACCTCAACGGAAGAGCAGTTTCCTTTGCCTCCGGGTCCCAAGAGGGCGAGGACGGCGGTGCACGAGACCCAGTCTCATCCGCAGCCGCTGTCACGCCGCTCGGGTTGCTTCATATGAGACCGCTTTAGCGTTGGCTTCACGACTGGGTCCCGAGATGGGCATGGCAACACGGCACTTACCAGGTTTCTGTTATCCCGTTCTGCCGTCAGACCCTCAGCCCGTGGACAGATCTTGCCTTTCTTTGGACAGGGGTGTCCTTTTGGCAAGTATCCAGGCATGTTGTTGTGTCAACAGATGCCTCTGCCAGGGGCTGGGGTGCCATGTGCAATGGGAATGCAGCTGCGGGGCTCTGGTCGGGCCCCCGACTGCAGTGGCATATCAACTGCCTCGAGATGCAAGCAGTATGGCTGGCTCTACGCCGCTTCAAGTCTCTGTTTCACGACAAGCACGTACTGGTCCGTATGAACAATACTGCGACCGTTGCGTACATCATCACTTGTGTAACCCTCGATCCCTGAAGGAGGGAACGGAGACGTTATGTTCTGTCGCCACAGTTGCTGTACCACCGCTGTACGGCCGGGGCACGTAGTCTCGGCTCCTCAGCAAAAAACTGATGTGCGTTTGCACGTGCTCTCCTTTTATACCCGCGCTGCGGGGCGGGGTGCGCGTGGCGTAACACGCACGCCAACGGTCATTGGTTTGTTTAGTTAACACTCAAAGGTGATTGGGCTCTCGGGCGAGATCCCAATTCGTCCGTCACTGACATAACGTCTCCGTTCCCTCCTTCAGGGAATGAGGGTTACACAAGTAACCTAGACGTTTTCATACAACAAAAGAGAATGGGTAATTAAAAAATTATGCCTTCACTGTTTGCTTCTCACAGTTCGAAGTCAATGAATGTGTGAACCCTTGCTACATTTTGCTAAATTAATGCAAGCACTTAACAAAGAAGGACAGTTTATTGTTGCGTGGCCAGAAAAAATAAACATTCCTTGAATTGATAAATGATTATATTGTCTGCTCGGTGGACGGACAGATCAAATAATTGTAATATTGATTCTGCTGCAGTTAATTCGAAGATATAATCTAAATATTTATTATGAATCATAACCAGTTATAATTCGTCATAAATATTCCCCTTTTTAGAGCTAATAAATAATAAAAACATTACAGGGCCAAACGGCATTGGTTCAGGCATATCATGGGACCAATCTTCATAAAAGGCACCTGTAAATAAGTTTTGAAAGATATAAAAGATTATTTTCTGTAAATGACTCCGGAAGACTTATTCATCTGTTTCAGTCATGCAACTTTTCTGCTCATCTGCCATATTTATGACCATTAGCAGGGCAAAGTAATGGCAGTGAATACAAAAACATAAGAACAGAGATAGCAAGAAAAAACGGAGATCATTGGTTCCATGGCAGGTCTCAGAAAACATTTATAAATGCATATGCCCTACCAAGTCTAACATTCATGGACGTTTTTTTGGTCACACTTTATTTTAAGGTTGAATTCTTGCCATTAACAAACAATTAACTATGACTTTTGCCTCAATAAACTCCTAATTTGTTGCTTATTAATAGTTAGTAAAGTAGTTGTTAACTTTAGGTATTGGGTAGGATTAGGGATGAAGAATATGGTCATGCACAATAGGTGCAATCTGTTAATAGGCATGCTAATAAGCAACTAGTTAATATTTTAAGGTTGAATTCTTGCCATTAACAAACAATTAACTATGACTTTTGCCTCAATAAACTCCTAATTTGTTGCTTATTAATAGTTAGTAAAGTAGTTGTTAACTTTAGGTATTGGGTAGGATTAGGGATGAAGAATATGGTCATGCACATATTGTAGCCGATCAATCGGAGCACCCCTACTATTAACTAGTAGGGGTGCTCCGATTGATCGGCTACCAATCACTATCGGCCGATAACCATGTTGGGATGTCGGTCTCTAAAAAGGCCGATCTCAAAAAAACGATCTCAAGCTGATGACGTAAACTCCTAATTTGTTGCTTATTAATAGTTAGTAAAGTAGTTGTTAACTTTAGGTATTGGGTAGGATTAGGGATGAAGAATATGGTAATGCACAATAGGTGCAATCTGTTAATAGGCATGCTAATAAGCAACTAGTTAATAGTAGGGGTGCTCCGATTGATCGGCTACCAATCACTATCGGCCGATAACCATGTTGGGATGTCGGTCTCTAAAAAGGCCGATCTCAAAAAAACGATCTCAAGCTGATGACGATGCTGTGAGAGGTTTAGCACAACATGCAGCGACACCGTCTCAGTCTCTGTCCGGCGTGGGTGAAATCATTATAATTCTATAATTCATTATAATAAAAACATATTTCTTCATTAAATAACTTCTAAAGTAATTTGAAAACCTTGTGTGAGACGTAATTTCACAAACAGCGTGAGGGAATTACCGCGCGCGCGCTCTCCCTCTTTCTCTCTCAAAATACGCAAATGGCTTCAAATCACGACACATCGCGTCTGTCTATAAGCGAGCTGCACGCTGTACAGTTGACACAGGAATGGTCACTTGTACAATCGAGACAGTGTCACATCGTCAGTGAAGTATATAAATTGCATTACTTTTTAATTCTTGCCAGTGTTTAACCATTCAGTGCTCGCACGCTCTCCTGGAGATCATGTGCTCATGCACACTCGCACTCGCAGCACACACATAATGCCAGGTTCACATTACTCCGTTTGCAGTGTATATGTGGTGCTTATTTTTTTCACGCTCATGTTAACGCATTAATAATAGTGTTGGGTCGGTTTTGAACGAATCTTTAATATGACTCGGGAAGAACGAGTCGTCTCGGGGAGTGATTCGTTCAGTCGCGCATGCGCAACATCCTATAGGTTCTGTACTGGAATTAGTCAAGTAGTTCACCTGGTTCGAGTCTTCGGGGTTTTTCGAGTCGTTCGTTCATCACGTGACAGCCCCATAAGCTTTAACCAATGCAGTCTGAGCCGGAAAGAGAATTGATTAGTTCATCTCGAGTCTTCGGGTTTTTCGAGTCGTTCGTTCATCACGTGACAGCCCCATACTCCCAAACCCGAAGACTTGTCAGATAAGAGGTGGTGAGCTACTCATAGACTGAAGACTCAGGTAAACAATGAATTAATCTTTTCTGTTTCTTATAGCAGTTTTGTATTGTTTGTAGTGTGATCAACGTTTGCGTAAGTAGTAGATATATTAGGGAAGTAACACGTAACATTTTAATTATATTTTGTTAAAATGAACGAAATGAACGAAATTACTCAAAAAAAGATTCATTCATTTTGCTGAACGAGACTCAAAGGTCAGAGTCGGTAAAATGATCCGAACTTCCCATCACTAATTAATAAAGCATAAACACTGCACATGGTTGCATCCGGCAGTGCTTTCCAGCGGTGCGGCTGCAGCAGTGCAGAGATAGTTTCCGCACCAAGGCTATTTTTGCAGCGCTGCAAGCTAAGAATTAAAGTAACAGCACATTGTTTGCAGTAAATATGAACATAGATTGACACGAAAATTTAGTAATTACACCATAAATGCATATTATTAAAGTCTACTGTGTTTCACAGTCAACACATATGGCTTTTTGGCTAGGTTTAAAGGGAAAGAGCACTTTTAAATAAACAAGGCAATAATAGATGGCACTTGTGGAGGTAGCAAAACAAAGTTTGTTATGAACCGCATGGATTGCTTGTAATAAAGATTTCAATGCAAAAGGAAAGGCAGTAGAGCTGACTATTTCTGTCAATGGTAAGTTTGTGATAACGTAAGAAAAGTAGTCTAAATGTTTTGCCACTTGCTTGAGCAACTTAACATATAAATCTAGAAGCAAATGCAAAAGCAAAAAAGCATTGAATAATGTGTTGCTTATATTTGCTGTGTTTAAACATGTCTGTGAGAGACTGTATTACTGTACTGTGTAAAAAAACAATTGCAATGCTGAAAAAAAATTTTCAGTGACAAAGTTTGGATTTGAAATCAAAATAATGGATAAATGTTGTGTTTGTGGTAAACAGCCACGGATCAGTAGCGGACTTCTGTGAGAAAGCTGCTTCTCCTCTCACAAGAGACAACTTGTGGGGGGAATTCCCCCCATTTTCAAAAATGAAATTCAGGCCCTGAATAACTGTCTAAAAATCCTGATTGGAGTATCACTATAAATAGTTATAAATGATAAAAACAAGGCTTTAAAAAGATCGGTATCGGTGATCGGTATCGGCAGATACTGCTTTCTGTGATCGGCCTAAAAAATCCTGATCGGAGCACCCCTAGTTAATAGTGAGAATTGGTCCCTATTAATCCACAATCCATTTCCACATACCACCAGACTCTCATCATGGAGCACATATGCAGAGGAACATAAAGATGGACTGTGGATTAAATATATATAAATGTTAAATGTTAGATTTAGTAGGGTTTTACTAACCTGAGATTTGTTAAAAAATTTATATCTGTTCACTTATTTTTGCATCCATCTCCTTTACTGTGTTTTACACTTGGTTATAAACATGGCAGATGAGTGGAAAAATAATGTGACTAAAACAGATGGAACATTGTGTGTTGAATAAATCATATATTTAGTAAACTTATTTTTTGGAGCAATCACCATTGATTTTGTTGCATGGAATATATCCTTTGTGTTTCACATCACACATAACACATAACAACATAACCCTGTTTAAATATGGGGGTGAGTCAAATTAATTTTGGTTGAACTAATCCTTTAATTAAAAGTTGTGAGCAGTCAGTCTAGTATAATAGTGTGTTGTCTAATGTGAAGCATTACGTGAACGTCTCTCAAAAGTGGAAAGTATGCACGTGTCAGAATGAATGTTAAAAAGCCTCTATAATGAAATTCTAACCAACAAACCTGTCACCTGCATTGGCATAAACAACTTCCAATAAGTTGACTCACACATGTTTTTATTTGTGATTTATTTCCTCATTCTCATATTCTGAGAAGGAAATAAAACTTTGAGCCACTAATGTCATTTTTGTCTCAGTTCTCTTAAATAACTGGAGACTGTTTTTCCCAGCTGTCCATAGAAGATTTAAATCGGATTAAAACACCCAAACAAAAGCATCTACTCCTAACTCTCTCTCTCTCTTTCGTTCTCTTTGAGCTTATTTGAAGACATGCAGACCATTTGGCAGGGTTGTTCGTTGGGGAAGGGCAGTTTGTCTGCTTTATGGCTGTGCTGACGTCAATGGCATAACTCAAATAGTTAGCAGGGTGCATGCTCCCAGCTTTCAAAAGCTGCACCACAGCTGAGCCAATGCTAAAACCCGAGACAGACTTCTCTCAGACAACAGTCTCAGCTGACATCTGTTCTTCTCATTGAATACCACTCATCTTAAAATGTATACATTTGCTAATAGAGTCATCAACACTGTTGCCTGGACAAAGCTTGCTCATATATAAAGAAAAGAGGTAGTGCTTTGAGTAGTTAAGATGCTAATTCCTGACTGGGACTTTACACTTTTTGTTTTGAGATTTGAAAGCGTTAGGTCTACAGACTGACAGCAAAAGACATGACTCTTTCTAGCTGACTCCAACACTTGACAGATTGACTGACCCATAATATCTTTGCTTTTCCAGCTATGCCCCTTAATCCCTGTGAGTAAAGATAGCAGAGTGTTTTCGAGCCATAGACCTCTTGCTCCTATTGGTATGATTAACTCAGCTTCAGCTTGTGGAGACGCTAAAGTCATTGAGAAAAAGAGTCAACAAAGAGCACTGAATTCTTTACAATTACAGCAACAAAATGAAAGTGACAGATTGTTAAAGTGACAAAAATTAGAATTCTAATTTTCTGGCAGACTTGAATTCCAGCATCACTGATTTTAACGTATGTTAGGGAGTGTAAAGTCAGTTTTAAAACACTGTTGTACTCACAAACTGACTCTTGCTAACACGGGAATCAGCAGGTCAGTGCTGGTAACAGATGCCGAGGTTCAGCATAACTCCAGATGCCAAATCATTCATCTTAAAGGGATAGTTCACCCAAAAATGAGAATTCTGTCATTAATTACTCACCCTCATGTTGTTCCAGAACTCTAAGTCCTTCGTTCATCTTCGGAACACAAATTAAGATATTTTTGATGAAATTTGAGAGCTTTCTGACCCTGCATAGACAGCAACTTGAACTACTAAGTTCAAGGCCCAGAAAGGTAGTAAGGACATCATTAAAATAGTCCATGTGACATCAGTGGTTCAACCTTAATTTTATGAAGCTACGAGAATACTTTTTGAATGCAAAGAAAACAAAATTGTGACCCTGGACCACAGAACCAGTCTTAAGCGTCAATTTTTCAAAATTGAGATTTATACATCATCCGAAAGCAATATCTGGAATCTGAGGGTGCAAAAAAATCCAAATATTGAGAAAATTGCATTTAAAGTTGTCCAAATAAAGTCCTTAGCAATGCATATTACTAATCAAAACTGAAGTTTTGATATATTTACGGTAGGAAATTTACAAAATATCTTCATGGAACATGATCTTTACTTAATATCCTAATGATTTTTGGCATAAAAGAAAAATCGATAATTTTGTCCCATACAATGAATTTTTGGCTATTGCTACAAATATACCCGTGCAACTTAAGACTGGTTTTGTGGTCTAGGGTCACAAATAACAACTTTATTCAACAATTTCTTCTCTTCCAGGCCAGTCTTCGCTCCCTTTCTCAAGAGTACCACGATGCATGTGTGTGCATTCCTCTACTTGTAAACAAGGCGCAGCGCATGTGGGTTCAACGTCGGATATCAGAATAAAGTAATTTTTGTTTTCTTTGTGCACAAAAAGTATTGGCAACACTTTACTTAAAGCCTTTATGTATAATGCATTATAAAAGTAGTTTTAATGCATTAATTATGCCTTGTAATGCATTATACAATCTCATGAATAATTGTAACCACAGTTAATACATTATAACACTTATCAATTCATTGTTACACTATGCATTTTAAATTTGGTTATAATTATTTACAACAAGATATAATGTAATACAACACACATTATGAATAATTATAATGCATTATAGCCTATAATAACCCTTTTTAATGCATAATACATAAAGGCTTTAAGTAAAGTGTAACGAAAGTATTCTTGTAGCTTCATAAAATTATGGTTGAACCACTGATATCACATGGACTATTTTAACGATGTTCTTACTAGTTGCATTGTTGTCTGTGGAGGGTCAGAAAGCTCTTGGATTTCATCAAAAATATCTTAATTTGTTTTCCTAAGCTGAACAAAGGTCTTATGGGTTTGGAATGACATGAGGGTGAGTAATTAATGACAGAATTTTCATTTTTGAGTGAACTATCCCTTTAAGTCCTGCAATGATCTATAAACTAATGTTCTACAAAGGCCGCCAAAATATAGAAAATCCCTGTTTAATGGTCATTTCCTACCCAATCTCATGAGAAATAGTAAGTTTGAGTGGATCTGGCTGCTGGGAAAGCTGTGGATTCCGAAATGGCTAATCAAACAGAATCGCTTTTGTCAGGTTATGAGGTGGTGATTTCGTATGAATTTGTAAAAAGTGATTGCACAGAAACATACAAAGCAAAAGTTCACTCCTAAACCTAACTGTCGGTGGTGCAGATTGTACAATGTACATTTAAAATTGTATGAATTCATATGAATTAACCACATATTCGCCAAAACGAAAAATATTTAGCCATGAGAATGTGTTTGTCATTCCATAAACAAAAGTGCTGGGCAAGGTGTCCAAATGGAACCAACGATTATCTCTAGCTACACAAACCACAAGAACATTTCATGCAAAATTATATTTGCATACTAGAAAACTATAATATAAATTATAATATATATTATAAATTATTGCACATTTAAAATATATTTGACTATTTAAATTGTAAATATACAATACATACATATACTAAGAAATTATGTAATTATGCAAATGTCTTGCACTTGGTGAAGAACATTCCTGAAGTTTCTATAAAAGTGTAATAGATTTGATTAGACAAAAATTGATAGAGAATGGTGAGTTATGTAATATTCCTTGGAGAGAAAAAGGGTTTGTGCTGCCACTGCAATACATCAGCAAAACAGTTTAGGAGCCCTGTGTCTCAACAGACTCATGTTAGTCCTTCAGTACGAGCATCTGAACAATCCAAGGTGACGTCAATGGTGTAGCGTATGAAACATCTATAACGGCATTTGAAAACACCTGTCTTTAGACTATGGCAAGAGCTTTGGTCTTATCGTTCATACCATAATTATTACATAGTGGAACAATGTGGGGTTCAGCGTGAATCCAGCTGCTTTTAACAACCAAATAAAAAAAAATGATAAATGCCATCTGTCTGGATATCAGATGGGTAAAATGGTGCATCAATACATAATGTAGACGTGCATGACGCACTTTGCGAGTTACAATCCAGCCTCCGATAACTCCAACAATCCACTTTGTGCAAAAAGACACTCCCCTTGCTGGAGACCAGAGGTGTTTGAAAATATTATTGATGATGCCACGCCGTCTCTAGGGGTCTTGCGTGTATAAACACAGTGCAGGGCAGGGATCTGAAGCCAGTTTGGCACCCAACAGTGGACCAGGGGCTTTGGGAAGAGAGTGTGGCATTCCACACGTTCGCACACAGAATCAACACAAACTCTAGACATCAGTCAGGCAGTGGGGCTGTGATGACATGTACACATTTCACACAAACACACTCGCACACATCAGTTAAGTCAGCTAGTGGTCAAATACTGAAGACAAATGCAGATACGGTCAGGTACACACATAAGCCATGCATACAAAGGCCCAGGAGAAACGTCTCTAGACTCTACAGCTACATTACAAGGCCCTTACTGGGTAAGGTTGTGGTGTACTTAAATATCACTGACCCATCATGGTCTTCCAGCCTCAAAGGGTTCCATTCTGTTGACGTTTTCCCACTTTATTGCCAGACCCTGCCTGTTTGGGTGGGCTGTTGCTAGAGCGGTTGCTATGGCACCCGAGCCTGAGGTAGATGATGAATGGAAATTATTTGACCAGAGGTACCATGTTGTTTTCAAAAAAGAGGTTTCTACTACATAGTTTGTAGTTCCTCTCCTGGAATGAATATGGCCGAGGAGTTTTGGTAGAATCAATGATTTATACTGTTTGGTCCAAAAGTCACATACACCTTTTCTTTTCTTTTCTTGTATCGCATCGTATCGTATCATTTGTTTTTTATTTTATTTCATTTAATTAAATTTTTGCACAAAATAAGTTGATTTGTGACCTATACAGTATACTTAGTACAAAATTATTAATGTTTTTAGTAATTTCTGTCAAGAAATTTATTTTTCTTTCTTTTTTTTTTTTTTTTAATTCTCAAAATCTTAACATTTTATTTTTAAGATTTAAATTACATTCCAGATTATGTCCAGGGACTACAGATGTTTATTAATGTGCACTGCCATGCTAAAATAATAATAATATAATAATAAATAAATACAAATCTTCAATTTGATCTCAGATGTTTGGACCTCATTGCATGCCAAGCAATATTGCATGCTCCAACTAAACAAATATCATGCACAAACACATAAGTAATGACGCATATTCTAATGGATGGATCCTGAATTTTTTTATGGAAATAGGGATGCAAAACAACAGAACTAACCAGGTATGTGTGTTTTTGCATATCCGTGCAGAACAAACAGGAAGAGTCTGTCTTACTTCCTGGTCAAAATCATAAAATGTCTTCTTATGGCCTTTCCTGTGGTAAATGAGGAAGCAAGTGGAAATACAAAGCTCATTGTTTGGAGCTTTCCATAATGTTCACCTCTCATAAAGACCTTCTTACACCCTGGGTGCTCTTGTCTTCCATCAAGCTGTGAGCTGAACTTTATTCATGTAGCGCTGGCACATCAATGGAGACAAAAATAATTAATAATATACCCTCATAAAATTTCTGTTAACATGGAAGGGACATCTGAGCTCATGCCTCCAGCTAACAGAGGAATTAGCCAAAACATGTATGGCCGCTCGGTTTCCAAAGTCCTATTTGAATTCACAATATTTCCACTCATGCGCAAGCTGAACCTGCGGTTTTACACGTGAGGCATAACCTCTCGTGCCATTCTGAAGCATGACCCCAACAGCCGTGACGATGACACTGACGCAGGATGTCGCTCCCTTGGGTGTACCACTATAAAGACCACCATTGTGATATCCAGTGAAAACAACTTCCAAAAACAGCCCTGTCAGATAATACCAGATGGAGAGTTTGAGTGTTTTGTTGAAGCTAAAACCGTTAACGCTAAAATCATTAGCCAACAAAACCCCTGCTGAGGAAATAACTTCAAAGGGAATGCTAGCCACAACATTTTGATCTGAGATCACATTTCACCCTGTCAATCCTAATCTAAACCATTAAGCCCAAACAAGCAAGCTATTCCTCAAGCTCTGACGCAAAATCAGATTTAGATGAGCCACACTCTGTTCTTTTCCACTTTATTATAAAAATGCAGAAAATGAAGCTGATTCAGGTTCAGCATGAATAGGTTGCGATTGACGTAAGCATCACGGATCAAAGCTTGAGTTGTGGGTTAAGCTTGGACATGTGGCACGTGAACAACCTGCACACATATTCAATACTTGAATGAGCACGGAGGCGAAAACTTCAAGAGTTTTCCTGGAAAGCATTCCCAGGGCACTTCTCCCTCAATACATCTGAAGTCTGTTCACACTGACAGCAACCTGGAGTGAGAAAAATTACCAGAAACCAACCCTTTTTATGAGAGTTGCAAAACAAATTTTTTTTGAAAAACATGAAAAAATAACTAGGTAAATGAGCATGTCATCAAGCATCAGCTAGATGGAGAAAAGATTGTTACTGTGAAAAATACTTTACTGTTCTATAGTGTATTCTGCATTGTGAATGAGATTTATTTTCACAATGATAATCGTTCATCTTGTTATTCATTTAGACACACACACACACAAATAAAAAATAATAATAATGGGTAACACTTTATAATAACTTTCATTAATAAATCATTAACAAACATTATATAATGCTTAATGGATCATTAGTTAATACATATTCAAAGAGTTAGAAACATGAGATAATGTGCTTGTTAATGTTTGCTAATAAACTTGTTAAACATTAGATAACGTTCAAACAAATCATTATTTCATGTAAGTTAAAATACAAATGTCATTAAACTTTCAATTCCATATGAACAAGCACTTATTGCACTTTTTATTAATGCACAACACCTTTGCTGATTTTGAGGTGTGATACGGGTAAGGTTAGGGACAGGTTTGGTGGTTTGGGTAGGTTTAAGGGTTGGTTAAAAGGTCAACAGTACAGGGGTCAGTTTGATTATTATAAGGGAACATGGTTCAATCTGTTTATATTATATTGTTCTGATAAATGAACAAATATTTTCTTTTAAAAAATTATTTGTTTTCCCCTGGTTATTTATAATTCAAGGAACAGCTATCCTGTTTAATGATATACTGAAGAGTAGTATACTAATGTGAGTGTTGAGGCAATAAAAAACTTTTTTGCACCAAAACTACAATCTGTTATGTTTTTAGCAAGCATTTAGCCACCCTTTACACAAACCTTGTTACATAAGTCCAATGCCCATAAAGATACTAAATTATTATTAATAGTTTATAAACATTTACAAATGATGAATAGTTTCAACTTTATATTGGCTCCTGCAAAAAACATGAACAAATGATTAATAAATGATCAGTAAAGATGTGTGGATAGGGTAAATTCAGATAGTTTGGGACACTTTTTGCCATTGAGATGACTGTTCATAAAGGTATTAATGATTAGTAAACATTTTGTAAACATTTGCAAATAATGAATAGTTTCTACTTTAGATTGGGTACCGCAAAAACATGAACAAATAATTAATAGATTATTTGTAAAGATGTGTAAATAGTGGTCTACACAACAAACAAAGACCAACAAATGAAGATCATATGAACTGAAAGTTTACTAACATTTGTAAGCATTTCAATTTACATTAAATAATCATATGTTAATCATTAGGTAATGTTTAGTAAGTTACTTAGTAAACATTAACAATAATATTATCTCATATCTATGTGAATATATATTAACTAATGATCTGTTAAGCATTATATAATGTTTAAGTCCAATGCCCATAAAGATACTAAATTATTATTAATAGTTTATAAACATTTACAAATGATGAATAGTTTCAACTTTATATTGGCTCCTGCAAAAAACATGAACAAATGATTAATAAATGATCAGTAAAGATGTGTGGATAGGGTAAATTCAGATAGTTTGGGACACTTTTTGCCATTGAGATGACTGTTCATAAAGGTATTAATGATTAGTAAACATTTTGTAAACATTTGCAAATAATGAATAGTTTCTACTTTAGATTGGGTACCGCAAAAACATGAACAAATAATTAATAGATTATTTGTAAAGATGTGTAAATAGTGGTCTACACAACAAACAAAGACCAACAAATGAAGATCATATGAACTGAAAGTTTACTAACATTTGTAAGCATTTCAATTTACATTAAATAATCATATGTTAATCATTAGGTAATGTTTAGTAAGTTACTTAGTAAACATTAACAATAATATTATCTCATATCTATGTGAATATATATTAACTAATGATCTGTTAAGCATTATATAATGTTTGTTAATGATTTATAAATGAAAGTTATTATAAAGTGTTACCGAATAATGTTCATGATACGGTGCATTATGCACTACTACAATGTACACAGCAACTGGGGGACCTACTACAAAATGATCTAAAACAAGATCACTTTTTACAGAAACGATATTACTCAAAGTAACAATGCAGTCTGAAAATGTGGGTGCAACGCTGAGTAACTGGTTCTGAAATGGTGACAGTTCAATGAAGAAATCAACCTAAATATAGACCTAGACAACCATTACTGAAAGTGACAGAAAAGAGCATAATGGAAAAGAAAGAATTTTCCCTGGGGAAAAGGAAATGGATAGTTACTGGACATAAGAGTGACTGCTCAGCAAGTCTAGCACAAACAAACATGGAGAGCCTAAAACTGTGCACCCTCACTAGTCCTGTGACTGGAAGAGTCACTATATCTAGCTCATATAGTAGATACTGTAATAGAGCAATGGCAGGAAATGATCTCCATGACACCATTGTTTGGTAGCTCTTTCAGGGTGAATCGCACACTGGTATCATTTCAGATTAAAATTAATTGCACGCTGGCCAATGTGCCCTTGACCAGAGCTTCCTGGCACCATGTTTGGGTGGATCTGGCTGCTGGGAAAGCTGTGGATTCCAAAACGGCTAAGCAAAAAAACAGAATCACTTTTGTCAGGTTATGACAGATAAGAAAACTTTGAAGTCAAGTAAAGACTAATTAAATAATTTTCAATTGACAAGCTTGGGTGGACTGTTTGTCTTTTCGGAAATAAAAGAGACATTTAATAACATGCCATTTCATTGCACTCAGATGTTTTAAAGAGCTTATTTTTGACTCAAGTGGGGAAAGTCAGCCAGCTCGAACCCACACTAGGCCAGCCAGCTGATAAGAATGTTGCACTGACCTTCTCTAGGTACTCTGTGAACACATTACAGCTGTCAGTCACGTGGCTTCTTCTACGTGCTGCAGACAGCACTTTTTTGTTGTTACAGTTCATCTCTCTAATCTTACAAACATATTTATATTTTACAGAGGTAACAGTAAGCTGACCTTATAACTGTATGCGTGTGAATGCACAGGCCAGCTAGGATGTGATAAGGAAACAACTGCGAAGTTCATTTGCGCATTACCCCGTTTATCGTTTATTAGGCTGGCACAACTCCGGCATCTTACAAGAGTCATGAAACATTCACCATCATCAAAAAACTTCATAAAAGTCCCCATAAAAGTGTTTCACGTGTGCTTTGTTTCATAAATTCCTGTATTCCTGAATGTTCAAAAGTACTGAATATGCATAGATGTTTTCAAGTAAACGTTTTGAGTGATGTCATGAGTAGATGATTAGACGTTGTGTCATGATCTGTCAGATTATTTGATTATTTTTAATGCTAATACACCAGAAAATGTTTGGTCCCACTTTATATTAGGTGGCCTTAACTACTATGCACTTATATTTAAATTAATCATTTGGAACAATGCACTTATTGTGTACATACAGTACATGTTTTTACATTGCACTTATATATTTTTTTAAATACCTGCATGTAATTAATTTATAATTACATTTATAATTACACAGTTGACCCATCCCTTAAACCTACCTATACCACCAAACCTGTCTCTGACCTTCCCTGTATTCCACCTTAATAGCAGCAAAAGTGTTTTTGCAATACAATATGAACACAATAAGTACGTTGTACTTATTTTTTGATGTAAGTACATAGTAGTTAAGGCCACTTAATATAAAGTGGGAGCAAAAAAATGTATTTAATTTTAAATTATGTGGTGTATTAATAAAATATGAACCTCTGTAGGCAAGTATGTTTATAGGCACCTGTATAGTGCGCATGCTATACAAGTTCACTGTGTGCTTCCACACCCTGAATTATGCTCTTTAACAAGTAAAAGTTTTATCAGAAAGTCCTTGAGCACCAAGAGCAAAGAAACAATGATACTAACAAAGTGCCACGAACCCTTCTACTGGTTCTGCCTGAGGTGATACAACCATCATACATGTTGATGCTTTTTGTATAGAAATACGTACGTGCGGAGATGTCAGTCATGATTTAATCTCATAGAGTAAACTATAGTCAAACAACCACTGCTATTGTATGCTTTTCTGAAACTCACACAGGCCATAAGATAAACTCCAGGACTAATCTGCTG
This sequence comes from Sinocyclocheilus grahami, assembly GCF_001515645.1. NCBI lineage: Eukaryota > Metazoa > Chordata > Actinopteri > Cypriniformes > Cyprinidae > Sinocyclocheilus > Sinocyclocheilus grahami. The sequence goes on along the minus strand of NW_015505310.1, from coordinate 295,284 downwards.
ATCTATGATCAGTTCTCCAGATCCAAATCTTCTCCTTATCTTGTCAACCCCAGATTAGCCGCTGCAGTCGTTAACATGTCTGCTCTCCTCGGCACGGTCTTACCTGTGCCTTTCCTGAGCTCACAAAACACTGAAAACATTGCCAGAGACAGAGAGTACCGGAAATTCTGGCCACAAATCATGGATAAATGAACCCTACAAACACATACAAACCAATGTGGAAAAACTCATTCTGCGGAAGCAAAAAGGAATGCACAATAATAATTTTCAACTCTCAGCTCATTGTTTTGTATATACAGTGTAACAAACCACAAGGCACCTGATCCAGCATTCATTATGAGCGCGCGTGTGTCCACATCAGTGTGTGTTGAAAGAGAAGACAATGGTATTTGTCAGTCTACATCCTATTTTCCTCATTTGGTCATTAAGCCACAGACAAGTTCACCTCACGACCTGTGTGTGCAAGGAATTAACACTCGCACACTGAAAAACACCTCCTGGGTTCCGGAGGATTCCAGCGGTATGGGAAAAACAGGAAAAATCTGCGCTTTCCTTCCTGCCCAACGACCCTGTTTGTATGACAGTCAGTGGCTCAGTGGCTCCGTCTCATTGTCTCGGTTATGGTTACATCACTACAGTTCTGCATGCATTGGGGGGTTACATTGTGAATGGAGATTACTGTCATTGTTTTCTTTTAGATTAGTCCCTCTATCTGCATTTAAAAAACATAAATAAATAAGAACAGCCTTGTCATTGCAAAAATATAGATACTTTCTCTGTTCCAATATGTAGTGAAATGCCTCACTACACTCTAACTGTTGATTCACAAAAAAGCTTTTTTGTGTTTCAAAGGGCAGAGGAGTTCCTGTAAGTTTTTTATTTAATTTTTTTAAGTTTAATTTCTTTTAAAATAAATGCCACATTTTTACAATGGGGTGTCATGTACGAGATTAGAGATAAGATGCGAGGTGTGAGCACTAACACGTCTATCTTCCGCATGTTTACACAGAAGCAGGGCAGAGAAATGATAAAACACACTAAGTGTGAACAGCCTCTAACAGTAATAGCGATTTGGAACTTTCTACACAGGAAGCAACTTTGAGCCACAAAAGCCAGACTTGCTATTCATTTCAATGGACATTAGCATGATGCTACGCTAAAGGCCCGTTCACACGAAGGACGATAAATTAGGGTGACCATACGTGCCATTTTTCCCCGGACGCGTCCTGGCCAGGATTTGTTTTGGCTTTGTTTTCCTGTTTTCATGCTTGCTGAAGGTAATGAAAAGTAGTTTGACCAATAACATGAAAGCATTGTACATAATGGACCAATCATGGCGTGTGAGAAGGTGGGATCTACGGTCAAAACGATGCAATTACGGCGTACATATTAGGTGTGTTCGACTTAAAAGCAGTGCGGCTCAGACCGATCAGTGTTTGACATCAAAGTACCTCGAGAGCATTTCGAAAGCATAACCGTCTGTATGGTACTTTGATGTCATACACCGATCGGTCTGCACACGCAAACAAAGCCAAAACCTATATTTTAGGCAATATAGAAATCCTGGCCAGGACACGTCCTGGAAAAATGACACGTATTGTCACCCTACGATAAATATAACAATAACTATAAACTATTGCTAATCATTTTAATTCTATGAGAATAGGGAAGTCCACACCAAAGCGACTAAAGAATGTCATTGTTGGAATCACTTTAAGAGCAATTTTTGTCAGCTAATGACCAATAAAAACATTCACAGCACTTGTGCACAAGTGCTTGCTATTTTTGTTCACTACTTTTTGGTACTGAATCAAGTTTTTTTTATGTTGATTATTGCAAAGCATTTTAAGATTGCCTTAACTGTTAAAATGACATGTTATGCAGCCTTTGAATTTGGCTAAAAAGGTGTTTCTGGAGGAAGCATAATTTAGAACAACCTTCAGCGCACTAGATTTTGGAAACGAGAAAGTGTCTATGCTTTAGCAGTGGCAGGGTTTTTTTCTAAATAGAGATAAAGGGATTAATCTGAAAAGAAAACAATGACAGCTGTTTTTTTTTTCTTATCATGCATCACAAAAATATGATTGAAAGTAGATTAGGCCTAGAATAATGTACAGTACATTAACACACAGGCACGTATAATTCTATTGAATACTGTTGTAATATATCTTACATACAGCAGCATACTATATCATTTATCTGAAACATAAAGGCCATGCAAAACCTGTACAAAAACATGTGCCATTTATGTTGTAAACAAATGCATGAACATAACGAAACGAAACTAACAGCTTAAGAGGTGAGTAAGTATGATGTTTCACTCAACTGGCTGCATAACAGCAGGCACTTATCAGAGACCGATCAAGCCTGAAGAGCATCAGGAAGTGAATCTCAGACCACCTGGTCTAAGAGGAAGTCAACAAAGCCGCCTTGCAAGCTGATTGACGTCAATCACAACCCACCGCACCTGACAGGAACTCCTACTGACTGCATTTCTCATGCTCTTTGCTTCAGTATAATGCCACTTATCTTCCACATTACGCATTGAAGACCCGGTCCCTTCTGCTGTAGGCCGGACTCAATGCTGTTTGACCTGATTATTGACGTTACAAGTGCGTTTTACTGAAACTACTCAGTGTTACATGGAGCTAAACTCCTGTGCCCTTTACACTTTTTCCTCCTGAAACAAGAACATAAACGATACACACACAGACAATATATTATATCCTTTCTCTTCCACTCTATTTGATTTTTCAATCTTTCCTAGAAACATATTGATTGTGAATGCAGCATCCTAATTACAACCACCAAACCAGACTGTACAGGTCAAACACCAGCAATCTATAGTCTTTGTACAAACAGTTAAACTTTTCCATATGCTTTCAAGCATATATATATATATTTTATGAAATTTTCCCCCAGAGTGCTTTCTGAAGTTCCTAAGCATGTTTTATTTAGGGGGGCTTTGTTATCTTTTATTTATACAGATAGTAGAGAGAAGGAACGTAATTGTTTGAGGAGAGAAAATGTGAACAGGACGCGAGCCAGATTCGAACCTGTCTCCTCCAAGTGAGTGCCAAGGCTCAACGTGCCCGTTACAAATTAGCCCATATTTTCTCTACCACTTAATCCTTTCTTTTTTTACACTGCAAAAATAATTTCTATTATTTCTTTATTAGTTGTGTGTCATTCCTTTGCGCCATCTCTGCGCCAACTGAAACACGATGCATAATGTCAAAGCAAAGAGCATATTTCCACATTAAAGAAGAATGAAAGAAGCTCTATTCAAGCCTGTGGATTTTGCAATATATTTTTTTCTTAAGTGAATCATGGATTTGATGTGACACTCCTCTTTAATACAGACGTATTATTATGATATCACAGGGTGTGTCCTCTTTTCCTTACATCCGTAGAATTTCCCTGCAAGCTCTTCTGAACTGGGTTGCCCTTGGACAGACTAGCGAAGAGCCCAACAAAAGCCTCTAACAGTGCGGTACAATTGCCCTGACGTAGATCCATGGTTATTTGGAAGGGCGAAATAGTTCTTCCATGAATAACACCAAGTAAACACCTTTTTCTCCCATTTACCCTCATCGCTCAGGTGGAAAAATGGAATTTAGGGGCATGTGGAAATCTTCTCCATAGGCAAGTGATTTTTGGCGGGGATTTGAAATCTTGAAAACTGGTGACATGTTAAGTGGAAAATGGCTGTTGTGAAATGTCAGTGTGCATGGGTGGTCGAGTCCGCAAAACAAATGATTGGAAAGACTACCCTCTTGTGGTTGGTCTTACAAACAACAGAGTGGACTGTAAAAAAGAAAAGAATTAAAATGTCTATATATAT
>NW_015505310.1:283323-291112 GCF_001515645.1 Sinocyclocheilus grahami | reverse complement strand
ATATATATATATATATATATATATATATATATATATATATATACTGCATATATATATTTATAATTAATAATAATAACTATAACTATTTTAATCAATTAAGAACACTAATATTACTACTTTTATGAAGCTTATTTTTTTTATAATTTACATTTTATAAAGCTTAAAAACAAGAGATGTGAAGCACATATTAATAATTTCATACAATAAAAGTGTGCTATTTGAGCTTTTAAGGCTAAAATGGCATTTTAGCAACATTAAGAATACTGTTCAAGTTTGTATTTGGTCTGCGCTGCTGAAATCATCACTGTTGGTGGAGTTTGGTCCATGTAAACAGTATTTTGTGGATAGTTATATCATATTCCAATCTGGTTTCATTACAGATAGCATGTGAAAGTGACAAGGTTTAGTAGCTTTGTATTGTCAAAGGTGATAAAAGATTGGATTTAACTTTCCACAGGTGAAGCAATTTTATTCTTCAGGCTGGTAAGAGATTCTATCACGCAAGTCTCATGTAAACACGTATAAAATGTTGTGGTGTAATTTGTAATACATATTTAAATTTTTTATTTGTATTCCAATACAACACCTTGCCCCACAGACAAGTCCATTACTGCATGCACATTTTTTTTTACTATGAGGCAAGTCAAAAATATCGCAAACATTTCTGTAATCAACAGAATTAGTATTTTTTGGAACATAGAAACAATCATTTAAAAATCTGCTATTTTTAGAGACAAAAAGTTAGAATTTAGTTTATTTGTATTGTCTATTTAAGTTTAGATGAAGATACAGCTTCTGTTTACAATAATACTCACTTGTTAGATGTGCACTGAACGTTGGTCAAGACAGTAAAGTTGTTTCTGACACTTCGAAGGCTTGCTAGAACCTAGAAACAGACAAAAACTGTGAGGTAAAACCAAGCACACGTCTATTTGAAACGTTATCCTCAAAGAAACATGACACTGATGTGTTTACCTGAGCAAAAGGTGTGACTATCAAGTCATCCCCATGCCTGTAATCAAGTGAGAATACATTAACATCTTAAGCGACACTCAAACAAAGCATACACTATAATTTAAAGTCAACATGAAAACAAAATTGATCCTATTTACTTTTTTAATAGATGTTCTTGGTCTTATTGTGAATGATTCAATGGCGAATGTTATTCCAGAAAAGAAGACCGGCTCTTTTTCTGAAATGACTTTGACATCACTTACGCCATGCAGACTACTGGAAATGTAACCAATAACCAAATAGCTATTGATTATTTTAGCAAACTCCTATTCGGTCTGGCTACATTCCCGTCCTGCATTTTTTCATGGTAAACATCTAATTTTTAGTCAGTAATACTACCTCACTCATTAGACTCATTGTCAGATGAGGTTCCTTTCCGTTTCAGGGCCCTAAATGCCACCAAAAAATGGGTTACCAAGAACAATCCAGCACACTCCTCAGGGTTCAACAGATATTTGGCATCTAAGACTTTGGAAAATGCGTTCTTATATAATTCCAGGCAGTTACTGCCAGAAGGCTTGAGAAATAAGGTTTTGATTGAGATATGTTCTGGCATGCAAATGTCACTGCCGTGAGCAGCAGCGCATAAATCAACTCCACTAATCAGCCCCGCCTCCACCTTTACCCCGCAGAAATGTTTGAAAACAGAAGTACTAGCGTTGATGAAGAAAGAGGCATATTAAACAACTTCAAAGTCCTCAGATTACCAGATGCTGGATGGTTTAATTGTGGTGACAAATAAATTAAAGTGCTTTCCTAGCAACGTGGCTCATTAGCGAAGATGATTCAGTTATTACTGTTTGTAAAAGTACAAAAGAAAAGTAAAGTAACTGAACTTACTACAATATATCCATCCTTAACAGATGCAATGTGCAGGAAAACCCCACAAAATGCCACATTTTTCCCTTGAAAAACTTAAACCGACCTAGGAATGTTTGCTGGTCACAGCTGATATAAGACAAGACCAGCAAACCAGTTCAGGCTGGCTTTAAATGTTGCTTTCAACAGGTTTAATAAGTAGCTCTTACCACATTTAAAACAACTTTACTCACAGTTCTGAGGCGATAGAAGAATTTCGAGACATCGACTTTGGTGAGAGGTCATAGTCACTGTCTGAGCGGTAGAGGAAGGACTCTCGCCGCTGGTTGTGGCCGGGAAAGTTTGTGTGTAGAACCAGGCCAGAACCTGGTGAGGCCTGGGGGTCCAAAGGACTACAGCTTGCAGATGGGCCATTTTCCACATCGAAACTGCAATGGCACAAAAACAGTACATTAAAATTAAGGTAAGAACACATACACCTCTTTAATGGTCTTGGAATGCTGTCATTCATACACAATATTATTTCTGTCACTTAATACACTTTTCTCTTACTGAAGATTAAGACTGTTAGATCGAAACCAAAAACAAGTCAATACTGATCCACCTTGGCCATCCTCAAGATTCAAAGATATATATAGCTTAATGAAAATTTCAGGAGAAATACACAAGCTGTCCTCTGGGACCGGAGAGCTCTGGAAAGTCTCAAAGATTCCCAGCACTTGGGGCGGAAGCATGTCTCATCTTTCCAAACCATAAGGAAACATAGTGGAGATGGTCTCAGCCCACATCAAAAAGAAGAGAAGCAAGGGGAAACACATTACGTTCAAGTCAAATAAACAGTTTTAAAAGACGCTTGTGTTCGGTTCAGATGTGCTTGTGATTTCAGAGCTAACAGGGAGGAAGTAGCGATGGTCTTTACGCTCAGAGCGCCAGAGGTTTGTGACCTTTCAGTGTTGCTCCAAACACTGGAGAGTCTCAAAGTTAAAAAAAAAAAAATAGGGAATAGGAGAACCATTCAAAACCAGTTCCTTGTTTTGCTGCCGTTGACCAATGGAAATTTACTACAACATACAAACCACACATACATGCATGAATATGAATATTTCTCCAACGATAATGAGAGTTACTGAGATGTCGCGGAGTGGCCTGATCCACGCAGAGGTCAACCAACAGCTAACACTGAATCAACATCCTCCTATTGTGGCCCTGTTTCCTGTTAGCCTGCCATTCACAACATCCATCAATAGCATTTGTGTGTTTCCACACTGCATTTAACCCCAGGTTAAGTCTTTTTAAACCCAGCAAAGCAATGTTTCACACTTGCATCTTTAAAAACGAGTAAGCACATTTCTTGCAGCCATGGTCTAGGAAAATGTATTCAGGACAAGATAGATTGTACAGTACAAGTGCTGTGCAAGAGCGACACAAGTCGTTATATAAACAGTTTGTGTGCTGTGTTTAATCAGTCTATGATACTGACACCTCAAATATGTAAATAAGAATATTAACCCAAGATTTGATACAAAAGGGATCTGAATTTATGGATAATTGTTGGGAAATAACATAATAAAGTAACAGCCTGTACAGCTGTTTTATACTCTAGGTACATAATTCCAACAAAAATACGTTCAGAAGTTTAGATTTTCCTCCTTGAACAATAAATCGACAAAGCCTCTAGACACTGGAATTCCCTGCCTCCGGCATCTCTGTGAAATTTCATCTTCAAAACTCAATTATAAATGCATCAGTTTACTCGGTCTTACTGAAGTGTTTATGCATTCTGCCTCTGTCTTGTGACTACAATCAATTCATCCCTCATTTTGTTGCAAATGTTCCTATCTTGTGTATCTTTTGTCTCTGTATTTCTGCTTGCAGTGTAGCTTGTTCCACTTCGATATTTGTTCTTCTGGTTTCAGTTGCAGTTGTTTCGTGTCATGCATTATGAAGCATGCTATTTAAATAATTATTTTTAATAATGCTGTTAATGTTACACAAAAGTACGATACAACTGAAAGCAACAAAGCTAAATATTTGATAAATGAGATCATCAGTCAGATATGAGCAGTGAGACTGCACTACGAATAAGGAAAACCACAAAAAAATGTTCTGATCGCTCGTTTGACTGCATGCACAAGCAACACATAAGTAAAAACTGCTCTTGTGGCTCTATACAGAAAATAAAGAGATTGTTGGGCTACTACATTGATTACTTTCTATAATAACACCCATAATTATAAAATAGTTACAACAAAACTTAATTCTATAATGCTTATGCTACACTGCTTAAGTGTGAACATCCAGGAAGGGTGTGACAAACCAGTAAACAACACTGCTTATAAACGCAATGTGAAACAGGCCTAAATTTAGGTGATTTCTCTTTAATATACATTCAGCCTGCTTGATCATGTTTTCCACTATATAGGCTTTATGATATAAAGCCAAAACCGCTGTTTCCTCAACATCAAATGCTGAACAAAAGAATCTAATCAGATGACGCAAAGCCAGACAAGCCACTTGCCCGGAAACTGACTGACTGGCAGTTGTGTTTTTTTTTCACTGTGAACATGATTCTCAGAGTGGCACTTCTTTATTATAGTAAATGGAAATTCTTTGTAACAAACTTTCAATGTTAGTCTGACAGACAACTTCATGAAGTAGCTGTCGTGTCCAAAGCAGAATACACTCTGGGTCATTTGAGCTCCCTGGAGAGGTCAAGACTGGAAAAAAAAACTACCAGGAAACGATACCTCTGACCTCAGCTGTAACCAGTATCTCTGATTCCCATGACATTATAATTACAGAGTTCATGTAAAGGGTGATAGTAGTTTTACATTGGGAGGAAAAGTTAAGTACAAGTTAAGTACAACACGTAAAGTGGCCAAGTTGACATCTCACAACTTAAAGACCGCATGTTGAAATGATGTATATATTGAAACAGGAAGTTTAGGCATTTTCAAAAATTGTTTTTTAAATAGCCCAACAAACTTTACTTACACCACAACTATCAACCATGATTTGCTCATTCTAGAGATTGGACAATAATCTACAGTGCAGGATGAGTTATACATATATTTGATTTGTTTCTAAAAAGATATCTACTAAATGTTAATTATTTAAATGTTTAGACGTACACAAGCATATAGACAGTCTCAAAGAAAAATCAAAAAGGTCACAAAATACTCTGAAGCTTCTTCACTATCGCTCAATAACAGTGTTATTTTAGTGTTATTTGTTATATTACTATTATTATATACTTTTATTTTATAGTTGCCATTTGTAATTTAATTTCAATTTCAGTTTGAGTTATTTTGTTATGCGCTTTTGTTAGTTTACGTTTTTTTCCCTTTAATTTATTTTTATTTCAGTTTTAGTATTAGTAAATGTGGTACTTCAACTTTGATTTATTTCAGTTATTTGCCCAGAAAACATGTTTAATTTTAGTATAATTTAGAGAGTTTTTTTTTAATTAAATATAAATAGTTATGTTTTATTTTTATTTCAGCTTTATTTCAATTACTGAAAAAAATAATATTTTTAGTAGTTTTAGTTAACTATAACAACACTGCTCAATGAATGGGCAAAATATTTATTGTGACATGAATGGCTATCACAAACGATTTCAAGATCAATAATACTTGACATCAGAGTTGACCATTTTCATCAAAGATCCCCTTGTCGTTTTAAAGTTAAGTTCTGACATTTTTCCGTGATTGCCTCACTTGTTTTGATTTGTAATAAATGTGCAGAGACGGAATATCACATGGTTTTAAGCTAATGAAAATGTTTTTCAGCGATTAAATAGAATTGTTTGGTGTTTATATTCTCACCATGATACAAAAAGGAGAGGATGTTGTTTCCAGTAAGTATCTAATTATCCTGTGACTGCTGTTGAGTCACTGTCTAGTAACACATACACAACAATAGTTTATGTAGAGCAGCTCCAAAAGACATCTTCTACTTGTCTGCTTTGCTTAAATCGCCACCACTCTAACAATGGTCCATCTTCACACAAAGATACATTATAATAGGTTTCAAATCCTAAAGGTCTCTGTCTCACACATACATTTTCAGTTCCTCTGCCTGTTAGTGGAACTGCTTGACAAAATTACAAAATGGACTTCACTGTAACATATGAGCAATTAAATTACTACATTATCAGGCATCATAGATCTTATGTAATGCTTGATTTGATCACATGTTTGTGGGGAAGAAGGGGACTTCTAAGGCAAGTTACACTGGATTCTACTCTGGCATCAGAAAATCAGATTCAAAAGAGGGAAGTTCATATGAGTCGGTCCGTGAGAATATTCAAGGCTGTGGACCCTGCTTTAAATGTCATTCTATAAGACTAAAAAATGCTGAATGCTTGCTGATTTTCCATGACATATTTCATAATAAACAGATGCCCAACTCTGGGGATCATTTAAGATGACGTGGTTGCTTTGAAGAAATCAGTTGGTATGCAAGAGAATGTTTGTTCGTGCCAACTTTAGTAGACTAATCGCAGGAGAAACACCCCCTGGAGTAATCGCTGCTGCCTTCTTTAACTCCCTGGTCCTAATGTCAACTTTATATTTGCTTTTTTCTAACCTGTACAGTATGTTCAGATCACTACCACAGACATATATGACACATTAAATACACTGTTTGTCATCAACGTTTGTCAGTTGTTTTTTTTATTAAACTAAAAACTATTTAATATGACTTAATCAAGTTTAAATCAAAGTAATTTTTAAATGTCAGATCATCATTTATAAAAAAAAAATCGTAAGTTAACATGTTTTGTATATTATGCATGTGTGTGTATATTTTAAGTGTTCAGTTCAAAATCTTTGTACACCACTGTTCAAAAGTTTGAGGTTGGTAAGAAAGAAGTTTCTTATGCATTTACTTGATGAAAAATACAGTATTAATAATTGTAAAATATTATCACAGTTTTAAAGAACAGCTTTTATATTTTAATATATTTTAATATTAATATTTTAATGTATTTTCCTGTGATGGCAAAGCTGAATTTTCAGCAGCTATTTCTTCAGGCTTCAGAGTCACATGATCTTGCAGAAATCATTCTTATATGCTAATTTGGTGCTCAAGAATATTTATTGTTATTATCAATGCCAAAAATAGTTGTTCTGCTTTCTTTCAAGATTCTTTAATGAACAAAGTTTTAAAAGAACAGCATGATTTGTTTTTGTAACTTTATAAAAGCCAATTTAATGAGTCCTTGCTGATAAAAGATATTCTTTTAAAAATAAAAAGTAGTGTATATTATGTATATTTTGTATTGTAAACTGTATGCATATTTGTACACTGTTTAACATTCTGCTAACTGTATATGACTGCATAGAGTCAGGAGAACATTATTCTCATTCATTACACTTATGCACATGGTGGAGTGACAAAAGTGATTTGATAAATAAAATCCAACAAAATTTTTCTTCAAAGGTTGCATTTCAATGTCACCAATTTAACACAATCCAATCCAATCCAATGCTGTCTAGGCAACATACTGTATAGGTAAAAGTACCTCACAGAGCTCAGTTTCAAGCCACACATTTCTGCCTATTAGCACAAATCCAAACAACGTGGAGATTATCTTTGTTGGCATTTGGAGTCATAGGAGACATTTACACAGCCTGCCCGGACGTCAGAGCACGCTGTGTGTAAACACAGATGTTCACAAACTCATTCATTCATGTGTTGGACAATTCGAGTGTATATAAACATGCATTACACATTGACACAAAGATATATTCATAACTAAAGAAACAGTGCACTCATACACATGGAAAAACGGAAACATGCAACAAATAGCTGAATTGATTAAAAGTTTGAACGCTGAAAGTTTGCATACATACATAATTGAATGAATTAATGAATGTGCCAGGGAATGACTGAATCAAGGTTATTATAGTTAACAAACTTAAAAAAACAACACACACACACATACATATAT
>NW_015505310.1:278687-283108 GCF_001515645.1 Sinocyclocheilus grahami | reverse complement strand
TTTCAGACAGACGAGACTTGCAAGTATCAAACTTAGTCTTATTAATTGATATATTAGGTATCAGTTGCACCTTTTTACCAAGGTGTGTTTGAACTAAGAATCTGACGTTTCCCTCAGGTGTAGATCTGCTGAATATGCAAAATTTTCATTATTCATAATTTCCATAAATTTCATTCCTTATGTCTCTTCTCTGTACTGAGTTAAGCTTTAACCCTTCCCTATACCAACTGTATGTGTGTGTGTGTGTGTGTGTGTATGAGTATGTTAGACCAGTTTATGTGTTTATGTAGTATGTTAGACTAGTTTAAGTGTTTATGTAGTTAATAAAACCTTACTTGTATCACACTTGACGTGGTTCATTGTTTGCTCATAACTGAGTCACTTAATCATGCAGATTTATGCTACAAGCTTTTGTAGAATTGTACAGTAAGGAAGTTATTTCCCTTAACCAGGAAATTAACATTCTTAGAATTGACAAGACAGTTGACCCTGAGAGGTCAGCTAAATATCTACAGCGGATCTAAATATTCATAATTAATTATAACTAGTTATGATTAATTATTCATATTTCCTCATGAGCTGATTCGTTACACTGTACATGTACTCAATACTTGGTAGGGGCACCTTTTGCATGCATTACTGCATCAGTGCGGCGTAATGTGGAAAATAATGTGTTTTTTTAACCTTAAACCGCATAAACACATTTCATTACACCAAATACACAAAATAATGTTCTTTTTAGCAGCATCATATGACCCCTTTAAAAAATGGTCATAGTATATTATAATAATGGTATAATATCATAATAGTATCTCAATTATACAAAATAAAATAAAATAAAATAAAATAAAAACACTGAATTCTATTCAAAACCTCATGAGAGGGTACTTAAAACCAATCTTCCATCCAATTAGGGCAAAATGTTCCGGAAGCTTATTTCAGTTCGCAATTGAGCTAAAGCTGTGTGGTAATGTTTACCTAAAAAAAGTAAAGCAAGAACAGGTCCCAGGTGTGAAATTACAGTAGAGGTGAAGGTATCAACTGATATCACAAGCACACAGAGCGCGTATAACATGCAATCCACACAATAGCCCGATGGGAATTGTACAACAGCTGTGAACAATTTGACACTTATATAAACACAGAGCTCCGTTTACTTACAACCACATTCACAAACTGCTTGAGTAACAAAAATTCATCACAATGAACTCAAAAATAAGCCCAGAAAAAGGGGGGAGAATAAGAAAAAGTACAGAAAGACGAAGATGACATCTGATCGCTGTGTGACAAGGGTCCTGAAGAAAGGGACAGAAATTCATGACGTAGACAGACAGAGAGATGGACAAGTAGTGGCCAATATTTAAAGTAGCACTTTGGATGCGTAGCTGCAGTAATTGCATACATAATCCAGCAGAAAAAAAAGAGGGAGGAAGAGAGAGTGTGTGAAATCTTGTGAACCAGATAGAGTCTGAGACGTAACAGAGTCAGAAGAAGAGGAGGTTAGCTCTAACCTTAAGGTGGAGGTGTGCAGCCTCTTCACCACCTCCTCACTGAAGTCAAAATGAACCCTGCCTCTGTGGCAGGATGACCTGCGGAGCATGGCCCTGGAACACACCGCTGTGCTGTTCAGCGCGCTCTAGCAGCGTCTCCCCTGCATGACTCCCCTAACACTTTTAGTGCCCTCCCACAGAGCTCAACTTCACCGCACAGCCACTTCCTTTTGAAGTCCAGCTGCGCTAGCGCTCAACTCAGCTCTGAGAGAGTAGACGGCCGCACATGAAACCTGGGGTGGAGCTTTTCAACGAGGAGTCGGAATGTCTCATTCCTAAATGTCTGCTGCAGACACAAACAAAATACATGCAGTTTGATTTAATGAAGGACATTCGACATTTCAGAAGGGTTATTAATATGTTTTATCACTTTCTGAATGCCACAAATCGTGGCTGGAATACTTCTGAAGAAGTGTAAAAGGGGTTTGGTCTTTTTGCGACTTCTGAAATGAAACACGGTCTATATCAGTGACAAACTTGTGGTAAAACTTATGAGCTATAATGACGAGGAACTTACAACAAACACATCCAAAACTATGAGTGTTACTACACTGCAATTTTGTATGCATTTACCTAATTAAATTACTAATAATTATTGCTAACGCATAAACTACAGAGAAACAGACATTACGTAAAAAAACTGATATATTGACACACACACACACATGCACACACACACACACACACACATATATATATATATATATACAGTATATATTGTTTTTTGCTTTCACACACTTACATTCTCCTTACACATACATATATTTTTGCTTTCGCACACTTACATTGTCCTTTCACATACATATATTTTTGCTTTCACACACTTACATTCTCCTTTAACATGCATACATTTCTACTCTCACACACACATACATTCTCCTTTCACATACATATATACTGTATATAGAATGTATGTGTGTCTGAAGAAAATATATGTATGTAAGAGAAGAATGTATGTATGTGTGAGAGAGAGTATAATGGAAACGGAGGGCAGGTCAGGCGCGATCAGGGTCACCGGGACAGGTCCTGATCAGCATGGCTGAGGTAGATGAGGCCGGCCGCAGAAGTATTTCAGCAAGATATGTGGGTTAAAATAAATCAAAATAAATATCATCGTGAAAAGGTTACATGGCCTCGTCCCTTGAGCGAGTTGTGATTGAGGACGTGGGCTCAGCCTCAGTCATGTTGCCAGATACACATATTATATATTTTCTTTTTTTTCTCCACTTAATTTAGGAAGTGAATAAAGTGGGAGGATGCAAGTTAGGGACAGCGATATCTTTATATTACTTCCATAACTCAAGATTTGGACTCATTGCGATTTATTTATTTTTAGATTGTTTTGTTTGTTTTTCAATATCTGGCAATGCCGGCATTTAAACTGACAGAAATCAAAAACGACCAGGTTAAAAAACGCAGCACTGCGTACAGCAATAACCCAGGAAATGCTACATTTTGCTAGTATTCTATAAGCGCCACCTGGTGTCAGAGATCGAATTTGCATTTTCATCAGAATCAGAAAGAGCTTTATTGCCAAGTGTGTTTACACACACAAGGAATTCGTCTTGGTGTCAGGAGCTTCCAGTACAGAAAGTAGCCTACAGACATATTTCCATAACTCAAGATTTGGACTCATTGCGGTTTATTTATTTTTAGATTGTTTTGTTTGTTTTTCAATATCTGGCAATGCCGGCATTTAAACTGACAGAAATCAAAAACGACCAGGTTAAAAAAACGCAGCGCTGCGTACAGCAATAACCCAGGAAATGCTACATTGCTAGTATTCTATAAGCGCCACCTGGTGTCAGAGATCGAATTTGCATTTTCATCAGAATCAGAAAGAGCTTTATTGCCAAGTGTGTTTACACACACAAGGAATTCGTCTTGGTGTCAGGAGCTTCCAGTACAGAAAGTAGCCTACAGACATAGTGCAGACATATATATAACTAAGGTAATAAAACACTAATAGTAATAATAAAGAGTAATAATAAAATATTAATTCAGCCTGTCTGATGTTTTTGTTTTGTGCAGTTGCTTCATGTTGCATATATTTTTGTTTGTTTGTTTAAGGTTAGTTTGGCCAGTAACAGAGCAAAATAAACTAAATAACTAACTAAATAAATAACTAAATAATTTGGCAACGAGTATGGGAATCGCCTCATTTGATTGTAAAAAAAAATAATCGTCCTGGTGTCAGAGATCGAATTTGCATTTTCATCAGAATCAGAAAGAGCTTTATTGCCAAGTGTGTTTACACACACAAGGAATTCGTCTTGGTGTCAGGAGCTTCCAGTACAGAAAGTAGCCTACAGACATAGTGCAGACACACATATAATTAAGGTAATAAAACACTAATAATAATACTAAAGAGTAATAAAAAAATATTAATTCAGCCTGTCTGATGTTTTTGTTTTGTGCAGTTGCTTCATGTTGCATATATTTTTGTTTGTTTGTTTAAGGTTAGTTTGGCCAGTAACAGAGCAAAATAAACTAAATAACTAACTAAATAAATAACTAAATAATTTGGCAACGAGTATGGGAATCGCCTCATTTGATTGTAAAAAAAAATAATCGTCAATTGGAATCGGTCACGAAAAATCCTGATCAGTGCATCCTTAACTGGAATAGAGTTAGACCTACCTGAAAAGCTTGAAAAAGCATGGTTCATTTCAGATTTATCTTTGAACTATTGTACCTATTTGTGCAAAATGGTTATCATGTATTACAATGTTCCAGTCAACAATGAAAACAATAAGTCTTATTTATTGATTGTGGCTAGGCCTGTGAAAATTTTGCCAGGGCAAGTAAAAAATTTAAACCACTGCCCAAACCGGGCCAGTAGAAAATTTCCTTAGCGTTGAGCCCTGTCAA
>NW_015505310.1:266393-278329 GCF_001515645.1 Sinocyclocheilus grahami | reverse complement strand
CTGCGTACAGCAATAACCCAGGAAATGCTACATTTTGCTAGTATTCTATAAGCGCCACCTGGTGTCAGAGATCGAATTTGCATTTTCATCAGAATCAGAAAGAGCTTTATTGCCAAGTGTGTTTACACACACAAGGAATTCGTCTTGGTGTCAGGAGCTTCCAGTACAGAAAGTAGCCTACAGACATAGTGCAGACATATATATAACTAAGGTAATAAAACACTAATAGTAATAATAAAGAGTAATAATAAAATATTAATTCAGCCTGTCTGATGTTTTTGTTTTGTGCAGTTGCTTCATGTTGCATATATTTTTGTTTGTTTGTTTAAGGTTAGTTTGGCCAGTAACAGAGCAAAATAAACATTTAATAAATGTAAAAATAAATAAAAGTAATAAAAACTAAATAATTTGGCAACGAGTATGGGAATCGCCTCATTTGATTGTAAAAAAAAAAAAATCATCAATTGGAATCGGTCACGAAAAATCCTGATCAGTGCATCCTTAACTGGAATAGAGTTAGACCTACCTGAAAAGCTTGAAAAAGCATGGTTCATTTCAGATTTATCTTTGAACTATTGTACCTATTTGTGCAAAATGGTTATCATGTATTACAATGTTCCAGTCAACAATGAAAACAATAAGTCTTATTTATTGATTGATTGATTGACTGATATTTATTAATGTGTGTGTGTAGAGAGAGAGTGAGAAAGAGAGAACAAATAACACCATCTACTTAGTCAAAATATAAAAATAATTATCATCTTATCACTTTGGACAGAATTTTAGTATAACTACACCTTTATATATTATATATTTTAATCTTCTTTGTAAATAAGATTATTGAAGCGAGTTTTACAATTAAAGTTTTTCTACTTTAAAAATTCATGTTTAATTCAATGTGCTACTTGCCTTTTTTGTAATTACAAATTATTAAAGGAAATCCTCTACTCCAATTTTTTTCAGTGTGTGTTCTGTCTGTACAATTTATCAGTCAAAAACATGAAAATAATTATCAGCTAACTGCACCAGATTTTGATTTATTATATAGTATGCTCTATTTGTACTATATGCCATGTTTGCATAGTTTGACAGACAGCTAACAGATTTAAGAACTTCAGACACAGTAAAAGTTGATAGTGGAAAGTTTATTTTATTTTCATTTTAATCACCTGAACTGAAACAAACTGATATCAGACCTCTAGGACAGCAAAACGTGCCATTTTTAAGTGTGTGTTGTTTGACAAATGTCTTTGTGCTATGTGAATCCACGGGTCAGAGGTTATCAATCTGAATTTTGGTATGCAGTGGAAGACAAAACTGCATGAGCTTGTGTTTCCGGTCTTGTGTTTCCGTCACATGCATATATGTGAACAGAGCATCAAGTATAGAGAATGCCGCTTGTTTGCTTTATTTATTTATTTATAACTGAAAATAAAGATATTATTTATTTATTTATTTTTAATTTTAGCATTTGAAACATGTAACAAATTAAGTTCTGTAACGCACAATAAAAAATAGTCCAAAACTGAAATCCACTCCAGGAAACATTATTCCCATCAATGAGAAGTGTTTTGTGTTATAGGATTACAAAACATTCCAATCATTCCTCCTTACGAATCTTTCCTACACGACAAGTCACTGTTGTTTGATGTGTGATGACGTGGCGGGTGGATTAAAGAGTTCCCTGAAAATCTCTTGTGACCTTTAGTCATCATAAAAACTCCTTTAAAGATGACTGATCTGTCGTCATTGTGTGCAATGCTAAGATGCTTACTCGGCAATGAGCTCTGCTGTGAGGAAATGAAGCTGTGAAGAGACCCATGAAGCTAAACAGAGTAAACTTTGACACAGGACAAAATAATTTGTAAGTGTGAAGTCTGAGCTGAGCAGAGGAGCAGAGGAGACAATGGCAGTGCAGGGGAAGATCTGTCTGCCGTACAGCTGATAATAAGAGGAAAAGAAAGACTGAGTCCAACAGGCTGGTGTGAATTCACAGTTGACTCAGTGTGAAAAAATGTCACAACACGACATGTCGAAACGAAATGATTAAACATCATTCCTCAAAATGTGTCTAATCGAAACATGTGAGAACGTAATAGGTTAAAAATGAAACACTTCTCTCTCTACACTAGCCTCAGGAGCCATGATCACACCTGCGATTGAATCATTTATTTAGTATGCTTTCTTATTTAATGTCATCAATTTAATGATTTTAATGGAAAATGTTTAATTAAAATAATGTAAAAGGAAATGGCTGTTTGGGTTTGAGGTGCACAGAAACCTAGAATGAAGTGATACTACGAATGCCGATAACGCTTACAACAGTATTGCCCACTAGATGGCAGAGTTTACAAATAAAGAAAATCAAGCGTCAAGTAAGACTTAGCTGACATTTAATAAAAACCTTGCCTGCTGAGTCTTTTATGATAATTAGAGCCAGTAAAACTTCATTGAGAAGAGATGATGAGCAACTAATTAATATTAATGAAGTAACAGATCAAACTTCAACAGTAAACAGGATGACTCGTAATATGAGTAATATTTGCTTCTGCAGTACTCCTAAAATATTTTATGACCCAATAACTCCCATGCTTACTAAACATAGCAAACAACAGTATATATTTTATTACATTTTTTTTAACAAAGAAAAATGCCATTTTCTAATCACTTGGCACACAAGAGAATTCCAAAACTGTCTACTTTAAGTATTTCAAATGTTTAACCAAAATTGAGACCATAATATAAAGATGAACATTTATAGTTTTTTACATCTTCAAATGTTCAAATATATAGGAAAATCCTACTTTACACATCTCTCACGCACATTAATCATAACAGTATTAAGTGTATAATAAGCTTGTGCACTTACTTTGATGTATTGAGAATTATGTTAGGTAATCGATCATTAATTTAATTGACACTTGATTATTACTTGAAATAACATCCTGTATTTAATCCTGCAGATTTAAGGTGGGAAAAAAACAAAAGTGCTGATCTTAAAAGGCATAATTCACCCAAAAATACACCATCTGTCATCATTTACTCACCCTCCACTTGTTCTAAACCCGTGTGAGTTTCTTTCTTCTGTTGAACACGGAAGAAGATATTTTGAAGAATGATAACCAAACAGCTGACGGCCATTGACTTCTGTAGCTTTCTTTTCTCCATACTATTCAAGTCAACTGTTTGGTTACCAACATTCTTCAAAGTATCTCCTTTTGTGTTCATGAATAAATGTTGACAATGTTCATTTTAGTTTGAACTATCCCATGAAGATTCTCATCTCTGCAGCAGTAGAAGGCTGACCAACCGTCTAACGCTACAAACAGGTTGAGGAGAATCAGAACAGTCCAGAATCACTAAGCAGACTGGCCCTACTTGCTTACTTTGAGCCGTTACTTACAACTAACCTCCATACTTGACACCCTGATACCCAAGTAGCACTGACACACAGAAGACAAAGAGGGGACAGCAGCACGCCAGCTCTCAGTTCTAATGTCATTTCTTTAACTGTGTCTGGGGTTGATTGGTGATTGACTTTGAGGCGCTCAAGTAAACTGATTACAAATTATCTTTGATTATAATTTCACCTCAAGTAGTCTACAGGAACTGTGGAACAGAAAACATGAATTAGGGAGTCAAAAATATTGGGATTTAAAGATGATTTTTTTAATGGAAAATTTACTTTTGTTACTCTTTCTATAATTCTGTACTGTTGACAGGATTAAACTCTTACTAGTTTCCTCTAATTATATGCAAGAATAAACTGTAAACTCTGATTTGTGCGCTTGCGCTTGCCTCAAAAGAGAGCTTACAATGACTTACAAAGCTACATAACAGCTACAAGTGTATGCACTACTTGCTTTATGCAAGCACTATATAGGATAAATCACTATACAGGATTTACCCTATTATACTTTATCGACACGAATTGATAGGTGAAACAACAAACAGCCACCCACAAATAGTCTATAAACAAAGCATCAGGCTGTCTGAGTTCACATGAACAACGGTTAAAGTTACTCGTCGTCAGGCTACAGAAGAATACCATAATTCCTCCGTTCAATTAGGCCTAAGAGATCGAGAGTCACGCAGACCTATAACAACCCAGCCACAACACATAATTGCGAATAACATGCCTTACTTAACACAGAGTCGACCACAGAGTCCAACGTTTATATTTTTCTACGAATCTTTGACTGAGTTAACATGTACTAAACATGAGTGGAATTTGCACCGCAGCGCCCCCACACCTTGATGCTCATGACAAGAATAGCATTTATAGTTATCTTTATTGAAGTGAATTAGGTTAAAAATCGCCGTCATGCATGAATGAATGATATTTTTGCAATTTTACACATAATAATCCACGATGATCACATTACACAAAACTGAAATTGCACGTCAAAATAACACATTGTCAATATTTTTTGAGACGCCCCAAAATTCCACAAATCACGTTTTCAGGGGAGCCCATGTCTTATTAAGGGGAGCCGAGCTCCCCCGTAGTTCGCACCCTGTACCTGTCACTCTAGGGGATATTTCACTGATTCATGTGACACACTCGCTCTCTCACTTCTAATCAAAGTGCACAGACCTTAGTTTACCTGCTCTGTCTAATTCAATCTAACAAGTCCAATAGGAACTTCGTGCATCTCTTTGATTTATTCACAGACGTGATGTTCTTTGACAGGTGTGAGACAGAGGACAGCCAAGGAGAGAGAGAAAAAAATTAACAGTTAGAGGGACAGTTCATCCAGAACAAATAAAAACCCTGCTTTGACTGAAACCTGTTGATAGTTCTGCATGAAGAACACACTGAAATGACGATTTTGGTGTTTTCCTCACATAAAACTAGGGCTGCATGATAGATCATATTTTAATCAGGATCACAATTTCTGCAATATTTACTTGATGGTTATTTATCCTAAAAATGTTTCATTTTTTATTCATAATTTTACATTATATTGCATTGGAAGACGCCTCATGTTTGTGGTTGCCAGATGTCAAGAGCTTAAGTACCCAAATCAGAGCTTTCTTAAATGGATACCTGGGGCCTCATTTATAACCGTTGCATACGCACAAAACCTGCCCTGAAAGAGGCGTACGCCACTTCCTAAGCAAAAGGTGGGATTTATAAAAAACAAACTTGACGGGAAAATTTGCACACCTGCACGCAAACTCTGACCCATGCGTACAGACTTTTTTTCCTGGAGTGAAAAAATTAATGAAGTAAATATCGATTTTAAACGGTTTTCATTTCATCATATACATTTACATTAAATATTCCACTCTCATTAATGGAGATAAGCACTGAAATTACATAAAGTCATTACGCAGAAGTTAAACCAGAATTATATGAATTTAGACATAGCCTATGTGTATGTGCTTGATTACTTTTCCAGTGGCATGCTATGTTTTAATGACAGCGAGGAGTGCTATAGGTGCACAATAATTTATCTTTAAACTAAATTGCACATCTCATGTTATGAGAAAATATTTTTAGCGAGAACAATGATCAATGATGCACACTTACTTCAATTATGGCGGACACTGCTTGATTCGGTGGAACGGTCTATTGTCCGGTTTGAATAGGACCAATGATAATAACTTACTGTACAACCGCAGCTGCACGGAGGTGTTGATGTCACGTGAAGGCATCTTCACAATATTATGAAAAAATACCACTGTATTTGAAGGATACAACTTGAAGAAAACGGTAAGATTTGCACGTTTCATCGAGAGTCACGCAGACCTATAACAACCCAGCCACAACACATAATTGCGAATAACATGCCTTACTTAACACAGAGTCGACCACAGAGTCCAACGTTTATATTTTTCTACGAATCTTTGACTGAGTTAACATGTACTAAACATGAGTGGAATTTGCACCGCAGCGCCCCCACACCTTGATGCTCATGACAAGAATAGCATTTATAGTTATCTTTATTGAAGTGAATTAGGTTTAAAATCGCCGTCATGCATGAATGAATGATATTTTTGCAATTTTACACATAATAATCCACGATGATCACATTACACAAAACTGAAATTGCACGTCAAAATAACACATTGTCAATATTTTTTGAGACGCCCCAAAATTCCACAAATCACGTTTTCAGGGGAGCCCATGTCTTATTAAGGGGAGCCGAGCTCCCCCGTAGTTCGCACCCTGTACCTGTCACTCTAGGGGATATTTCACTGATTCATGTGACACACTCGCTCTCTCACTTCTAATCAAAGTGCACAGACCTTAGTTTACCTGCTCTGTCTAATTCAATCTAACAAGTCCAATAGGAACTTCGTGCATCTCTTTGATTTATTCACAGACGTGATGTTCTTTGACAGGTGTGAGACAGAGGACAGCCAAGGAGAGAGAGAAAAAAATTAACAGTTAGAGGGACAGTTCATCCAGAACAAATAAAAACCCTGCTTTGACTGAAACCTGTTGATAGTTCTGCATGAAGAACACACTGAAATGACGATTTTGGTGTTTTCCTCACATAAAACTAGGGCTGCATGATAGATCATATTTTAATCAGGATCACAATTTCTGCAATATTTACTTGATGGTTATTTATCCTAAAAATGTTTCATTTTTTATTCATAATTTTACATTATATTGCATTGGAAGACGCCTCATGTTTGTGGTTGCCAGATGTCAAGAGCTTAAGTACCCAAATCAGAGCTTTCTTAAATGGATACCTGGGGCCTCATTTATAACCGTTGCATACGCACAAAACCTGCCCTGAAAGAGGCGTACGCCACTTCCTAAGCAAAAGGTGGGATTTATAAAAAACAAACTTGACGGGAAAATTTGCACACCTGCACGCAAACTCTGACCCATGCGTACAGACTTTTTTTCCTGGAGTGAAAAAATTAATGAAGTAAATATCGATTTTAAACGGTTTTCATTTCATCATATACATTTACATTAAATATTCCACTCTCATTAATGGAGATAAGCACTGAAATTACATAAAGTCATTACGCAGAAGTTAAACCAGAATTATATGAATTTAGACATAGCCTATGTGTATGTGCTTGATTACTTTTCCAGTGGCATGCTATGTTTTAATGACAGCGAGGAGTGCTATAGGTGCACAATAATTTATCTTTAAACTAAATTGCACATCTCATGTTATGAGAAAATATTTTTAGCGAGAACAATGATCAATGATGCACACTTACTTCAATTATGGCGGACACTGCTTGATTCGGTGGAACGGTCTATTGTCCGGTTTGAATAGGACCAATGATAATAACTTACTGTACAACCGCAGCTGCACGGAGGTGTTGATGTCACGTGAAGGCATCTTCACAATATTATGAAAAAATACCACTGTATTTGAAGGATACAACTTGAAGAAAACGGTAAGATTTGCACGTTTCCTTTTTAAAATACTTTGTCAGTGACGCACAGAGTCAGATGATTGTATTTACACTGCAATAAATATAGGCCTAAATGAAGTTATTCACCTTATCAGCAAAACTGCATTAATATAATTTAATATTATTTGGCCAGTGGAAATGAATGAGTTTTGATTTCATAATGAATCTGTTAATTTGTAAGATGAATTAATTAGGAAACAAGATGAGGCAAACTAAACTAGTTGACATTCTCTTGAATATTTTTTTAATAATTGAATAATTCTGATTAAATGTAAATAGACATTTCTAAAATGGCAATGATTGTGATTAATAACTGGGATTGTCAGTTTAACCATTATCATGCAGCCCTACAGAAAACAATTCTATGGCTTCAGAAGGTTTAGAATATGGAGCACAACAAAATGATGGTCAGTAAATGTTGGCAATTTTCATTTTTGGGTGAACTATTGCTTTAAAGCAAGTGAAGAAAAAGACATTAAGAAGAAAAAGAAGTCAGGAAGGCTATTAAAAGGTGAAAAAAAGAAAAGAACTTGTGGAAATGAGTGTTAGAGGGCCAGGGGGAAATGAAATGGCAGAGTAAGGGGTGATCTTCTCCAGATGGGAACAGGTAGGGAGGATGGAGAGGTGAAGGGTAGAAGTCAAAATGACCTGACTCCCACTGTGAAGCCGGCTATCTGAGAGCCCAGCGGACCCAATCTGCACACTTCCACCTTTCATCGCTAAATCTATACAAGCTTATCTGACTGGCAAAAACACAGGACAGCACTTAAGTTTCAGCTGCTAGGATAACTGCCTGCTGATTATAAAAATTACACATGACCGCTTCTCATTTTCTTGAGTAATGCGGCCCTATCAGGTGCCTGCTGCTTAATTCGTAATGTATTCCATAATTGAGCAAATAGACTGCATTAAAGCACTGGGATCAGTTCCAGCTGTAATTCAGGCGATTTCAAATCTCACTTAGGTCGGAGGTGAGATGGGGAAGTGGAGGTATAGGGATGCGGAGCTGTGAATTACATTTCAGGTCGATTTCAAAAAGTGGCTGAACTGGTATTAGGAATGCTTCAAATGTCAATGAGTCAAAGAGTTCATAAAAATGCTTACTATGAGTTAAATATGTATTATAAGGGATAATGTATAATACCTGATCAGATCAGTAAGTAAAGTAAAGTAAAATAAAATGTCCTACAGTATATTAGGTTAAATATTTTATTTAAATACAAATTAAAAAGCCATATAATAAACAATCTTGACACGCTAAAGCAGAATGAAATTTAGCTAATTATGATTTGCCTATCCAACTACTTGGATTTTATGGCCCTAACCTGTCCATGAATAATTAAATAAGGGTACTTTTAGATGGAAATATATGCCATAGTACTGAATGTACAGTACCATATTCGGATACCATCATATTTACAAAGTACACTAAGGTACTTGGTATTACCACAATATATGTCCGCAAAACCATGGTAGTATCTATTGGTCCTTTTAGATGGAACTTTAATATACAGTATAAGCCACATTACCAATTGACTAACATATTCCTATAACATGCAGGGGCGGATCTACCGGGGTGGCAACTACCACCCTAAGAAAAAGCTGTGCCACCCCAGAATTATCACAGAATAAAATATAAATGTAAGCAGTGTTTCATGTGCTATACTTTTCAGCCGCGGCGAAGATAGAGTAACGCAAAATAATGGCAAAAACACATCTTTTAATAAACAGTGCATGATGGTTGCACATGCACGCAGATGCCAGTGTAGTCGGCTTCATTAACAAATGACTCTTATGAACCGGATCTTTTTGAGTCAAAACCACAAAGCACGGCCCAGTTCACTAACGAACTGTTTTTACATTTGTTAGTGAATCAGATAATTACTGCTTTTCAGGTAACTCAGAAGTCCTCTGAGAAATCTAATCCCGTCTGGATATGTCTGAGATTCATCGCGTAATTGTTTGGTGATCAGATTCTCGGACCGCTCGCTCTACTTTCATCATGGATATATAAGCCGTAACAATAACATGGCACTAGTCATATTGCAGTTTTCTCGATTGTTAATGTAACTGATTTTAGTTGGCACTTTTTTCCCCAAACCATTAAGTTTTCAAAACAAAGACACATTTCTCAAAAAGTTTAACAATGAGCAAGTTAAACATTAAGTAGCTAAACTGACACACCAATCAGAATCTCTGCATGCTAACAATGGAGAGAGGAGAGAGCTGAGCCAATCATCTGCAGGGGTTTTATACTTACACATACAATTACAGTACAGTACCAGTACATTAGATAATGGAAATTTCACTATTCTATATGTACAGTAAACTGTAGCACATGTTGTACACCTTCAAGCACGTGACTGTCAAATTTTATTTGTAACCATTTTTTGTGTGTACTGCATTTTTGCAGAACTGAGAAATGACTGCCTAGATATAGCTAGTCTTGTGTCAGGAGACCAAGAAACAGCTATAGTACTGTATACTGTAATGAAATTTGGCCAAATGTGCCGAGGATGCAACATTTACTTTTTTTACTTTAATTTTTTACTGTACTGTATTATGGTGCATGCCAAGTTCATACAATTCTTTGGTATTTGAACTTTTCTAGTGCTTTTCATCTACTGCAAGATTACTTTACAGTAGTAAAATGAAAATGATTTTTTCCCCAAAAGTCCACTGCTGAATTATACATCTGTATCTGTAATTTATTTTATGTATACTGTAATAGACATTGAGCTGCAAAAATAATTCCTGAATCCTAGTAAGAGTTTTTTGTTACAATGTTATTGATCTCAGTGTTCACTGGGCAGGAAAGTCATCTGTGTATTTGAATTGTGTGTAAGCATTTACAGTTTTTTTCAACTGCTTACACACAAAATCTTTACTTGTCACACAATTTCTGAAAGCTGACAACTCAAACACCAGAACCACACACCAAATCTGCAAAACCATACACTAATTCTCAGCCTTTGACTCCGTTTTCAATTTCATAAAACACTTTTTTGCCAAACACAACACACAATTCTCTATGTAACACAAAAATCTAACAGGAATTAATTTTATGGCAAAGGGGTTTGCAAATGTTTGTTTTTGAGATGTGTTTGTGATATTTTGAATGCAGTGCTTCATTTTGCGAGAGATGTGAGGCATTTTGCATTCTGTGTGTGCAATTCTTGGATTTGTGTGTAAAGTTTTGACAAAAAGAGGCAAAGTTTTGAAAATGCGTATAAGCAGTTGAAAAAAACATGTAAGAAAAACTGTGATAACTAGATTGAAAAGTTTGAAAGACACATTTATGCTGGCTTGTCTTAAAGTCTTGTTTAAAAACGTAAATGGTTTGGTCAGTTAGATGTTCTAGATGTTTGCTAAAGTGTTGCTAGTTGGTTGCTAGGATATTTTGGGTGGTTGCTAGGCTCTTGCTATGCAGTTGCTGGGGTGTTGCTAGAGTATATGTTGATAGAGTTTGTTCTGGGTGATTACAGACATTCCCACCTCTGTTAATAATAGAAAATCAAACATTGTTTTCTAAACTGATCCAGTTTCAGTGCTTTGATATTATTGTATTTCTTTCTAACATTAGGAAATTCAAAAGTTTTTGTTGCTCTTAAACTTGCACTTAACGTGATTATACCATCTATGTAACCTATGTAATTTTAACCGCATGTCTTCTTTAGTGATGTAACGCCCCTGTGGACTGTTTGTTGTGGTTTCTTCCCCTCGTGTTGGTTCTGTCTGTCTGTCTTGTTATTGCTACATTAAATATCGTCCTCGTCATCCTGCCTGCCTCCACACACCTGGACCGTGACAGAATAACCGACCCTCAAGTAAAGTATAGCGGCGTCTTTCCCTTCGTTTGTTTTTTCTGGTTTTTGTCAGTTTTGATTTGGTTTTGTTTTTTATGGATTACCCTGTCCCATGGCCTGGCCAGCCAGTTTTTCGGGTGAGGCAGCCTTCGGCAGCGGGTTCTTGCTGCAATGTTCCCGCTACCTGGAGATGCAACCACACCTGTTTGTGACTGAGCGGGCCAAAGTGTCATTCATTATCTCGTTGCTGTCTGGACGAGCCTTGCAGTGGGCCGAAGCCTTGTGGACTGCACAGAGCCCGGGGATTCCCTCGCTGGAGGGTTTTGTGAGACACTTCCGGGAGGTATTCGGCCAATCGACCACGGAGGTCACAGTGCATGAAGAGGAGAGACCGTGGAATCCTCGGTCCAGCCCAGGAAGGGCTCCTGATCCCCAGTCCAGCCCGGGAAGGGCTCCTGATCCCCAGTACAGCCCAGGAAGGGCTCCTGATGTTTCGTGTAGCCCGGGAAGGGCTCCTGATCCCCAGTCCAGCCCAGGAAGGGCTCCTGATTTCTCATTAAGCCCAGGAAGGGCTCCTGATCCCCAGTCCAGCCCAGGAAGGGCTCCTGATTTCTCATTAAGCCCAGGAAGGGCTCCTGATCCCCAGTCCAGCCCAGGAAGGGCTCCTGATTTCTCATTAAGCCCAGGAAGGGCTCCTGATCCCCAGTCCAGCCCAGGAAGGGCTCCTGATCCCCA
>NW_015505310.1:233219-266322 GCF_001515645.1 Sinocyclocheilus grahami | reverse complement strand
CCAGTGCTGTCGGTTATTGTGAATGTTCCCCCGAGTGTGTGTCTGTCTCTGCCTTGTTGTCGCTACATTAAATATCCTTGTCGTCCTCGTCATCCTGCCTGCCTCCACACACCTGGTCCGTGACAAGTGATACAATCTCAGAAACATTTATAACCTGTTAAAGTTTTTTTTATATTGTGCATTGACTTGGTGCCATGATGGATATTGAAATGTTTTTATTTATTTTTCATTTTAAACAGTATAGATGATTACTTAATGGTAATACAATATTTGTGAACACAACTGTGTATGTCAGACCATAAATCCCCCAAAACTATGCATGGGGGCTTGCTTTGGTGTTGCCACCCCTCATAGACCCCATACCACCCTAAAAATTATTTTCTAGATCCACCCCTGATAACATGGTATATACAAGACACGCCAAGGTGCTTTGTATTACAGTATTTGTCACAGATTTTATTTCTATTGCAGCATCCAAAAAATTCTATTACTATATCTATTTGTTCTTTTAATTCAATGCATTTTCTACATTAAATGTAATAATTATAATGGACACTCTGTAAAACCTTATTGATACTTTCTTTTTAAAAGCAAAACTGTACAAACTCAAAAATGTAGGTTAGTTAAATCCACAAGTTACCCTGACTTCACGGTTTTCTGAATGTATGCTATAACAATAACAAAGCTTTTTCCATATCGGACACTTGTATTACACTGTTAGAGGGGTCAGGGCTGTTGTTGGACATGATATGCGCAGAGCAGAGTATTCTGTGACCCTGTCACAAAGCATGCTGTAAGCTTATCTGCCATGCAGGCATGACAGCTGCCTTCTGTGTGCCTGTGTGCAGCTTTTACAAATGACTTCTGAAACCAAGGGGAGTTTGAGGGGAGCATGTGCACCTAATCCTGTCAAACACAATACACGCATATATAAGTAACAGTCTATCTTACGACAATTGATCTACAACTAAATTGTTAAACTGAGCTGAATTAACATAATTGATATCAACTATTCAGGCCTGTAGGGTCCATACCCCTGTAAATTTTTAATGTTCAAAAATAAAATTTGTTTTCTGAATGACTAGTTTGCTAATTAAAACTCCTTAAATGAGTGTCTGCATGTCTAATTAAGTTTAGACAGTTTGCAAGAAGGTTTAGCGCCCGTCGTATGAAAATGATCGATCCGAGAAGCTGCCGGAGTGAACGAGGCTTGAGAGAGTCATGAGTGAATGCACGGGCACAGCTCTGTTGCCAGATCCAGCTATTACAAGCATTTTTGTACTTGTCTTTTCCACTTAATTTAATACTTTAGAAAGTTAATAAATTGGGACGTTCCAGTTTAGGGTTAAGCGATATCTTTATCTTATTTGCAAATGATTTGAAAGCATTTCAGTTCATTATTTATTTTTTATTTTTTTATAGCAATATCTGGCAACACTGCATCACCGTCACTTAACCTGACAGTAATCAAAAGAGCCCACAGACAGGTTATTGTATACAGGATAGCACATTCGGTATGGAAAATGCAAAAAATATCATGATATTATCCATCAGAAATTCTATCAACGTTGTCAAAAACAGTAAACTTTAACACTACAACACAGATCTGCAGAACAATTAAGATACAGAATGAAATTAAATATGCAAACACTAGCCACGAAGAAGTCTATGCTATTTCATTCATTCAGTAATAGTTAATTACAGTATACAGTAGTAGTATATCTATTGTTGCATGATTAATAAACAACTGATAAAATGATCCACCCCTAACCTATAAAAAAAATTAACAAATTTTGATGCAAATAATATAGTATATTGTAACAGTGTTCATCCCTCCAAAACAGAGAAAATATCTTTCACAAACATCTACATCTCTGTCTCTTTTAAAGTGTTTAGTGTATACAATGAGTTGTGTTTGTTAACCCCACACCAGACCTCACTAATTTTCAAACCCTGGCTACGGCCATGCCACTAATTAAAGGTATTTACTCTTTTAGATGGAGAGGGTCACCCTCATGGGGGCAGCCATTTTGAGATCACATGACCAGCCAAAAACGACACCTATTATCTAAAATAACCCCTATATTTTAGGTCACTGAATATTGACCGACTGTAAATAGTACATTTCTATTGGAACGACATCGGACACATTAGTTTTTGCAAGGTGCATCATCCAGCCACTAGGTGTCAGTATAACATCCAAGGCAACTCTCATAGCAACCAACAAAACAAACAAAAAGAGTGCATCTTTAAGCATCTCTTTCAAGGAAGAGCTTCAGAAATGATTTTAAAATTATTTTAAAACACCTATTTAGTTCAGTGTAGTCTAGAGAGGAGACAAATACACTGAATATCGTAGTATATAGAATATACTGCTATATTAAATTAAATATATAAAAAAATACTAAGTAAGCATTAAATCAACCAAAAAATTAACCCAATTGGCTTTTCCATTAAGCCTGGATATCAGTGAGAGTGAGTGATGAGAATATGTCAAGCTGAGAGAGAGAGAGAGTGAATTGGAGAGAGTGGCAAAAGGTCATACATTTTCAAGAGCAAAACAGCTAATTTTTTAAAGAAATTACTGGGGAAAAGTTCTTTCACAGCCACACTCTCTTGCCAAGTCTCCTCTGCATGAATAAAATGAAACCCCATCCACCTGGATCTCAGTGTGCTGGTGTTATAGGGTGCCATGTAGGCTTTCAAAATCCTTAAAAGCCTCTGATACAAGGAATGGATAACCTTAAAACTGTGAGGGCATGGAGTTTAAGAGCCAATTTTTAACATTCTGCTCCCAAAACACTGTGCAACTAGAACATAAATTAGTTTGAGTTGCCATTACAAGTTACGCAGGCTAAGTCAGCTAATCCAAACAAACGAACAGGTGGCTGCAGCGGTTGCAACCTTACTCCCACATTTGTGCTTACCAGACCCAAGAGTGCCGGCGGTATGAGTAAGTACCCAGACTCAGACACGACTTTAGAAAGCTCTTGTTGTCCGACAGGTTAAAATCCGTCATATTTAAATTCCCAACAGATTCAGCTGTCGTCCAATGGAAGCTCTTTGAACTGTAAACTCATCCTTCCACCAGTCAAAAACGCTGGAGGGACTCAGGGCAGCAGAGAGAGGGTTACTGTATCTGTTAGTGGGAGTCTCTGGTTGCATTGTCAGTCGGTCACGCTTCTACCTCCTCAGGGGGTCGAGTATCATAGCTCTGCTCACACCTGGCAGAAACAGTGTCTCTTGAGTGTACCGCAGCTCTTTACTTTCAAAAACAGGAAGACGGTGGCCTCTGCTCAGCAGTAAACAAGAAGATCCGGAGTGCGGGGGAAATCACACAGTAAGTCTGTTTCCAGTCGCACTTAGAGACAGAAGACACGTGCCTATTTTTCTTGCACAATTTAAATGTTACTCTGATGGATTTTATCAACAAGTAGACTGTACACATGGTAACAGTCTAGAAAATGAAAACCAGACGCCCCGCTGATCTCTGTGGTGATGACAGTCTCAGAGGATTTATGCTTTATCCCAAATCCATTATAGTTGTATCTTTCTGTCCTAAAGGAGAGAGATTAGCAGATGATCCCTTTTATTTGGTATCTCTCTGGTCCTGACTGGTTCTATATTTAGGACTATTTTTTGAGTTTTTATTGTAGCTTTATTTAGATTCTGAAAATGTAGTTTTTGGGTGCATATTAATAACAAAGCTATGGTTTAAGTCAAAGTTTGAGGTCAGTAAGATGTAAATAATGACAATAATAATAATACTAAATAATAATTTTATTTAGCAGGGATGCATTACATTTATCAAAACTGACATTTATAACATTCCAAAACGGCAATGTTATAAATCTTGGGAGCATTTTATTAATGTATTTAGTCTTTGTGGAATAGATCTGCTACGCTGCTGCTGCTGTAGGTTATTGCTGTTGATGTAGATTTTTGCTGCTGCTGCTGCAAGAAAGTACAGGAACTTGCTACTGCCAATACATATGGCGATGCGGTGCTGTGAGTATTTAAGATATACTGCTGCTGCACAAATAGCATATATAATAACTCGTAGCAGATCTATACAGGTGGAACTGGGGAAGGTGAAGGGTTTCAGAGGAGCTCTGAAAGTGCATTGCAAAATGCTCAAGCAAATGCTAACCAGCCATTTAAATGTAAGGCAGCTATGTCAAATAAGAAACGTATATGAAACAATAACAATATATGTTTGGATGTGCGAACAATTGTTGGTCAGGAATTATAAGTATCTACAGTCTGTGACCAAAATTAAACTTAAGAGAAGAATAAGTCAATGATTATTTTGAAGAAACAGAAGTCAGTAAATGAAAAAATGGAGTAACGCTGCACCTGTCAGTCATATCTAAATCTATGTCATGGTTACCAGCTCAAAATGACTCGGTATGAAATATGGCTGACTGAACAGCTATACAGTGTTAGACGCCATAAATCATTTAAAGCACACTATCATGTTTTGAATTTAAACAGGGAGCAGTTTATGTTTTTGTCTTTTTCCCCCTACTTGTTAGTTCCCTAAGCAAACAACATAAAAAATGTAGACTGCCTCTAGTGATTGATATCAGCCTTGGGTTGGAACCAGGGCTGTCACAGTTTTAATTTTAAAAGTAAAATACACTGTACACAGTTATTTTTAAGATTATTAATATAGTTATATAAGATTAATAATGTTATATATATGTTATGTAAACATATGTTATATAAAATGTTAATATAGTTATGTAAGATTATTAATTTGACAAACTGATTTAAAAAATCAAACTGATTTAATTAGTTGACAACCCTAGTTGTAAAAAATGTTCTGTTTCTTGAGATATCTAGTCTCTCATAAAACGAAATCATGGAATTTTAAAAGCAAAATGCAGGTGCTAGATAAAAATTGGACAATATTTTATCAATTGCTTGTTGGAGCAAAGGACATCAAAATGTGCAGGTGTATCCTTAGGAGGCGAATTTGCTGGGTCAGGCTGCTTTTTACTACAGCGAGAGAAACCGCCTGAGACGATACCTGTTTCAGACACAGAAACCCTGTTTCAGAAAGAGATGGACTTGGCTCTCAAAAGGCTGGAACATGAAACACCGCTGTTGCACATATCTACTCTAGGCATGGAAGCTGAGTGCACTCAAACTTGCCAAAGGCCTATCCTGTTGGCAATGTCTATGCCATATGCTGCCTAGACTAGTCCCTAGTTTCTTCAGCAAGGCTTTAATGCAAGGACAGACAATGGTCCCTCAGTCTCCAACCAGATTTTTATAACTGTGCTTTTGAACTGACTCTGAATTTGGCTTAAGTTGTCAAGGTGATTGTGCTTCATCCGCATGAATTTGTCTCTGAAGCATCATTAGACAATTTATGAAAAAACTAAAACCATATACCATAGAAATTTGCCCATCAGACAAGCAGTTTGTTTGAGAATGATGTGCTGCTACCAAGGTAATGACATTTGATTAGGTCAGAGAACCAATTTTGGAGGAGGAATTGAACGATGGCCTTATAAAATGATGGTGCTCCTGAATCAACGAAATGTTCAGTCACCCCATTTTGGCAGAGGAGCTCATTTTGAGCTTTTCTATTGTGTATCCGTACATCCAGAGTATGTGAGCAGTGTGCAGTGAAATTGGAGCGGGGAGCGAAGCTGCATGATTATGGCTGGAACAAGAAGAGATTTTTGTTGGAGCGTCTGAGTTTTCTCTCATTTCAAGATCATTCTCCATCCAAGGCTCAAACCTGCATGTCAGCAGGAATTCATCACATTAAACAAAGAGTTAATAGACTATTAGCAGTCAGACTAAAAGAAAAAGGTAAACATATTATAAAAAAACTAAAGAATTTGTCACATAAGGTTTAAATATTAAGCATTAGGTCTGAATTAACATTAAACTAACAATGACATTTTTTTTCAGTATTTATTAATAAGATTAATTTACTTAAATGCACTATTGCTCATTTTTAATTCATGTTTGTTCATTATATGACCACAAATATATAATATGTACATTCAGTTCAACAGTTTCAGGTCAGGAAGATTATTTTTTCAGAAAAAAAAATACTTTTATTCAACAAGGATGCATTAAATTGACATTAAAGACTAATATTTCTGTTTCAAATAAATGCTGTTTTTCAACATTCATTAAAGAATCCTGAAAAAAAGTTTCACGATTTCTACAAATTAAGCACAATTGCTTTCAACATAATAATAAGAAGACGAAGAAGAAATGTTTCTTGAGCACCAAACCAGCATATAATGCTTTCTGAAGGATCATGTGACACTGAACACTGAAATTCAGCTTTGCCATTACACGGATGAATTGCATTTTAAAATACATTTAAATAGAAAACAGTTTTTACTATATTTTTGATCAAATAAATGCAGCATTGGTAAACATAAGAGACTTCTTTCAAAAACACTGAAGAATCTTGAACCACAAACTTGAATTGTAATGGTTTCATTTGTTTTGTGATTAAACACTAAAATAATTGTCTCGGTGCGGTCATCTCTTCTTCATTACCACTGGCAAATAGAAAAAACAAATTCAACAAGAAACATTTTTATCAGTAATTCTGTTGACAGGATTAACCCTGATGTGTTCAACACTATCCTGTTTTTAAAGAGTACAAGATCACAAGAGTTTCCGACATTCTACCACACTTCAAATGCAGCTGAGGATGCCATGCTCACCCTCATATTCTCCTAAACCTGGTCATCCTACACTCTTAAAAATAAAGGTGCTTCAAAAGGATCTTCAAGAGATGCCATAGAAGAACTATTTTTAGTTCCACAAAGAACCATTCAGTCAAAGGTTCTTTAAAGAACCATCTCTTTATTACCTTTTTATAATCTCAAGAACCTTTTTTTCGCCACAAAGAACCTTTTGTGAAACAGAAAGGTTCTTCAGATGTTAAAGGTTCTTTATGGAACCATTTAGACAAAAAAGTTCTTCTATGGCATCGTGAAGCACCTTTATTTTTAAGAGTGTAAGTCATGTTTTACTCAAAGTCAGAGTAACCATATTAATGCTGCAGCTAAAAACGTAACATAAAATGCAATCAAAGGCTGAAGTTTTTCTCACATTCCTGTCAAACTCGCACACACACACAACCATCCAGCCAGCCAGTCAAAATCCTGTCATTTCAAGCGTCATCTGTGGCTTTGTTCAACAAATAACAGATGATTCACACATGCCGCACTACAAATCACTAGCTAAACTTGGCTCTTCTGGATGCAGCGGATCCGCAGCATTCATGATGATGCTCAAACAACGTCACCACACTTCAATGATGTGATATTCATGCTCATGCTAGTCACGCTCACGCAAGTCCTCAAGACAACCTCGCCGTTTAATCACATTAATGTCCTGCCTTTGTTTCCATGGTAACCAGGTTTGTGACTTTGCCCCTCCCAAAGCAAATCTACACCTAGTGTGTCTTGCATGTGTGGGTGGCTGTTAATATCAGTAACGTGGATGACACACATTTACAACGTAGGTCAAATCACTATACAGACTGATATTGCACTATATTTTCCCCCCTATTAATACATAATTGTCATTACTATGAGAATTGTTTGCATTATACCAAACTTGTTATTTCATTATTGTGTATTTAGCATGTACTCCTCTGTGGTTAGAGGTGATAATTGGATCCTGCTTTTCACTGGTACAGTTATTGGCAATGTTACAAGAATCTGACCCAGGTATAGGGTCTGTGTGTGTGTGTGTGTGTGTGTGTGTGTGTCTGATGCAGTCGCCAGCTTGACAGAGACAAATGTGGATGGTGTGCTGTTGCCACACTAATTGGCCGGGTTAACAGATTACTGTGAAACAAGGCCAAGATAGCACAGCCGTTCAATAAACTAGCCTATATAAAACAGGTGCATGTGCACACTCACACACAAAGGCTTTGTCAATCCCACGGCAAACCTTTGATGGTGATTCAGAAATAATCCCTGGACCCAGCTAGTGGTAAATAGTGATACAACCAAATAGAGGCAATGTTTTTCCCAGAAGATGAAAGATTAGCTCATCGTCATGAAATTTATTACACATTTGGCTACATGACTAAGGACCTGATTTAATAAGGGTTTGCGTGGATAACAACACGTGCAAGCTTAATCTACTATAATAACGTAGTATATTTAGAGTACTGTCTTTTTTAGATGCATGTATTTATGGGCATGTATATAAGTTGCAAATGAATGCCATTGAAAGGCAGATTTATCATGCACCATAGCTGCTGTCTTTGTGGCCAAACTTTGAGAATGGAGAATAGATACAGCAGACCTATTATTAAAGGGATAGTTTACCCAAAAATGAAAATTCTGTCATTTATTATTTACCCTCATGTCACTCCAAACCTGTAAGACCTTCATTCATATTCAGAACACAAATTAAGATATTTTTGATGAAATCCAAGAGCTTTCTGAACCCCTGCAAAGACAGCAACGTAACTGACACTTTGAAGGCCCAGAAAGGTAGTAAGGACATGATTAAAATTCCTTGTGATATTGTTATATGCATTTAATTTATTCAAAGTTGCATTACTGAATTATCTTTGTTATAATATGAAGGTACGCTACTGATAAAAAAAATGGGGTCATCTTTATTTAATTTTTTAATTATATTAATACCTTTATTCAAAAAGGATATATCAAATTGTTCTAAAGTGACAATGAAGACATTTATAATGTTTCTTTTTAAATGCTGCTCTTTTAAATTTTCTATTCACCTGAGTATCGTGAAAAAAGTATCACGGTTTCTGTATCAAGCAGTAAAACGTTTTTTTTAATTTGAAAAATAACAAGAAAGGTTTCTTGGGCGTTCTATAGATTTTTTTTTTTATCAATACTGTTTTTACCGTATTTATGATCAAATAAATGCTTGGTGAGGATTAGTAGGACCTTAGTAAATCGAATATTTTAAACCCTTATTTTTGAACCCATGCTTCATTTGAAAAAAATAATCAAATCTGCTTTTTATTTTATGGAGTACTGTGGAGTCCTTATTTAATAAGAATATGACTCACACTTACAAACCAATTCATGTTGTCCTACACTAAAAATAACAGGATATGTGCAATAGAAGTGATCACAGTCACTCAACAATCTACTTTGACTGTCTTACAGTGGCAATTTGAGATGATTCTTACTGGCTAAATGCTCAGGACGACCTGCATCAGATGCTTGATGTGCGCCTGGTAGGCTTTCTATGTGTATAAAATGTGTTCAACAAAATGGGATTTGACCTGTTTGCAGATAAAAGACTGTAGATTTAACAGATGCGCATATGTGCTTGCTAATTTGCAAGTCTGTGCTGAATTGGGCCCATTGCGAGGCACTGGGCATGATGCAAGCTAAACAAAATATCTTTCCGTTTGCCATGACTCTAAGGCATCAGATGACTGATATTTTGCTCTTTCTCCTTTCTAGCTCTCATCTGGACAGAAGGCCCTCCGAAGCTACTTTCTATTACACTTGAAAAAACTGCGTCACAATCACATACATAAGGACAACAT
This sequence comes from Sinocyclocheilus grahami, assembly GCF_001515645.1. NCBI lineage: Eukaryota > Metazoa > Chordata > Actinopteri > Cypriniformes > Cyprinidae > Sinocyclocheilus > Sinocyclocheilus grahami. The sequence goes on along the minus strand of NW_015505310.1, from coordinate 256,787 downwards.
TTAATAGATTCTTCTAAAATCCTTCATTAAATTAAATGACCAATAAAACTTCATCTTCATTTTAGATTCTATTCCATTTACTGGCATTTAGCAGACACTATAAGCCAGCACAAAAAAGGCTTCTGGGAAAGACAGATCACATGAGCAGCATCAAACGGATGGGAATCCCACTTTGTGATGCATTTGCAAAAGCGTTAAGCAATCCTCCCCACTTTACATCCTCTGCTATGCTAAATCACTGTTGATATTCTCCCAATCAATACGAAATACATTTCACAAGGCATTAGAAACGCAGAAGATTCAATTTAATGTGCTCTTATGAGTGCTCACGGAGTGCTGTGTGCATAAGCGGAAAATGTGAGTCGTTCCAAGAAGAGCGAAGCGTGCACTCAGGAACACTCATCTCAGCGTGATGTATCTTCAGAGGAACAATCACTTCAGAGCACACGAGAACTGCCACAGCTCCAAACGCTTCTCATGTTAGAATTAAACCACTACAAATATTACGATAAGTGCAAACTAATTCCCTTTAGAGGTCCCTAATGACCAATTTTAAAGATGATGATGGTTAATAATAACATTCTGTCTGGTTAGATAAATTCTAGGGTTATAAAGCAAGACGTGTGATGGTTTTTAAAGCAGGGCTGGTGATCATTGAGAATTGAATTAAAAATGCCTTTTAAATTTACATTTGATTCCAGAATTTGGAGGTAATAATCAGGATACAGATTTTTTTAGTTTTGCATAGTTCATTAACAAGGTGGAAAATGCTTTATTCCCCAAAAGGCATTATTAAAACTTTGCAGAGTAAGATTTTATTTTAAATGTTTTTAAAAGAAGTATCTTATGCTCCCCAAGACTGCATTTATTTGATCAAAAATATTATTGCAATTTAAAATTTAAAATGACTTTTCTATTTGAATATATTTTAAAATGCAATTATTTTATGGAGTACTGTGGAGTCCTTATTTAATAAGAATATGACTCACACTTACAAACCAATTCATGTTGTCCTACACTAAAAATAACAGGATATGTGCAATAGAAGTGATCACAGTCACTCAACAATCTACTTTGACTGTCTTACAGTGGCAATTTGAGATGATTCTTACTGGCTAAATGCTCAGGACGACCTGCATCAGATGCTTGATGTGCGCCTGGTAGGCTTTCTATGTGTATAAAATGTGTTCAACAAAATGGGATTTGACCTGTTTGCAGATAAAAGACTGTAGATTTAACAGATGCGCATATGTGCTTGCTAATTTGCAAGTCTGTGCTGAATTGGGCCCATTGACTGCGTCACAATCACATACATAAGGACAACATTTAATAGATTCTTCTAAAATCCTTCATTAAATTAAATGACCAATAAAACTTCATCTTCATTTTAGATTCTATTCCATTTACTGGCATTTAGCAGACACTATAAGCCAGCACAAAAAAGGCTTCTGGGAAAGACAGATCACATGAGCAGCATCAAACGGATGGGAATCCCACTTTGTGATGCATTTGCAAAAGCGTTAAGCAATCCTCCCCACTTTACATCCTCTGCTATGCTAAATCACTGTTGATATTCTCCCAATCAATACGAAATACATTTCACAAGGCATTAGAAACGCAGAAGATTCAATTTAATGTGCTCTTATGAGTGCTCACGGAGTGCTGTGTGCATAAGCGGAAAATGTGAGTCGTTCCAAGAAGAGCGAAGCGTGCACTCAGGAACACTCATCTCAGCGTGATGTATCTTCAGAGGAACAATCACTTCAGAGCACACGAGAACTGCCACAGCTCCAAACGCTTCTCATGTTAGAATTAAACCACTACAAATATTACGATAAGTGCAAACTAATTCCCTTTAAAGGTCTCTAAATGACCAATTTTAAAGATGATGATGGTTAATAATAACATTCTGTCTGGTTAGATAAATTCTAGGGTTATAAAGCAAGACGTGTGATGGTTTTTAAAGCAGGGCTGGTGATCATTGAGAATTGAATTAAAAATGCCTTTTAAATTTACATTTGATTCCAGAATTTGGAGGTAATAATCAGGATACAGATTTTTTTAGTTTTGCATAGTTCATTAACAAGGTGGAAAATGCTTTATTCCCCAAAAGGCATTATTAAAACTTTGCAGAGTAAGATTTTATTTTAAATGTTTTTAAAAGAAGTATCTTATGCTCCCCAAGACTGCATTTATTTGATCAAAAATATTATTGCAATTTAAAATTTAAAATGACTTTTCTATTTGAATATATTTTAAAATGCAATTTATTCCTGTGATTACATAGCTGTTTTACAGTCTTCAGTGTTACATGATTCTTGTCATTATTATCACCAAACATTATTATTATACATATTTATTCTATATAAATATTAGGTTACATTTTATTTTAAGGTGTCCTTGTTACAGTGTAATTATACATTTCAGTATTGAGTAACATTAATTAACTACATGTACTTACTATATGGTTAGGGTTAGGATTAGTGTTTGGCTTAGGGATATTTGTATGTAATTATGCATTACTTATTGTTATTATAATAGTAAGTGAGTGAGTGAAGTGACATGTGGCCAAGTATGGTGACCCATACTCGGAATTAGTGCTCTGCATTTACCCATCCAAAGTGCACACACACAGCAGTGAACACACACAAACCGTGAACACACACCCGGAGCAGTGGGCAGCCATTTATGCTGCGGCGCCCAGGGAGCAGTTGGGGATTCGGTGCCTTGCTCAAGGGCAATGTATATTTCACCTTGTCGTGGTATTGAAGGTGGGAGAGAGCGCTGTACATTCACTCCCCCCACCTACAATCCCTGCCAGTACGAGACTCGAACCCACAACCTTTGGGTTATGAGTCCGACTCTCTAACCATTAGGCCATGTTACAAGTACATGTAACGTGTAACAAGGACACCTTAAAATAAAGTGTTACCAAATATTAAATATGTTTATGTTTTATAACATAAAAATCACTTTTTATTAGTTTAATGCATCCTTGCTGAATAAATAGTATTTAAAATATACATAAAAAATTACTGACCACAGTACTTTAAATAGAAATTTATTAAATTCCTCTTCCTGTCATACCAGTTCAATTTCCTGTGGCATGTGGCCAATGCATTTCTAATTCACCATAAAAAAAAATGATGCATTCTCAGCAAGCATGCATGTGATTTCATCTCAAAATACCTTCAGGAATAGAAAACCATTGTTAGTTGAAATGGAACAGAACCAGTTAACTATAAAGTACTGCATGTTGGCTGGAAGTGCTGTGACAAAATATCCCATCCTAATCTGTGCCAGCACAACCCGGCAAAGCTTTCAGTGATGGAATGACATCATCAGTGACGCTGGCTCTTTTGTGAAGTCATACCAGTTCAATTTCCTGTGGCATGTGGCCAATGCATTTCTAATTCACCATAAAAAAAAATGATGCATTCTCAGCAAGCATGCATGTGATTTCATCTCAAAATACCTTCAGGAATAGAAAACCATTGTTAGTTGAAATGGAACAGAACCAGTTAACTATAAAGTACTGCATGTTGGCTGGAAGTGCTGTGACAAAATATCCCATCCTAATCTGTGCCAGCACAACCCGGCAAAGCTTTCAGTGATGGAATGACATCATCAGTGACGCTGGCTCTTTTGTGAAGTGTGTGTGTGTGTGTGTGTGTGTGTGTGTGTGTGTGTGTGTGTTTAAAGGCTCCTTTTCCCCATGTGTCTGATACCCCCAGGTGGACTAGTGTTACACCCCCTCCACAAACAGGAGATGTCACATCACATCTCCTAGAGTCTGGCTTGAAATTGGAACCCATGGATCAAATCACAGCACCATAGAAACTATAACCTATTACACAATGCCAAAGTAAAGCCAACTTCACTGATCTGTCATGCGTAAGAACTAATGATTAATACAGCACCTGAAAAACCTTTTCAGGAGTGCAGACCTTTGAATGAGTAGAGAACTGAAAAAAAGCTTTAACAAATTTAAGGCTTTTCTTCGTTCTCAAAGAATCAGTGGGCTTCAAAAGGCATTAAGAATTTCAGCAAATTACGAAAATGTAATTTTTCTAAAAGCTTGCACATCATTCACTTTTTAAAGGAAAAGTGCTTACAAAAATGAAAATGCTTTGATCATGTATGTACACAACTTCCTTTTTCCATAGAACACAAAAACAGAAGTTTAGAAGAATGTTGATGCTGCTCTTTTCCTTACAATGAAACTGAATGACAGAACATTAATTTTTAGGTGAACTATTCATTAAAAAAATCAAAACAACGAGAGCCATCACCACACTTTTGAGAGTGATACTTGAAGAAAGCAAAATAATGCAAAGCAGAGGTTCTTATTAAAAAGCAGGCTACCGTGCCAAATGTAGCTGTTTGTGCAAGTGAAAGAACATTTAAAGTATGTGCGTAGGCAGTGTAAACCTGACTATAAATGGTAGCCTTTGATTAGTACTGCCTTAAAGGGATTTATAAGATTCATTTCAGGAGCAATTTTCTTAAAAGAGCACGTATTAAAACTTGAAAGATGACTGAGTGGAGTAAGTTGGTGACTGGATATTAAAAACGGCCTCATAAATCTCAGGAAATGCCTGCCAAATGGAGACAGACTGGATCAAAGGTGAAGAACAGAGGGAAGGGAAAACAATCAAAGCATGCAGCTGTCAATCACACCTAGTATATGGCAGCAAATCCCAGTACCTGAAACACATGACAATGTGTTGCTATTTCTCTTGGTTTATTCTGTAATGTATGAAGAATCTGAATTATAAAATTTTTGCACAAACAATGAAAAAGATAGGGCTAATGAGATGGCCATCAGACAACAGTGGCATCCTAGTTACCTACATTACCATTGCAAATTTTGGGGTTGGTAAGATTTTTTTATGTTTTTGAAAGTATTTTGTGCTCACCAAGTCTGCATTTATTTGATCAATAAAAGAAAAACAGTAATATTGTGAAATATTATCACAATTTATTTTGTTTTCTTTTTAAACATTTTAAAATTTACCATTTTTTTTATTCCTGTCATGGCTGAATTTTCAGCAGCCATTTCGCCAATCTTCAGTGTCACATGATCCTTCAGAAAGCATTCTAAAGTTGATTTGATGCTTAAGTAAAAAAATTTATTATTATCAATATTGAAAACAATGTTGTGCAGCTTAATATTTTTTTGTGGAAACCATGATATATGTATTTTTAAGGATTCTTTGAGGAATAGAAAGTTCAAAAGAACAGCATTTATTTGAAAGTTTTTGCAACATTAGAAAATGTCTCTACTGTCACTTTTTGATCAATTTAATATTTCCTTGTTGAATAAAGGTATTCATTTTTCTATATATCTCTCAAAAACGTTGCCACCTTTATTTCTATAGAGCTTTATACAATACAGATTGTATGAAAACAGCTTCAATAATTTTTTTTTTCAACAGAATCAATTATGAAAAGTCAACTATAGAGACAGTTTGAAAAATAATAACAATTAAAATAAAAACCTTGAACTGTACTATAATGTAAAGTACAGGGAAAAAATATTATATTATCTAATTATTGTTCTCTTATTTAGCCAAAATTGAAAAGGCACAAGAATTGATATTTTAGCCAAGTTATAAGTATGAATTCTAAAATGAATGCGATGTGCTATTTTAAAAAAATAAAAATACAAGTAAACCACAAAATAATGCCAAAATTGCGTTGTCTTCACTGGTAGGCGAAAGAGGACGCCTTCCCTGAATGAACTCCTGAATCACTAAACTGTATATCAGTTTTCAGTTCATTAGACATGTTAACATTCATTTTCATGATAGAATGTAGAATCTAATTAAACATAAGTATCTTTACACATATTGTATGAAAACAGCTTCAATAATTTTTTTTTTCAACAGAATCAATTATGAAAAGTCAACTATAGAGACAGTTTGAAAAATAATAACAATTAAAATAAAAACCTTGAACTGTACTATAATGTAAAGTACAGGGAAAAAATATTATATTATCTAATTATTGTTCTCTTATTTAGCCAAAATTGAAAAGGCACAAGAATTGATATTTTAGCCAAGTTATAAGTATGAATTCTAAAATGAATGCGATGTGCTATTTTAAAAAAATAAAAATACAAGTGAACCACAAAATAATGCCAAAATTGCGTTGTCTTCACTGGTTGGCGAAAGAGGACGCCTTCCCTGAATGAACTCCTGAATCACTAAACTGTATATCAGTTTTCAGTTCATTAGACATGTTAACATTCATTTTCATGATAGAATGTAGAATCTAATTAAACATAAGTATCTTTACACAGAGATAGATAGATAGATAGATAGATAGATAGATAGATAGATAGATAGATAGATAGATAGATAGATCATGATTACAAAATCATTACATATTACAAATAAAAAAAAATTAAAAATGCCTTGGCAACTATATTAAATAGAATACGTTTAAGTTTATAACCTAAACGGAAAAATAAAATAAAACTGATTAAAATTAAAAATAAAGCTAAATAAAAATAAGTATTTAAAAATAAATAATATAGTATAGATAAATAAATTAAATATACAAATAAAAGCTAATTAAACAAATATTAATTACATTTGCTTATGTTTTCATTAATTGGAATAAAGCTGAAAAATATATAATAAAATATGAATAAATAATTTACAAAAAATGTAACAAACTTAACTTGTGCTATACGCTAAATAGAAATATTTATTTTAAAATAATAAAAATGACAAAAGCACATAAAATAACTTACACTAAAATTATAAAATAAAAACTGAAAATATAAAAATAAAAGCTCATTAGTAAAATAATTCAAAATAATTAATAAATACTACAACCACATATAAACAATACAAAAATAAAAGACAGACAGACAGACAGATCCCAGTAGGATAACGTAATAGTAACTGTAACTGTCAATGAAAAATCTTAAAAGTATACAATCATCATCATGAATATCATTATCATCATCATCATCATCATCATCATCCAAACGATACCCTGCAATAATGTACATCACTACATCCATCACCACATGTGCCGTCAATGGGTCTGTTATGCGACTGTTCTTCTCGCTGCCAAACGCCCCCGTTCCCGCCTGCCTCTCTCTCCCTCTCTGTTCAGGAACACTGCAAATGTGATGGCACAGATGGCAGCAGTTGGCCGAGCTGGTGCCGTCTGTGTACTGGGTTCAGCAACTTTACCCGGCAGCAGTGAACATTAGGGCCGAGAGGGGCATGGAATGGCCTGCCCCAGATATTAATAGAGGCATGAATACATTGCGGTTCAACCTGTTCCACCTGTTTCTCTGGGGCCTAGACTTTGCTCCTCTTTGCCTGAGTCAAAATACAGTGTGACATGTATGTTGAATTATTTATGGACACTGTCAGTCACGACTCTATACTAAACTAAAATGCTATTGTCTTGAGAAACTGATGCTGCGATCAGCAAAATTTCAGCTTGCACACCAATTTAAAAATATAGTTTGGCTCATACTAATTGATCCCCCTGTGGGCAATAGCTCAGATATGCTCTGATAACATTAATTTGTATAAAAACCAATGGCCGTTTATATAATACTACTTGTTCATATTATTTAAGCTGAGCGCTTAATGTAATGAACACTGTCATCACACACCATAGATTTATGATATTAGCAAGGACAAAGCTGGAAGGTCATAGGCACTGATGTAATGAAAATATTCTGTGAAATCTAAGAAACAATAATTTGAAAGAAATATTTTATATCTACTTTAAAATATGAAATAATTAGGTATGTTAAGTAGGTAAATTGCTCATTATACATTATCAAAACTGTTATATTGTTATGTCTTGCAAAGCATTTGAATTTATTTTCTTTCTATTCATCGAAGAATCCTGAAAATGTATCACTGATTCCACAAATAAGCAGCACAACTGTTTTCAGCAATGATAATGATAAAAGTTTTTTGATCATCAAAGCAGCATATTAGAATGATTTCTAAAGGATCATGAGACACTGAAGACTGGAGTAAAGGCTGCTGAAAATTCAGTTTTGCATCAAAGGAATAAATTACATTTTGAAATATATTAAAACAGCAAACAGATATTTTAAATGATCATAATATTTGACAATGTTTGCTGTTTTTATTGTATTTTTAACCATATAAATGCAGCTCTGGTGAACATAAGGGACTTATCAAGCCCAGACTTTTAAATGATAATGTAGGACTACATTACATTTATATAATGATATGAAGAAGAATGACAATATTTTGTGTATGTGTACCATACATTTTTGGGGGTACAATGAAGCATATTTCATTTAACTTCAATTCATAATAGTCATGAACCATTACTTGCTGATCAGTTGCAAGGGGATGAGCATTCTCACTATTTGTCACTGTGTCTGAGCCTCATCACAAGCATTTCAATGCCCAGTTTTCCCCAGTGTTAACTATGCAAGTGATAAATAAATGCCTCTTGACTCTCAAAAAGTGCAGGATGAGTCATCAATATCTTTGGACAATTTTCTGAGAAGAGAAAAACAGTAAATTTTAAATAATAATAATGCTATAAATTAATTATTCAGTTAACGTCAGTATATAAGGCCCCAAATCTCTGTGTATAATAGGGTCTTTCGGATCGCTTAAGTTCCAGAACTAAATGTACAGTACTAAAGTACTGGGACAATTTTGCGCGAATTATTTCCCAGTACCATTTACAGGGTTGCATTCGCACCGAGAGTGTGTACTAAGAAGAGATGTAAGCCGGTCGACAGCGTCGTCATTTGTGCGCTGCGTTCAACAACAGAAACAAAGAAGAACAACATTAACAACAGGATATGGAGGATGCTGTGATCGGAGCTGTGTTTTTGTTGCGTCTCGCGGGTTTCACAATAATGAACATGGAAAGTCGACGTATACGTAAAGCGATTGAAAGAACGGAAAGGAGGACTAAGAATCTCCAACAACAACTGGCAGTGCTACATTTGCTACAAGTGCCTGCACTTCAGCGTCCGTCCATCTATCGCTGTTCTCCAAACTTGCGAAACAAGTTGACATGTTTACAGTATGTTTACACGGTGTTTTAAATCATGGCGGGTGAGGGCGTTTTCGTACGCGTTTGGCAAATCAATGTCTACTTACGTCACGATTAGTACCAGTTGTGCTGGTTAGACCCTGCTCCGGAGTAGGAGTTAATTTGGTTCTCGAAAAAGGCAGTCCGGTACTAAAATCGCTCCCAGTTCCGGCGGTGTGAAAACGCCAAAAAGTGGGTAGTTCCACAATTAGTTCTGGTACTATGAAAAGGTTCCCGCGGTGCGAAAGGCCCTATAGTGAAAACAACAAAAAGCTCCACACACACACACACACACACACACACACACACACAAAACTAAATATTTTCTACTACTGAAAAAAAAAGAAAACGGCAAATAAGACAATGAGAAGGTCACAAAATATAAAATTGGCGTGAAAAGTTTGCGGGTGTAATATGCAATCAGAGCCTGTTGGGTGTGCTATGTTCGATGCAAAACTATATAATCAAACCTGAATTTAACCACAACATAGTAGTCCAGACATGCACACGCATACATTTTTCTGTGTTTTAGCATCTTAAATCAGGCTTGGATTAGGCCCGCTTTCCTAACCAACAGAAGAGAACTTGTTACAGGATGTGCAAAAGCTTCAGCAAGAAAATCGATGACAAAAGGGGCTCAGTCTGAATGACCAACACTAATGAGAGATCGACCGATTGGCTCACATTTCTGAGTCAGGAAAACCTTTGTTAAAGATGGGCTGCGATGACAACAGGTTTATGGGGTACAGTTACTGTGCTGAGAGGAGAAATGAAGGTAAAGAGGAGAGATGCCAGCGGTCAGCCAGATACACAACCTGCTATAATTTCTACCCTTGGCAAGCTGGTGGGCCTGTCCCCATAGCAACATGCTGCGTATGTGAGGGGAATAAACTTGCGCGTGTATGTGTGTGTGTGTGAGTGAGTGAGTGAGTGTAAACACAGGCTCATCTTAAAGTGATTTGTCTTTCAAAACGAATGTTTGACGTGACATGTTTTTTATGTGTCCTGGGTCTCAAACATGGACAGAGTAGCTAGTGAAGGGATTTTAAATATTTGCTTATTTCTTTGTTAATCAAATGGTGTATTAATAGAGCGTAGGGGAATTTCAGTCGGTGCGCAAACATTAGTCACAGTATTTTGCAAGATTTGGATGCTTCATGGTGAACCAGTTTTTGTTTAACCAGGAAGAATGATAAAATCTCTGAAGGTCATGTGAAGGTCAAGGGAAGTGAGTGCTGCTTTAGCTTTTGGTCTATGTCTGTTCATTTTTAGACCATATATATGCTAATTTACTCCTTGAAACCTTTAGCAGATTTATGCATGAAGGAAAACTGCACTTGTCAGTTCATTTCATGGTTTCATAAATATAGTAAAAAGAATGAAAGTCTTAATAAGTTTGGGAATTATGTTAATTATGGTTTGTTATAAAACACATTAACACATCAATATCTCCTGTAATCAAAGATCCTGTTTCAATATTGATTTCTTTGATGTAAAATAGGGGTTGAAAAAAGTTCTCGTGGGCGAAGAACTTTTCTTGCTGAAATGTCACCTAGTCTGAATTGACAATATGACAGACTATCCAACCGAAAGACCTCACTTTTCATGAGTCTAAAAATTGGCAGGCAAGCAAAGGGATTAAATATGCTATAAATATTTTTATTAGACTTCATATTACACCTGTTCTTAATTTTGAAGGAATATGTAATCTGTTGAACACTGTACAAAAATAAATGAGAATATGTTACCTTAAAAGAATAGTTAATCCAAAAAGAAAAATTCTGTCATATAATTGCCCGCATGTCATTTTAAAACTGTCTGACATTCTTTCTCAGAACAAACATGATCCAGAACAAACGATGAACCTCACTGATTTTCCTCAATGATTTCAACATAATCGTGAGTAAATGATTACAGATTTCATTTTTTGTGTAAAAATCCCTTTCTAACTTCTGACCCTGATTTTAATAGGTGTAACCCATTTATTCAAATTGATCATTAATAGTAAACCTTTTTTTTTTTCAACTTAAAGCCAGTTAATTTAGATGTATACACATAGAGTCCATGTTTTAGGCATTTTTACTAAACCTTCAACCCTGGCACCCAAATTAATAATGATCCTAATAACGTGACCTAATCCACCTGGCAATCAGAACAAACAGCTGTCACGAGCTAAAGCTTCTCATCAACAAAACATGCATCCAGCTGTGCTCAAACTGAATGTTTGATTTAGCCAGTGTTGTGGAAGACAGAAAAGAGGACAAAGCAAATCTGTTGCTATTGGTTCTTTTGAATTTATTGTATTCCATATGATGTAATGAATAGGAAACAACAAGGGCCATTTCAGTGTGTACCTGAAATGTATTTTATCCGCTCTCTTTCTCCCTCTATTCTTCAGTATCTGCGTTTCTCTCCTCATTGTTCTCACTTTCTGCACTCCCAGAGGAGCTGAATCATATTTAAGCTGAACGCTGGGTAACAGGTTAAAGTGAGACTGCATGACACAGCAGCCGCTGCTATCGACTGACTCTCAATTGCATTCATTTGAAACGTAACAGGCCCAATAAATCATCCAGCTAAAAGCAGCCTCCCAATAGCGACACGTGCGCCACACACACATTACACCTCAAAACGAGTGTCGTATTGTTGTCGCAAAGTAAGTGAAGCACCTCATTTATCCTGATGATCAACCTATACACACATACAGCATAATGAGACAAGTATGTACTGTGACTCTACAAACTATACTCTTCAATGTGTGGTGCATGAAGCCATCAACCTCCTCCAGTGTCATGATGACCTGTCCAATACCATACTGAGGGTCTATATTTATTTGTGTGTTTTGGACAGCCCTGGAAAGAACAGGCCAGCATTTTTTTGTCTCTCCGGAACTCAACAAAATTATAAAATTATTTTTCTGTTTGTTTAACAGCAATTTAATGAACAATCTGTAGCTCTGGCTTTAAATTGAAAAAAAAATCTGTCAATACCGCTGCAACACTCTTCATATTACAGTTTATGTTGTAAATGGGGAAAGACATTTTAAGTGCTTCCACTTTTGGATGCAAAATATTTGGGCAAAATGTATATTTTGGTCAGAATTATTGCGCTCCATCTACCAGAGCTCCTTCAGCAAACTTTCATAAATAAAGATCATCTGAGATGTTAGGTGTAAGTACTATAGCTTCATGACCGTTAAAGGAAATTAAATGATCTCAATTCACCTGCCACTGGGCTAAAAAGGGGGTTTTCGGATGAGACTTGCATGGAGAAAAGTTTATGAAGAAATGAAGCAAAAAATAAAAGACAGATAGATAAATATACTCTCATATATTTATACAAATTATTTTCATTCAGGTTGATTAAGAAATATTAAATAAATACTTCATTCAGGTTAAAAATGAATAAACCCTAAACAAAGGTATTAGTTTTACATTTAAAAAATCTACAGAAATGATTTTGGACAACATTTTCCAAACACTCTCTCTAACACTAATGCCATGTCACACAACTCAGTGTTGCACCAGACACACTGAGACATAACATTTAATTCTATATCAACTCTTAAAAATACATATTCCAAAACAAACCATAATAACCATATTATAATCATCTAATAGTTAAAATCACCAAATTATTATCTCTCTCTCGCTGTGGAGCAACGCTTATAGTAGAGCTGTAATAAATGCTTATCAGAGAGAGAAGGAGAGAGTTTCACGCTGCTCTTGTCCTTACATTAACCTCTTTGAGGGATTATCATATACGCTCATTAAATCAAATGCTGGACACAGCCAGTCAGCCGCTTGAGGAAGCATGTAAACACATTCCTGAAATCTGCTTCTCTTTCTCAACTCTATGACTCATTCTCTAATATGTGTGTGTGTGTGTGTGTGTGTGTGTGTGTTTGTTTATTCTGATTTATGGCATATATTCAACATGAAAAGCTAGTCCACTGTGTAATTTAATTAGAGATGAAAACATGATGTTCTCTTCCTTCTAAAATTACTTAATACTGTAGATAACGTTACTATTAATATTGTAAACAATATGTTATTAATATGACATGAAATGGAGGACAAAATTAGACATTTCTTCAATCTAGTTGTGTGTATGCTATTGTATATGCTACATAATATGTTCCAAAAATGACTCTTCCAAACTTATACCCTACAGTTGCTTGTTATTTTATTTTATTATTTTAATATATTTTAAGTTTGATTTGTAGATTTCATCCTTAAGTGTGCTATTTTTTGTTTTGTTTAAAAATAAAAGTATACAACCTAGAATGGTTAATTATGATTGTCTAAATATTCGGAAGTGTTTATTTTTAATTTTTTTCTACAAATGCACACAGTAATTTAGTTCTTGAGAGCATCGCAGTTACATATCACAATATCTAACTATTTGTGCACTGTATATACAAATCAGCATATTAGAGTGATTTCTGAAAGAAAAAATAGATTCAAATAGAAATGTTCTTTTAAATTGTATTAATATAATATTAATAATAAAAGTAGTAGGTAATAAGTAATAGTATTAAAAATGATGGTAACACTTTACAGTAAGGTTCCGTTTGTTAACTTTATTTAATGTATTAACTAACATTAACTAACAATGAGCAATACATTTGTTACAGTATTTATTCCTTTTTGTTAACGTTAGTTAATAAAAATACAACTGCTAGTCCATGTTAGCGCGGGTCCATTAACTAACATTAATAGATACAACTTTATTTTAATAATGTATGAATAAATGTTTAAATCAACTTTAACTAAGACTAATAAAGGCTTTAGAAGTATTTTTCATTGTTAGTTTATGCTAACTAATGTTAACGAATGGAACCTTATTGTAAAGTGTTACCAAAATAAAATTAAGCATACTTAAGTAATAAATATGTAAAAACAACAACAATAATAATAATGTGTAATAAAATTGTAATAATGTATTGCATTTTCCATCAAATAAATACTGAATACTGAATCCTGAGCATAAAAGACTTCTTCTATAGCTGCCTTTACATTTTTATATGTTAAGGTGTCTGCTGAATGTCTTACCCTAGTGCATTATTTCTAAACTAATACATTTATAGAATATTACATGATTTCTGAAGGATCATGTGACACTTAAGACTAGAGTAATGACTGTTAAAATAAGTAAACCATTTTAAACTTCTTTCTACGCCATAGCTCTATGCCATGCATGAGTCACTGTACTTTACAGAGTAAATCTTTCCTTCTTTCTATGTAAATTAGGCTTATTATTGTGCCATATTCAGGAAAGACATTATATTGATAAAACAAACCAATCCAAGCCTCTACCTGAAATACATATTCAAATTCAATGAAAAGACCCTGGCTGTGGGATTTTTCAAGACGAGAATCCTGCAGAAAAAGTGTAAATTTGCCAACTAAGGCTCACTGGAAAATGTGCCTCTACAAACATTTTGCAAAAATACAAAAACATACAATATAAATACAATTCACGGCACGTTTCAGCTGAAATGAACAGGTTGTAAAAAAAACAACTTTTATTCCTTCTCATGCAAATTATGATTATCAGACGAATGATCACCGGCAGATTATCAGTTGATATTCAGTCATACTGATAATCAATCAAGTTATCACCTCAAAACACTTTTACCCTAGTGCATTATTTCTAAACTAATACATTTATAGAATATTACATGATTTCTGAAGGATCATGTGACACTTAAGACTAGAGTAATGACTGTTAAAATCAGCTTTGCCATCACAGGAATAAATGACATTTTTAAATATATTCAAATAGTCATTTTAAATTGTAACAATACTGCAATTACAATATTTTTGATCAATTAAATGCAGCCATGGTGAACATAGAAGACTCAACAACCCCAAACCTTTGAACAAAACAACTTTTTCAAGGCCACAGATATGACTGTGCTGTTCATCTTATGTGATTGTACATCATTTAAATTATATTTTCCAAAAGTACTATTCATTTGCTTTGTGCACCTTTATGAAATGACTACAGTGGCAATCTTCCCGTGTTCGCTTTTGCTCTAAACAAGTATCTGATGTGGTTTATTGCACAAATCTAGACTTTCAGTTTCACAAACGCAGAAACACATTCCCACATGAGTGTCACAGACAGCTCAGTGTCTACGCTGTGGTGGGCACAGGGAATGAAAGCAAGTTTAAAAAAACATAACCAAATTCAGCTCCCTGCTCTAATTATAGTTGTGATTTGGGAGTACAGTGAGTTGGAGAGTGGTCACCAATGGTGTGTGTAAAAGTTTAGTAGCTACTCCATAATGAATAGGCTGTTAATGAGCACTAAGAGTTTCTTGAGGGAGTGGGTGGACTTTTTTAAGAAGCAAAATTGGATCTTGCAGGCACTAATGAGGCACTGGAAAACTGCACCGGACCATGTACCATCACTCTGTAGTGATTAAAAGAGAACATATATCCAATAAAAGGGTACATGCTCATATTTAGAGACTGCTTTTGAATCAAAGACCAGATAAAGCCCCTAATAAATCTCTTGGCATTCACATTGGCAATCTGGAGAGGATGACAAACTGATCTGGTGTTACAGCTGATATCCAATGACTCAAAGTCCACCTGCCATTCTGGAAATGCAAGGACACATAAAATGCAACATACAGTCTCTTTATAAATCCTATTTTGATTAGAAAACCAAGTAGGTGTATGACAAACTACTGTTTAAAAGTTAATGTAAGATGTTTTGTTTTTAAAGAAGTTCATTGGATAAAAAATACAGAAATATTGAGAAATATTATTACAATTGAAAATAACTGTTTTCTATTTGAATACATTTAAAATATATAATTTATTCTTGTGATGGCAAAGCGGAGTTTTCAGTAGAAATTACTCCAGTCTTCAGTGTTACATGATTACTCAGAAATAAGTTAATATGCTTATTTAATATGCTTAAACACTTCTTATAATTAAATGTTAAAAAAGTTATTAGCTACCTGGTCTCATGGCAAAAACGAAATACGCGAAATACGTACCAATAAGTACATATCACTGCAGTTTCCAAAAGAAATGAACACTAGAGGCAGTAAAATTCAGACACTTTTTATTCCTTTTCACACAAATTTACAGAGTTTCGATTAATAAAGCATAATTTTCGCACAATTACTTGAAGAATATTATGTTATGACTTCAAAACAATTTTCATATGCTGGGAGATTTGAAAACAGATGCTTTTGAATGTTAGCATCACACATATCCAACTTCATATCAATGGGTTTTCATAGACGGTAGGTTTGTTCGGTAGCTCATGGAGTACGGAGACATACTTGAGAGGTTGAGGAGCTCCGGTTCGAATCACGTGTAACTACGGTTCAACAAAACAGGAAATTCAAATGGCACGGTTGCATCAACAAATGCATTTTTATATCAGTTTTGCATTTCTTAACACTTTTGGGTAGGGATTGGTGTAGGGAATATTTCCAACACGATAGAGCATTAACTTTTAGCGACAGTCCCCGGATATTTGGATTCTGAACCGCCGCAATACGTACCTGAAGCAACGTAATAAAAACACAGCAATACGTACCTATATCAACGTAATAAAAATGTGCCAGGGTTCACGTATTGAACCCGTGTTTTAGCGCCACTCAGTGGACATTTCTCTTTGAAACTGCGGCGAAACGTGCAGTAAGGTACGTAAAAACGGTGTTGCAGAAAAGTACCCAGAGGTACGTATTTTTATGAGAGCAGGTTGGTTATTAGAAAATTATTAGAAAGTTCAAAAACCCCATTTATTTTAAAAGTTTTTTTTAACAATGTAAACTTATTTACTGTCACCTCTGATCAATGTAAAGCATCCTTGCTGAACAAATGTGTTAATTAAAAAAAAAAATATATATATATATATATATATATAATTCTACTGAACTCTACCGTTCTACTGATTCTACTGATCCTAAATATTTGAACAGTAGTGTACCTGAAGAAAGCTAGGCATCCCTATTTATCCTAATGGATGATTTTTTTTCCTGCACACTGTTACACATAGGGATGATAAAAATACAAGTGTGTAAAATGTGCAATAACAATACATATCCCATATTACTGGCTAGCTTGGGAGATCTTGATGGAGGGCGAGACAGAGAAACAGAGAAGTGTTTGCTTGAAGTGCTCAAATTAGAAAGAGTAAACAGCGCTGTGATGTCTCAAGTATGCTATAGAGCAGACCATTAGTTAATGTGTCCCGCTGGTACACAAACACACATGTCCGTTAAAGCTTTTCAACTGAAATCACTCTCAAACAAACGGGGAACACTAAGAGCAGAGAGTGCATTTGGCTTCTGGTTTATTCATGACAAAACCACTGCAATGGCAGACGCTGCAATGGTCCCACAATACAGTGCGAGGGCAACTCTCAACGGGGTTGCTGTCATGGTAAAGGAAGTCAGGCGAGTCAGTAAGACAACAACTACATTCAGACCACAGACTAGACTTGAGTTCAGTCTTTCTGACCACGTTTAAGAACACAATTATTAATCAACTAAAAATACAACAAATATACTGTAGGTATCACTTTAGTATAGGGGCCAATTTTCACTATTAACTAGTTGCTTATTAGCATACCTATTATTAATATATTGGTTGTTCATTAGTATTTATAAAGCACATATTGTGCATGACCATATTCTACATCCCTGATCCTACAAAATACCTAAAACTACTTTACTAACTATTAGTAAGCAGCAAATTAGTAGTTTATTGAGGCAAATGTCATAGTTAATGGTTTGTTATTAGCAAGAATTGGACCTTAAAATAAAGTGTGTTATAAATATACAGTGGGTACGGAAAGTATTCAGACCCCTTTAAATTTTTCACTCTTTGTTATATTGCAGCCATTTGCTAAAATCATTTAAGTTAATTTTTTTTCCTCATTAATGTACACACAGCACCCCATATTAAAAACACAGAATTGTTGACATTTTTGCAGATTTATTAAAAAAGAAAAACTGAAATATCACATGGTCCTAAGTATTCAGACCCTTTGCTCGGTATTTAGTAGAAGCACCCTTTTGATCTAATACAGCCATGAGTCTTTTTGGGAAAGATGCAACAAGTTTTTCACACCTGGATTTGGGGATCCTCTGCCATTCCTCCTTGCAGATCCTCTCCAGTTCTGTCAGGTTGGATGGTAAACGTTGGTGGACAGCCATTTTTAGGTCTCTCCAGAGATGCTCAATTGGGCTTAAGTCAGGGCTCTGGCTGGGCCATTCAAGAACAGTCACAGAGTTGCTGTGAAGCCACTCCTTCGTTATTTTAGCTGTGTGCTTAGGGTCATTGTCTTGTTGGAAGGTAAACCTTCGGCCCAATCTGAGGTCCTGAGCACTCTGGAGAAGGTTTTCGTCCAGGATATCCCTGTACTTGGCCGCATTCATCTTTCCCTCAATTGCAACCAGTCGTCCTGTCCCTGCAGCTGAAAAACACCCCCACAGCATGATGCTGCCACCACCATGCTTCACTGTTGAGACTGTATTGGACAGGTGATGAGCAGTGCCCGGTTTTCTCCACACATACCGCTTAGAATTAAGACCAAAAAGTTCTATCTTGGTCTCATCAGACCAGAGAATCTTATTTCTCACCATCTTGGAGTCCTCCATGCGGGCTTTCATGTGTCTTGCACGGAGGAGAGGCTTCCGTCGGGCCACTCTGCCATAAAGCCCCAACTGGTGGAGGGCTGCAGTGATGGTTGACTTTCTACAACGTTCTCCCATCTCCCGACTGCATCTCTGGAGCTCAGCCACACTGATCTTTGGGTTCCTTCTTTACCTCTCTCACCAAGGCTCTTCCCCCCCGATGTGCTTTGCCACAATTCTGTCTCTGAGCTCTTCAGGCAGTTCCTTTGACCTCATGATTCTCATGTGCTCTGACATGCACTGTGAGCTGTAAGGTCTTATATAGACAGGTGTGTGGCTTTCCTAATCAAGTCCAATCAGTATAATCAAACACAGCTGGACTCAAATGAAGGTGTAGAACCATCTCAAGGATGATCAGAAGAAATGGACAGCACCTGAGTTAAATATATGAGTGTCACAGCAAAGGGTCTGAATACTTAGGACCATGTGATATTTCAGTTTTTCTTTTTTAATAAATCTGCAAAAATGTCAACAATTCTGTGTTTTTCTGTCAATATGGGGTGCTGTGTGTACATTAATGAGGAAAAAAAATAACTTAAATGATTTTAGCAAATGGCTGCAATATAACAAAGAGTGAACAATTTAAGGGGGTCTGAATACTTTCCGTACCCACTGTATATGTTTGCAACATAATGGACATCATACAAGCTCAAATATGCTCTAATCTCACAAAATCCATGTGGGCATTGAAAGATTATCTTTCCAGGGCATGCATGACATCAGCATCATTAACGTCAGCGTTCAAATTAGCTCTTCCTGTGCAGTTCTATATTTCACTGCCTCTTCTTGTCCAGCTCGCTGAGCCCACTTTGATATCCTAATCACGGCTTTGGGACAAAACACGAATGTTGCAAGTGTTTACTTTCTGTCTGAGACACATTGATTGATTAAAGATCTAGCAAACATCAAAATAAATGGGTGGAGGGATGGAGGCTGGCAATGGGTGTCAGTAAACAGTAATCACTCATTTGAGGAGATAATTTGAGCAGATAATTCGAGCAGTCTTATAATCATGCATTTTTAATGCAGTTTTAAAGCTTGTGTGCATTGTGAACAGTAACAATGTACAGAAACGTTTTCAGTTTTACATTTATTAAAAAATGTCTTTTAAAAAACAGACTCAACTGTGTCTACTACAGTTTACTGTCATAAAGACGGAAGCGAGAAAGAGTATGTTTTTTGGAGGTCAATTCCCTTTTTTCTTTTTATAGATGTTGCCTGTTTGGTGACATCAATTGTGAAGCTTCTCAAACCCTAAACTACAACTGTAGTCCCTTGTGTGTTTGTTTGTTTTTTTAAGTATGAGGGCCATGACCGGCGGTCTTGTGAAAGATAGCGTAATAATTATGGAGTAGATGAGACTGCAGCCATAAATCCAGCTGAGAGAGTCTGCTTCCAGGAGACCCACTGTGTTCCAGATACTTCAGCCCTGGAGACTGATTAACTCGCTGGCAAAAAGTGAGTCTACCAGCCTGAAAATGTCTGAGAGCCAGAGAATGAGGTGCATTAACAACAACCGGCAAGTGAAAAGGTCACCTAGCTATTCTTACAATGTTGGCACAACATTTTCTTCTCTACAGTTGGGTTCAAAAGTCGTAATTATATGGTGAAAAAGAGCTAAAACAAATGATTATTTTGATACAATGATATTTGCAATGAAAAATAATGCAAAATAGAAGCATTTTCACTAGTGATATCAAATTTTTGAACCCCACTTATATAAAATGGCTCGATTGGTTGTTACAGTTCTGTCGATACATGAGAAAATTTGTAAACTTTATCTTTATCTTGTTACTATGAGTCATGGCGCTGATGTGATCACAGCAAACACAAAGTATAATACACACACACACACACACACACTTTTTTTCACATCTTTAATTAAATGCACTGACAGCCTAACAAAGGAACTGTGAGTGTGTGTTTTCATCAGCATTACTGACACTCATTATTGAATGTGAGGATAGAAATCACTAGTTCAATCTATAGTGTGTGCAACACTGTATCTGCTCTGAGATAAAGCTGTTGGTAAACCTGTTTATCAGCAAATGATCTTTTTAGCTCTTAGCCCAAAACTTGCAACGTCAATCGAATGAGAAGAAAAGATACTGAAACCATATCACTTGTGCTCTTAATTGTACTTCACCTCGCTTTGGTTCAAAAAGCAATTGACCTTGTATGTGTCTAATGAGAGTGTTGCTGTGTTAGTTCTGTTTATCCTGTTACTCAGCACTTTGTTTAAAGACCACACCACCCTCCTCCCTTTTGTGCTAAAAGCAAGTCATCAATATGCTGTAATATGCAATATGCAATATCGACCATGCTGCTTTCCTAATTGTTGTTTCTCTATACGTTCCTGTCCCCATCATTTTTTTTAATAAATAATAAATCGTAAATGACGAGTAATAAATTCATGATAAATGTGATTTGCATGCAATCTAGACTGGCTGCAGTTAAGACTTTTGTAATATTCCCTTAACTAACAAATACCAGTTGATTAATGACATCTCTTCCAGGAAGTGACATCATTGGTGGAAACTCAACAGCAGAACTATCAAGTAGTATTAGTGAGGAATACAAGTCATGTGATGCTTTGTGGTATTAGTTGATTCTTCTCACTCTAAAATATCAATACGACATTATCAAATATTTAAAGATTTAAATGTTACATTTAAAATACATTTATTTGTTTGTTTCTTGGTACTTGCATATATGCATCCAAGTACAACACAAGCACATTCATTTTATATAATACAAAAAGATAAAGTGTACATGCCCCACTAAAAAGAGATAAAATCTGAATATTGCCCACATTGTGCTTGGCTTAACACAAAATATACTTTCACACTAAAAGGCTCAAATTCTTGATATGTGCCAGGAGCTGAGATGTGACCCCATGGCATCGGATTCAGGCCTGTCATATTAAAGAAAGCAAATATATATGAGGCTCTGCCCATGTGCATGTGTGTGCGCACTTTTGTGCATGCACAAATCTCTCTTCTTCTCCCACTGTTCTGAATATCAACGATTCCAGTCCAGTGGCATGATGAATCCAATAGGCAAAGGAGCATAAACACTGACACGCTGCACAACACAGAGTAAACAAGCACTTTCAGACAGACTAGGGGACAGGAAGGCTAGTTTGCACACAAAATACAAAACACGCCAACATAATTAGCAACCCTGGCCCATTTAAAATGCAAGTCACTGATGTGTCCAAAGTAAGTATCTTATAAGCGTAAAGCTAGGTTTAAAATCAGATGTCCTTAAGCAAACACCGAGCCAAGTTTAAAGTGATGCAGAGACATTTGCATCTGCCAAAAAGGCCATGTGAATAAAACCCTTTCATACCAAAGCCACAGTAACGGAACTGAGTAACGGAAATCAGTTGTTTGCTTAACTTTTAATAGAGCGTAACAAACTTTTTTTTTTAGGATGCTTCAGATGTTTATATATGCTAATGCTGTATACAGTAATGTCTCCCACAGAGAGAGGGAACAGATCCAAATATTAGGCCCTGGGGAGGCAGAATGAAAGAATATCTCATTAGATGAAGAAGAAAGCAGTTTGAAAAAAGGGGAGGATGTTGATTTTTCTTGTTTTAGATACAGCTGAGGGGATGTTAGCGTTATATATTTACCAACATCTGCCTTGCACGGTCCTCCATTTTTAAATATGCATTTGATAACCATCAGATTTAAATTCAACAGCTGAAGAAAATTGTCTATCCATCTCTAAATTCTAAATGTTTTTCACTGTCATGACCAAGCAACAAGTAATTTGTCTGTTCACACTGATGTGTGAATCAAGTGATACAATCAGCAGAGCTGAATTAAAGAATTGGCTCCCTTAAAATGCATGACTTGGAATGTTAATTAAATTGGCCATGTGCCACAAGACATTGAATTGGAATTTGAATTAAAAGGAGAAAGTGGAATTTGCAATGAATTACATTTTGAAGAAATTACTTTTCAAGGCATTCTGGGAATTTAAATGTTCATCCACACTGGTCCATACAACTGTCTTTCCATAACACCTGTAAATTTCAGACTTTTTAAACTTTTTTTTAGCAGATCAAGAATAAAAATGATCAACAAAATGTCATGTCACTTGTCACAGCTTATTAGGACAGAAATTCAGGTTAACATGGAAAAGCCTGTGTTCATTGCTTAGGATATGGTATTATAATTACTTGTAACAACCAAAAATCATTTTTAATTTCAAGAAAATCTCATTTTAATTTTTAACATTTAAAAAAACATAAGAGAAATGTGTCAGAGACATGGCACAGCAATTATGGCACATACCCACTGTGCGTGGTGCTCATGTGAAAACGGCAGGTTTGAGTCTGACCTGCAACATATCTCGACCCCATTGCCTCTCTCTCCCCCCAAAATTTCCTGTCACTCTCAAATATATACAGTGGGTACGGAAAGTATTCAGACCCCCTTAAATTTTTCACTCTTTGTTATATTGCAGCCATTTGCTAAAATCATTTAAGTTAATTTTTTCCCTCATTAATGTACACACAGCACCCCATATTGACAGAAAAACACAGAATTGTTGACATTTTTGCAGATTTATTAAAAAAGAAAAACTGAAATATCACATGGTCCTAAGTATTCAGACCCTTTGCTGTGACACTCATATATTTAACTCCGGTGCTGTCCATTTCTTCTGATCATCCTTGAGATGGTTCTACACCTTCATTTGAGTCCAGCTGTGTTTGATTATACTGATTGGACTTGATTAGGAAAGCCACACACCTGTCTATATAAGACCTTACAGCTCACAGTGCATGTCAGAGCAAATGAGAATCATGAGGTCAAAAG
>NW_015505310.1:227410-232612 GCF_001515645.1 Sinocyclocheilus grahami | reverse complement strand
TCTCACGACACAAAGCTTTCATTTTGTTACAGTAAGCGATACGTGTGGATATGACTCTTGCTATGTTATTATTATGAGTGATGCAAAACCTTCTTTTAAAGCTGATGCTTTGAACGGCCACACATTTACGAGAAATGACAAGAATAGCAACTCATTTTCTAAATTAATGTTTCAAATAATTAATATGGAGGCGAGTTTATTTGGCATCAACATCAACTGCCTAACATCCACTGCAGTTCAATGCCAAAATACATTACAATTATGAAATTATAATATATTTTTATAAATATATTTTGTCTTCAACTATATATACAAATATAGATGCATATACACATATATCCATTTTGAAACATGTTTCACAAATAAATGACATTACACATACAGTATAGTATATACAAATTATATGTATTCACGTTTATATATTATAAATATATATTTATGAATTTAAGAAATCAATGCAAAATTATTTAAAATATGTAAGAAATATTATGTATATACATTTATTTTTAAATTACTGTGGGTTTGACTAGGCTATGTTTGTTTAGGCTTTTGACATTGCTAACAGCCTATAAAATTCATATCTACCATTTTAGCATTAAATGCCTCTAAAATCTATATAGCAGTTTGCAGACAAAGGGTTAACAGTATTTACTTGTTCCTGAAAGGAGATTGAGATGGTTCCACTTAGAGAGAGCAAAGACAGCATCGCAATATGTCATGTCACATTGACAGAATTGCCCTGTTGTTTCAGCTTCTCTGGCAGTCGACACATCACGCATTATTCACTAGTTTCTTTTCTCATTACGATCTAATGTTGGTCATAGCACTATGATAATCTCGCCTGCAGTGACAGCACACCTCACTGACCCATAATAACATTTATCCAAACTAATTCAGTGCCATTCATAAAAAAACTCAAACAATGTAGTACTGAAACCCTCTCCATTTACACTTCCTCTTGCAATCCTCCACTCTTTACCCTTCATACCCTAGACAGGCTTACCAGGTGTGTGCGACGGTGAATCGGCGCCTGTGACGGCTGCCCTTGTTAACCATGAGCTTGCGGAAGAGGCGCGGGGAGCTGCGGGGAGATATTTTGGGGGAGGTGATGCGCTTGTTGCCGGCACCCAGTCTCGGAGGCTCCAGCTCCAAATGCATGTGCTCCTTAAAGGTACGAATGCAGGGGTCCAATTCCGGAGCACTCAGTTCATTGGATGACATGGTTATGCTGCGGGTTGAAACAGCCCAATTTCGCCCTTTCTGAGTCACACTACCAACTATTCCCTCCGTTTCTCTCAGTCAACTAGAGGTTATGCCATGCAGGCTGATGTTTTGTGTGTCAGACAGGAATAAATGTGTGCGCTTGAGCTGCTCTATTCTCTCGCTTCCTCTGTCAGCTTAGGCTTTCGGCAATGCAGTAGAATAATCCTCTCTCGTTCAGTTCCACTGACACACTGAGAGCAGTCCCCGTCAGTGCAGTCACACCCCCTTCCTGTGAGAACAAGAAAAAATGAAAAAACACACTCTCTCTCTCTCTTTATCTATAACCACACAAAACGAGAGAAGAAAGACTGTCTGTCTCTCCAATACAGACATAACTGACTTCATAGGATCTTGGATGTCCAGAGTTCTTTCTTTTAGTTAGATGTCTGTCTCCCACTCAGTCCTCCTGCTCCATTCTCGCAGCTCTTCAGATTCGCACTTACTTCACTCAGCTCCAGGAAACTCCATCTTAAATTATTTAACAGTGGGCAAGAGCAGGTCTTCTCTCCCATCAGTGGCTCCTCTCTTCAGGATCAACCAGGTAGAGCTTTTCGTGATGCAGAGAGAAAACCTGGAGGAAGGAATAGACTGAGTGCACCTAATTCTGCTACCCCAGGTGCTGTCTGCTTTGAAAATAAATGGAATAGCTTTGAGATCCTTGGATTTAAAAAAAGCCCTGAGAAAATGTGCATAGTGACGGTAAAAGCTCCGCCCCTCCCTGCAACTGATTGGCTGAGCTGTGGTTAGTTTGATGGGTGTCTCTGGCTGAATTCTGATGAGGGCTTATGCCCTTTCACAGCTCAGTGGTGTTCAAGACACCGATAAAAGAAAAAATCCAAAAAGCAATTTAAGCCCAGGATTAGCAGTGTCTGGGGAAATAAATATTGCTCTGAGGTAAATGAAGGTTTATATACTAAAGTGGCTGGTTTGAAGAGAAAATAATGGGAGTGAATTGGAAAGAGAAAATTATTTAAATGGAACATACAGATGGACAGAAAACAAAAGCAATTTAAAACAAAGAGAAAAAGACATGATGTGTGAATTACTTCAATATATATTTAACTGAACATTATTAACTTTATCAACCACCCAGGAAAAACAATACACAAGCTCCTTTAAATAACATTTCATGTTACATGTGTTCAGATATTCAGTCAGAAGGCACCTAGACACCTATACACCAATAAATACCCAATGAAACAAATCGCAAAACCATGATGTGATTTCTGGAGGTGCATTGCTGAATGCTTTTCAAAGCGTGTTTGAACGTGAAACAGCATACTGCTCGCCCTGTGTGACAGCAACACAGCAGAATTATCTCAGGCTCTCATAGAGACATGCTGAAGAATGGAAATACGTTAGCCAGCTATCAACCTGCCAGTCAACACCCGCCGGCAGCCAGGACTTCACCATGGAGACGAAGGATAGGAGGAAGTAATGAGAACAGGAAAAAATGATGAATGACAGGATAAACGAAAAAGCTGGAACAGATGGTAAAATCTTATATTTTATGAGCTGTTTTGACAGATCTTTCAACACAGAAGACCTATGATATATAACTTAAATGCCCTTATTTTAGCAAGCAAATATCTGGGTTTAAACTGGTTTGAGATTCTGAGATTGCTATGAAAGCGGAGAGAGACAGATACTAGAAAGCCACTGAGATCAGTTTAGCTATAAGTATGAGTATGGATGGAATGAGTATCAAGTTGATTAAGGGCTACTGAAACTTTAGTTGGTCTACTGCATTCATCTTAACAGGGTCTACTGTATTCTGCTGCATTCACTTTAAACAAGGTCATCATAAAAATTCACTATGATTGAGGTTGTGTATATCGAATGAGGTTGTGTATATCGAAAAGTGTAAAGGGACCAAGAACTGAACCTTGAGGCACCTCAGTGACTAGCTGATTAGTCTCAAACATCCTCCTCTCCAGAAAACCTTAAAGCCCGGGTAAACTTCATTTTCTGTGTTCTACTCCATCTAGTGCACAGTTCAGCATTCAAGCCATATACTATATGGACCATGAGTGCTCATGGACGTGTTTGGCACTCATGCACTACCCAGTGGATTTTTGTTTTTTGGAGCACTCAAATCACTCACACATTTGCTGTTGTATGTGCACAAGTACATGCCAAGTGTGTGCAGACATCAACGCACTGTAACGAAAATTGTTATACAAATGTAACATGAACAAAGGAAGCATGCTTTTAGCAGGGTATGTCTTATTCTGTAAACACGGCAATAACACGGCTTTAGTGCAGTTTTTGCAGTGTAAAGACAACACTGTCTATGTATAATCTGCTCTGTATTCCCCTAAAGATCTTGCCCCATTTTGGTAAACTGGCTCCTACACAGGGGAAACTGGGGCTCTTATTCTATTTATTGACATATTAACTACCCTGTAGGGAGATAACGCCATAGTGGAAAACAACAGTGCAAATCTGTAAACACCATTTTAAGGATCCTGCAGGTGGTATGACTTCCATTTAGCAGACACTTCCTTAACCAACAGATCAACCTTCAGTAAAGTGGTTTACTAAATGGTAACAGTTCATGAGTCACTGCTGTTAGGATTTAACCTATAAGCTTTGAGTTACCATCCCACATTTACTACTAATCTACTACTACTACTACTACTACTACTACTACTACTACTACTACTACTACTACTACTACTACTACTACGATCCTTAGTAGGGGTTTGCATTATTGTGAAATCCAAGCCTTGTGTAGTAATGTGAGTCTAGCATCGAGTTCAATGACGAGGAATGTGATCAAGTCACTCTGACTGACCTTTCTGAGTTGTGAGCCTATTCACTGATGGTGTCTTAGTGGAGAGGTCTTACATAACTGAAGGTCTTACATAAAGACATTTCCTTACTGCTGACTGCTGCGATGAAGGAAGTCATATGGCTCCCAATGCTAGCTCATATAGTAAAAAGGATGAGCGATGCTGCATGGGCACCAACAGGGACATTATGAGGAAAAATAGAAAGCTAAGACAAGAGGAATGAGAATGAGGGCAAACACAACCCCTGCAGAGTTAAATTTTAAATCATTTCACATGATTAGAATTTGTTAGAAGCTGTCTCGTAAACGCTTAACAACATCTCCCAGCTACATTTCTCACCTTGCACAGTGCTGGGTATTAAGTATTTTGTGAACATGTAAGAGCAAAAAGATTCCCTCTACCCTAAACATTGAATGTATCAGTTGTGGTTTCTGCCCATAATATTAAATAACGTTTCAAGCTACAAGGAGATTAAATTGATCTATTTTTACAGCCACCAAAAAAACTATTTTAGAAACCTAGATATAGATACTTATTCAGTTGCATCTCTTTCTAGTTTTTGTAAACTAATACCCTGCTAAGAACTTTAAGATTAAAGTTTGAAAATCTCCAATTGTTTTGCAGTGTAGAAATGTTTACTATTTAAAATCTAATTACCTTGATGGTGCCATTGCAATATTTATAAGTGAACAGTAATTGGGCTTTTTTTCTTGCACTCATTCTAGCACTCATTTTTCTTGCACTCATTCGCGTTTTCCCATTTTTTATATTTTATTTTTATATATTTAACCATATATTGCTACTTTTTCACAGCAAAGACAGCACAGAAGTTGTGCTATGAAATAACAAGTCATGCTAATTTACCTAACAATGGCAAAGCAGCTGTGATGCTGAATTAATAAAAAAAAAAAAAAGAAATGCAAATCTAGTTTAATTATTGCTGTTGTTACTGTACAACAGCTGGTACTACTCCTGGAGTTGCACTTCTTGTAGTTTATGGATATGTGGGACAGACTCTTTGAGCTGTTAGTAAATTGATTCAAATGATTAGAATTAGCATGTCACTCCACGGCAGGAGACACTGTAGTTGACAATGTGGGAAATGCAGGTCAGTTTGATTTGAAGGATAGTTGGTTACTGCAGG
>NW_015505310.1:221781-227400 GCF_001515645.1 Sinocyclocheilus grahami | reverse complement strand
TAAACCTACACTTAAGGTTAATCAGAGATTGTCCTTTCATTTTCTCCTTGAGCGTCATTTACGAAGGGATGAGACTCTCTTCAGCGATTTTCCACACCACTGCACTTGTCTTTTCTCCACCTCCATGTTCATGCACCACCACACTCCCTCAAGACAACCCTGCCCCCTCCATCCATTCCCAGTGTTACCTAACACAGCAAGGACCAAACCACGAACAGAACTATGACACAAGCCTCCGCTCACGATAATTCAGATGCTCTGTTGCACAAGATGTGAATGCACATCTGCATTAAGATGTTCGATGAGTTGCAAAAGTTCCATCCGATCATCTGAGGACATTCAGGTTGCATTTAGACGTAGCATCTAGGTCAAGAAAACCACTTCTCTATACACAGGTTTGAATCTGTCAGATTAAGACAGGTCGAAAAGATGACATCCCTAACTCAAGGCTATAGTATTCCTTTAGAGACCTGCTATGACATTTCAAATCACTCTGATGCCATTTGTGGTTCAATTTATGAATCGTTGAGATTGAAAGTGTGCACTTCCATTGACATTGTGAGCAGCAGATGCTAAAAGTGCTAAAATTCTGAGCCACTATAATCATACAAATCACATCAGGTTATTGCAGTCTGCACCATAAAACTCCCTTTATTAAATGCTCTTCTGTCTGTGTCTAATGGTTGTCTGGATGAGTAATGCATAGGTGCTGGTGGCTGTGTATGTTTCACGGTGTAATCCAGTCACAGTGTGTATTGTACCTGACACATTAAACCTTAAGCACACTCTGCCTAGCTAACTAAGCAGATGTAGGGACACCTTTTAGACACAGAATGGATTTGAAACAGTCCTCCCATAGAGGTACATGTGTGGGGAACATCCAAGGCTCAATTCCAAGAATAACACATCTTAATGGTTTAAATTCCAGGCGCTAAAACAAGTGCAAAGCCTGGTTCAGTTCGCATACATCATGACTTGCAAACAAAACCTTGCATTCTAGAAGATAAATCTCAAATATTCGAGCACACGGTCACTATTTTTCAGTGGATCCAATAGGACCTCTCATAAAAAGCGCCTCACTGTTCCATTGTTGTAAAAACATAACCGTAGCAAGAGTCTAGACAGGATGACAAGTGTTCTATTTGCTAAAGGATAAAAACCTTAATAATAATAATTATTATTATTTATTATTATCATATCCTGCCCACATCCTCCTAGCACTGATCCAGTCTCTCCAATAGACAGGAAGCATCTCACGACACAAAGCTTTCATTTTGTTACAGTAAGCGATACGTGTGGATATGACTCTTGCTATGTTATTATTTTGAGTGACGCAAAACCGGTCACACTTTTACGAGAAATGACAAGAATAGCAACTCATTTTCTAAATTAATGTTTCAAATAATTAATATGGAGGCGAGTTTATTTGGCATCAACATCAACTGCCTAACATCCACTGCAGTTCAATGCCAAAATACATTACAATTATGAAATTATAATATATTTTTATAAATATATTTTGTCTTCAACTATATATACAAATATAGATGCATATACACATATATCCATTTTGAAACATGTTTCACAAATAAATGACATTACACATACAGTATAGTATATACAAATTATATGTATTCACGTTTATATATTATAAATATATATTTATGAATTTAAGAAATCAATGCAAAATTATTTAAAATATGTAAGAAATATTATGTATATACATTTATTTTTAAATTACTGTGGGTTTGACTAGGCTATGTTTGTTTAGGCTTTTGACATTGCTAACAGCCTATAAAATTCATATCTACCATTTTAGCATTAAATGCCTCTAAAATCTATATAGCAGTTTGCAGACAAAGGGTTAACAGTATTTACTTGTTCCTGAAAGGAGATTGAGATGGTTCCACTTAGAGAGAGCAAAGACAGCATCGCAATATGTCATGTCACATTGACAGAATTGCCCTGTTGTTTCAGCTTCTCTGGCAGTCGACACATCACGCATTATTCACTAGTTTCTTTTCTCATTACGATCTAATGTTGGTCATAGCACTATGATAATCTCGCCTGCAGTGACAGCACACCTCACTGACCCATAATAACATTTATCCAAACTAATTCAGTGCCATTCATAAAAAAACTCAAACAATGTAGTACTGAAACCCTCTCCATTTACACTTCCTCTTGCAATCCTCCACTCTTTACCCTTCATACCCTAGACAGGCTTACCAGGTGTGTGCGACGGTGAATCGGCGCCTGTGACGGCTGCCCTTGTTAACCATGAGCTTGCGGAAGAGGCGCGGGGAGCTGCGGGGAGATATTTTGGGGGAGGTGATGCGCTTGTTGCCGGCACCCAGTCTCGGAGGCTCCAGCTCCAAATGCATGTGCTCCTTAAAGGTACGAATGCAGGGGTCCAATTCCGGAGCACTCAGTTCATTGGATGACATGGTTATGCTGCGGGTTGAAACAGCCCAATTTCGCCCTTTCTGAGTCACACTACCAACTATTCCCTCCGTTTCTCTCAGTCAACTAGAGGTTATGCCATGCAGGCTGATGTTTTGTGTGTCAGACAGGAATAAATGTGTGCGCTTGAGCTGCTCTATTCTCTCGCTTCCTCTGTCAGCTTAGGCTTTCGGCAATGCAGTAGAATAATCCTCTCTCGTTCAGTTCCACTGACACACTGAGAGCAGTCCCCGTCAGTGCAGTCACACCCCCTTCCTGTGAGAACAAGAAAAAATGAAAAAACACACTCTCTCTCTCTCTTTATCTATAACCACACAAAACGAGAGAAGAAAGACTGTCTGTCTCTCCAATACAGACATAACTGACTTCATAGGATCTTGGATGTCCAGAGTTCTTTCTTTTAGTTAGATGTCTGTCTCCCACTCAGTCCTCCTGCTCCATTCTCGCAGCTCTTCAGATTCGCACTTACTTCACTCAGCTCCAGGAAACTCCATCTTAAATTATTTAACAGTGGGCAAGAGCAGGTCTTCTCTCCCATCAGTGGCTCCTCTCTTCAGGATCAACCAGGTAGAGCTTTTCGTGATGCAGAGAGAAAACCTGGAGGAAGGAATAGACTGAGTGCACCTAATTCTGCTACCCCAGGTGCTGTCTGCTTTGAAAATAAATGGAATAGCTTTGAGATCCTTGGATTTAAAAAAAGCCCTGAGAAAATGTGCATAGTGACGGTAAAAGCTCCGCCCCTCCCTGCAACTGATTGGCTGAGCTGTGGTTAGTTTGATGGGTGTCTCTGGCTGAATTCTGATGAGGGCTTATGCCCTTTCACAGCTCAGTGGTGTTCAAGACACCGATAAAAGAAAAAATCCAAAAAGCAATTTAAGCCCAGGATTAGCAGTGTCTGGGGAAATAAATATTGCTCTGAGGTAAATGAAGGTTTATATACTAAAGTGGCTGGTTTGAAGAGAAAATAATGGGAGTGAATTGGAAAGAGAAAATTATTTAAATGGAACATACAGATGGACAGAAAACAAAAGCAATTTAAAACAAAGAGAAAAAGACATGATGTGTGAATTCCTTCAATATATATTTAACTGAACATTATTAACTTTATCAACCACCCAGGAAAAACAATACACAAGCTCCTTTAAATAACATTTCATGTTACATGTGTTCAGATATTCAGTCAGAAGGCACCTAGACACCTATACACCAATAAATACCCAATGAAACAAATCGCAAAACCATGATGTGATTTCTGGAGGTGCATTGCTGAATGCTTTTCAAAGCGTGTTTGAACGTGAAACAGCATACTGCTCGCCCTGTGTGACAGCAACACAGCAGAATTATCTCAGGCTCTCATAGAGACATGCTGAAGAATGGAAATACGTTAGCCAGCTATCAACCTGCCAGTCAACACCCGCCGGCAGCCAGGACTTCACCATGGAGACGAAGGATAGGAGGAAGTAATGAGAACAGGAAAAAATGATGAATGACAGGATAAACGAAAAAGCTGGAACAGATGGTAAAATCTTATATTTTATGAGCTGTTTTGACAGATCTTTCAACACAGAAGACCTATGATATAT
This sequence comes from Sinocyclocheilus grahami, assembly GCF_001515645.1. Lineage (NCBI taxonomy): Eukaryota > Metazoa > Chordata > Actinopteri > Cypriniformes > Cyprinidae > Sinocyclocheilus > Sinocyclocheilus grahami. The sequence goes on along the minus strand of NW_015505310.1, from coordinate 223,354 downwards.
AACTTAAATGCCCTTATTTTAGCAAGCAAATATCTGGGTTTAAACTGGTTTGAGATTCTGAGATTGCTATGAAAGCGGAGAGAGACAGATACTAGAAAGCCACTGAGATCAGTTTAGCTATAAGTATGAGTATGGATGGAATGAGTATCAAGTTGATTAAGGGCTACTGAAACTTTAGTTGGTCTACTGCATTCATCTTAACAGGGTCTACTGTATTCTGCTGCATTCACTTTAAACAAGGTCATCATAAAAATTCACTATGATTGAGGTTGTGTATATCGAATGAGGTTGTGTATATCGAAAAGTGTAAAGGGACCAAGAACTGAACCTTGAGGCACCTCAGTGACTAGCTGATTAGTCTCAAACATCCTCCTCTCCAGAAAACCTTAAAGCCCGGGTAAACTTCATTTTCTGTGTTCTACTCCATCTAGTGCACAGTTCAGCATTCAAGCCATATACTATATGGACCATGAGTGCTCATGGACGTGTTTGGCACTCATGCACTACCCAGTGGATTTTTGTTTTTTGGAGCACTCAAATCACTCACACATTTGCTGTTGTATGTGCACAAGTACATGCCAAGTGTGTGCAGACATCAACGCACTGTAACGAAAATTGTTATACAAATGTAACATGAACAAAGGAAGCATGCTTTTAGCAGGGTATGTCTTATTCTGTAAACACGGCAATAACACGGCTTTAGTGCAGTTTTTGCAGTGTAAAGACAACACTGTCTATGTATAATCTGCTCTGTATTCCCCTAAAGATCTTGCCCCATTTTGGTAAACTGGCTCCTACACAGGGGAAACTGGGGCTCTTATTCTATTTATTGACATATTAACTACCCTGTAGGGAGATAACGCCATAGTGGAAAACAACAGTGCAAATCTGTAAACACCATTTTAAGGATCCTGCAGGTGGTATGACTTCCATTTAGCAGACACTTCCTTAACCAACAGATCAACCTTCAGTAAAGTGGTTTACTAAATGGTAACAGTTCATGAGTCACTGCTGTTAGGATTTAACCTATAAGCTTTGAGTTACCATCCCACATTTACTACTAATCTACTACTACTACTACTACTACTACTACGATCCTTAGTAGGGGTTTGCATTATTGTGAAATCCAAGCCTTGTGTAGTAATGTGAGTCTAGCATCGAGTTCAATGACGAGGAATGTGATCAAGTCACTCTGACTGACCTTTCTGAGTTGTGAGCCTATTCACTGATGGTGTCTTAGTGGAGAGGTCTTACATAACTGAAGGTCTTACATAAAGACATTTCCTTACTGCTGACTGCTGCGATGAAGGAAGTCATATGGCTCCCAATGCTAGCTCATATAGTAAAAAGGATGAGCGATGCTGCATGGGCACCAACAGGGACATTATGAGGAAAAATAGAAAGCTAAGACAAGAGGAATGAGAATGAGGGCAAACACAACCCCTGCAGAGTTAAATTTTAAATCATTTCACATGATTAGAATTTGTTAGAAGCTGTCTCGTAAACGCTTAACAACATCTCCCAGCTACATTTCTCACCTTGCACAGTGCTGGGTATTAAGTATTTTGTGAAC
>NW_015505310.1:210404-219780 GCF_001515645.1 Sinocyclocheilus grahami | reverse complement strand
AAAAAGCAAAAATCACGTTTTGCTCGTCAGTATGCCCTGGAAACTCCATCTTATAACCGGAGAATGTGAGCTAAAATGCAGACGAGTCCCACAACATTTAGATGCAATAAAAGGTTTCCGGTCATATTTCAAAATGTTGCACTCGATTTTTTTGTTCCAAAAACGAAAAGTAGCCTAGATGAACTTGATGAATCTTAATTCTTAGTTTACAGAGGTGATGTGGGCGTTTGCATGTTCGTGCATCTCAAGCCTGGTTTCACGTGGATGTTTATCATATTGCGCATGATGCGTGTGGGTGTAACCACATTACAGATAATGAACTCAGACGGGAAAGACTGTACCTCAACTGGTTTCAAACTAATTACTTTATCAGAGAATTTTTGTTTTCGACATGGCTGACTTATGTCTTACTAAAAAGACACTTCAAGCTTTCTTTAGATATATTTCTCATGTCTGTGTGTCAAGTATTTGCTAATTTTTCGTTCATTTAAGTGACGCATTGCAGGAAGATATTCGAGACTGAGACTGCAGAAACCCCACCCTGTTTGTTTTCTTTATTTTACAAAAGCACAATATTTTTTTAGTATTGCGAGTGTATACAAATAAAATACCTTTTGAAGTCACAAATGAAGTATTACTCTTATCTGTACGATCAAAAATTACAAAACATTTTAAGTTCTTTTCGCCGTTATCAGAAAAAAATGCAAGTGATGATTCAAGTTGCTGTTTTGATACTTAGGCCCAATCCCAATTCTATTTTATAAATTTTATTTACGCTCGGTTTACGCTGAGATAATTCATACCCCTTCGTTTGAAGGGCTATCTGGCCCTTCCTCTTACCTCTACCCCTCCAACCAAAAGAGAATCGAGACACCCCTACCCCTTCATGTAAACGCGTGAAACGGAGGGGTAGGGGAAAGGGGAAGGGCTACGGGGTAGAACTGGGATTGGGCCTTAGGCTATGTAATTTTTCAGTCAATATGAAAGGACTAGGAGTTTCACTTTGTAGTGTATTTTTTAGGTTTGATAACTTGAAAAGTGAAGTAAACTTGAAAGTAGCTTAAAAGTAAAGTAATTAGTAATCTGATTATTTTTAAATGCAGTAATCAGTAATGTAAACATATTACAATTTTAAAGAAGTAATTAGTAATTTGTAGTCGATTCTTTTTTTTTGAGTAACTACAAAACATTGGACATCATTAATCACCCTCATGTCATTTGCAACCCATACTTTTTTCCTTCTTCTATGGAGCACATTGAATAATATTTAGCAATTGGTTTAAAAGTCCTCAGATACAGAGAAATTACTATTTATTTAATAATTAACTGATAATGTATTTTAAAGCCTATAATCAACATATTGGCCAATGTAAATTTTGTAAGGGTTGGTGTAACATTTTCCATACTGTGTATACACACTAACTGTTCCTTTCATGCCTCGTTGAAAAAAAAGCCGCTACAACATTCTGCTAAATTTCTCTTTTTGTGTCCCTCAGAAAATAAAGCCATACATTTTCAGGGTCAGTATATTCATATTTCTTTAGATGATGACGTCTAAAAGTCACAGAGACCGACATGTTCTTACATCATACAGCCATTCATCCTGCAGGAAGTGACAGATTAGGACTAAACAGGCCTCGATCTGACCCGGACACAAGAGTGTGAGTTCTCTTGCCCTGGAGTCTTGTGCAATGGCACTTCTGAATGAATCTGCCTCACACTGTCTGCATGACTTGATATCAGAAATTGTTCTTTCTCTCTCACACAATCACACGCACACAATAGAGCACTCAGTCACGAGAAAGTGGGTAAAGTCAATGATGAATTCTCTTGGCAGACAGCTCAGTGCCCTGTGGTGTCTGTCCTCCAGCATCATTGCTCATGCCTGGCCCATAAAGCTATCCCACAAGCCACCTGGGAGCGCCCAAATCAATCTGCAATGGAGTCACGTCAGCAGGAAAATAATTGTACTCCAAATATAGCACTTTCCCTAAACCTTGTCTCCTGATTCTCCTGACACACACATCAAACAGACAGCAGCTCTAACAAGAGCAGAAATGCAAGAGTGTGAGATAGCAGGGCAAATAATGAATGCTTGCCAGGGTGTCTTTATTAGTTTGAGTAATATATATATATATATATATATATCTCAATATCTAAATTTGTCATCCATTTGAAAGGGCATGCAATGAAATGGCCTACTTAAATACATTTTACGACAAATGTGGGTCTTGAGTGTTTTTTTGGGGGCAGACTGATGAATGCTCATGAGGTTTACCAAACCTGAAGTGGCACACACAGAAACACCTGAGAAGAAAAACCACGACGACGTATTTTAGTCTCAATGCTGACCTCCACTGGCAAACAACGACAACAACTACCAACTTAATGCATGTAGTGTAATCTGATGGAAAACATTTAGCAAACACATCAAACTTGTGTGCTCTAAAGTTGAAATATTGAAAATCAGACCTGACCTTATTTTCAGACAGATAAAACAAATATCTAATTTGTGGCTACATGTATAATATAAAGTATTATAAGTATCCAATCACAAATGTATTTGGGTCTTATTGGTGCATTTGCTGTGGGCCCATCAAGCTATTGCAACTCACTAACTGCAACTCTGCTGTCAAATCACATCTTTTTAGCAGACAAATTAAAGGAAGAATGATTGATTGATGATTACAAACCAGCTGTTGCTGTGTTGCCAAGCACAACCAGACAGATTTCCCTCTCCTCATGGCAACAAGACTGAGCAGCTGCAGCTTAAATCACTAGTGCTGGAAGCAAAACTAATATATTTAATCTCTCATCATGCAGCAATTTAGGATTTCCATATGTACATAGGTTATATGTAAAGCATATTGCAGATGCTAAGACATTAAGTACAAGTGTTCAACCAAAAATGAAAATTCTGAAACCTTCGCTCACCTTTCAAATATGAGTTTCTTTCCTCTATTCAACACAAAAGAAGATATTTTAGAGAATATTGGTAACCAAAGGGTTGACAGTAGCCACTGACTTCCATAGTGTTCTTTTTTCTCCATATGGAAGTCAATGGCTACCGTCAACTGTTTGGTTACCCACATTCTTAAAAAAATTTTCTTTTGTGCTCAACTGAAGAAAAAAATTAGGGTTATTAAATGATGACAGAATTTTCATTTTTGGATAACCTAACCCTTTTTGAGAGTTTTCAAATAATTTAATACTGTATAATATGTGTGCTAATTTACAAGCTTTGCAGACACTTCTACATATCTAAAGCAAATTATGCAAATCATGAGTGATGAGAATCAACTTCAGAAACAGCTACAAATTTGCGGTGAATTTTTACTCCTGAAACATCTTTCTACCAAAGCAACATGCAGTCACATAAATCAGAACAGCCACAATCTACATAATATGCAGATAAAATAAACTTAATTCATGATTTACTGACTAAAAAGAGAGAAAAAAAACTCTTTGAATTAAATGCCAATGTTGGAGATTTCTGCGCTAAAAGAGACGAACTGGCCGTATTCTTATGTTGACTTGTCTAATAAATGTACATGTCCCACAATCCATACTCAAAACCATAATCAGCAATGCAGTGACTGGATGGCAACATATTTATATTACAATACAAATAATAAGTCATCATACTTATACATACATTTTTGATATAGAGAGATGCCACAAGAATGAGCACAATTCCTCTCAATTAATATTAGAAAGTTCTAAATAATTTAAGTAACACTGTCCAAGCAGCCAAAGCAAAATAAGTGTTTTTATATAAGGCCTATGCAGACTGTCAGCATTGTTGTTAATGAAACAACGACCCGACTTTTACAGCTAAAATAAGACTTTTTAGTTTGTTTCAGGGGCACCTGACACGACCAAATAACACAAAATGCTTATATAGTATAAGTAACACTCACTACCGTTAAAGAGTTTGGGGTCATTAAGATTTAAATTTAAAAGATTAAAAGATTTTTATTTAAAATAAATGCTGTTCTTTTGAACTTTCTTCATGGACTTTAGGGACTCTTTCTCAAAGATCACCGTTTCCATTAAAATATTGAGCATTATTAAAATATTTTCAACATTGATAATAGAAAATGTTTCTTGAGCGCCAAATCAGCATACAGTATTAGAATGGTTTCTGAACAACCATCACAAGAATACATTTTATATTAAAATATATTAAAATAGAAAACAATTATTTTCAAATGTAATAACACAAATAAATGCTGCTTTGGTGAGCATAAAAGACTTCTAAAACTTAAAAAAAAAAAAGATTTTAAATCTTACCAACCCCAAACTTTTGAACGGAAGCGTATTATATAGCTTACATTTATATAATATGTGACCCTGGACCACAAAACCAGTCATAAGTAGCACGGGTATATTTGTAGCAATAGCCAAAAATACATTGTATGGGTCCAAATTATCGATTTTTCTTTTATGCCAAAAATCATTAGGATATTAAGTAAAGATTATGTTCCATGAAGATATTTCCTAACGTAAATATATCAAAACTTAATTTTTGATTAGTAATATGCATAGCTAAGGACTTCATCTGGACAACTTTAAAGGCGATTTTCTCAATATTTAGATTTTTTTGCACCCTCAGATTCCAGATTTTCAAATAATTGCATCTCAGCCCAATATTGTCCTATTCTAACAAACCATACATCAATGGAAAGCTTATTTATCAGCTTTCAGATGGTGTATAAATCTCAATTTCGAAAAATGTACACTTAAGACTGGTTTTGTGGTCCAGGGTCACATATAAAATTTTATATAATCTACACACTAAGGTTTGCTAAATTAATTGGTGTTTCCAAACAGGTTTACCAAACATTTTTTTCAACAATTGTTAAACCTCAAACAATATAATAAAGGAATCACAGAAGAGCCATAGTGTTTACACTCTTCAAGACAAAAAACGTACAAAGTCCCTGCATTTTAAACTGAGATGGAAGAAAGTTCCTTAACATCAAACATTTTACACACATCTTTTATAAGATATCAGATTTCTGAAATGAAAGTTGAGGAGCAGTGAAAGGAGCTGATTGACACGGACTCACCACTCAGAGTCCACAGGTGTGATGTCAATGCGAGGGGGTGTAATGAAGGGCAGTGTAGTTGGTCTTGCCATGATCTCGTCGTCTGGACTGCGGGACCTCTCCGTCTGCCGCCATGATAAAGGAGGCAACTGTAGGTTACCGGAGAAACGCCGCCGCCTCCGCCGCAGGTCTACCCCCAGCGTGGAACCCGAAGATGTGAAAGATTCACTTAGTCTGCAGTCTGGAGGCTCTTTACTGTCCTGGAGTGAAAAAAAGAGAGGTAGGTAGGTAGTAAAAAAAATGTAATGCCATGTCAGCAGATGAGGTTATTTTGATGACAAGAGCTGTACTGTACATGTTCGGCCAGTTACATACACTCTTACAAATATAGGTGCTTCAAAAGGTTCTTCAAGCGATGCCATTGAAGAACCATTTTTGGTTCCACAAAGAACCATTCAGTCAAAGGTTCTTTAAAGAACCATCTCTTTATTACCTTTTTATAATCTGAAGAACTTTCTTTCGCCCCAAAGAACCTTTTGTGAAACAGAAAGGTTCTTCAGATGTTAAAGGTTCTTTATGGAACCATTTAGACAAAAAGGTTCTTCTATGGCATCGTGAAGCACCTTTATTTTTAAGAGTGTAGGAGTTGTATATTTACAATAAAATAAAAGCAAGTAAGAAAGAGAGAGAGAGAAATGAGAGGGCAACAAGGAAAATCGCTTTCAGTGGATTAAGATTTGAGTGAATGAGACAAATTAAGACATTGTAATGTATTTCATACAACTAGAGGGCGCCAAAGCATTTCACTCAACATCAACTTCTCAACTCAACTTCCACGTTTCTTGAAAATACATAAAAGGGCATTTAACAGAAGACTGTTGTACAGACAAAAGCTCTAGATGCGAGAAAGTCTAAATAAAACAGAAAATAGCTGTAATTAATATTTTAAATATTTGGATTAGACTTGTCAGGTAAATCTGTACAGTCTATACGAGTGCTGTTACAAAATGAAAACAAGCACAAAAACGTGATATCGTACAGTTGTGTTTTTTGTATGTGATTTAATTTTAGATGAATATTAAAGTACTGGTTAGCAAAGTACTACCACCTAAAAACAAACATATTACCAAGATACTTCCATTGTACATTTTGTAAGGAAAGGGAAAGACAAAAAACTCCCCCACAGAACTGAGATATGAGAAACTCTGCATTGATTGATATGCTGTAGTCGCTCTAATAAATGTTCCATTACCGCTGTGTTCCAGCGTGCATGCTGTTCATTTGTGTGTACTGCAAAACCATGACAAGCAAGGAGTTCTTTCAATTTAGTCATCCTCACGAGGTGTGCACAAAAACAAACATACACACAACAAAACTAGTCAGATTCACCAACAAAATGACTCATATGCACTGGTTCTAGTTCAGTTTGAATCAGTGTCATGAGTCTTTCTCTGAGGTTATGCGAATAAAATATTTTCTCTTTATCACACACATACATGTAAACAGCAAACTTCTAAGACACCACACGCTCTCAAACATAAAGTGATACCTTTCAAAAAGGTACTATGTACCTTTAAGGTACTAATATGTATCATTTAGGGTTAAATAAGGCAAAAAGATGTACCTTTTAGCTTCTGTACTTTACAGTACCACCCCAGTGGCAGCTTTGTATTTTTAAAGCACTTTTTGATTATTTTTGTTTTCCGCACTATTTCATTTGATATTCTATTGTATTTTATAAATATTAAAAGCATTTCATCTTACCAGCAAACAGACACATGCTCATAATAATTTTTATATAATTTTTAATAATCTTTTTTATATAATCATTTTAATCATCATTTTAATTCATATAATTTTTTCTAGTTATTTTAAGCTCTAAAAGATTGCTTTCTCATTACAGCAGAGCTACCAGAAAACATCTTGTAGGGCCTTCAAATATCGCATTTGACAATGAAGGGCCTTGTAGTAAAAAAAAAGTTGAGAACTGCTGACAGACAAAGAGCTAACCAACAGGACTGTGTTGCCCAGGTGGTTCGCTCAATCCTTTAAAAATGCAGTACTAAAATAAAATAAAATGTTTTCATGTATTTACATACAATGTCTTTATGCATTTATAAATGTATTTTCCTAATTTCAAATTGATTTATATACAACATCCAATATATAAGTTCTAGCTTTGTGCATGTAAAACCATTCACACTATGATGTGTGCTGTGCTGTTCCAACACAGTGGTAGTGAGCATGATGGGAAGATATGCGGGCAGCTGAAGATGTTTGATAGCAGACCAACACTGGCTGGAAAGCAAAAGAAACTCACCAGCAACTGATATCATCAGTACACAGCCGAGAAAAGAAGAAGAGTGTTTCTGCATCATCTGTCAGGAACCACAAGAAAAAAAAACTCTCAGAAGTGAACAGAGCTCCATGTTATGAAGAAGAACACTGTTGACAGGAGCTGCCAAAAAGCTCATCTAAACAGACAAAGCTGAAAAGCTCTGGATGCTAAGACAAGAAAACACTCCTACACCCCGCTTTACTAGAACCAATTCAAGGAGAGCGATTCATCTGAAAACAGAGCAGGTGGAGGCTAAATGATGCCCTAACCTAATAAAAATGCATTACCACAGATCAGATCTCCATATGTCGTCAAATTGTAGAAATATCTGTACAAGTCTTCCACTCCACACCCCCACACAGATCAGATTTTTTCCCCCTTCAGGGACTTTTATGTGCTTTTGTCCTTAAATGCAATGCTCACTTTGACTGCTGGGAACAATCTGCTATCCTTCACATCACATCCTGGGTGGATGAATCATGCTCAGAGTCTCAGAGTTCATTTCAATATTTCAAAATACTCTGACATGGACGCTGCAGATAACTTCAAGGTTTGGTCTGTTCTCCAGTCCTTAAACAAGATGTTTCTGACTAAACGTGTCCTGGCTAGAGGTGACTATAAAGACAGATGTTACAGAGGCCTTCAAGCATCAAACTGATTTCAAAAGCACCATGGAAGTTCATCAGTTCCTTCAGCAGACCACTGGTCTATATGTAGCACCATGGTCATATGAGGTACGAACTTGAACTTAAAAAGCAAAAAGGATATGTGACAAGCCAGGGCTGGGCTCCGCTTCGTCCACGGTGAAAGCCAATCCAGCGATCGACAGCGCAAAGTTGTAGTATTTCCTCAGCAACCAGCACAGATCAGCTCCAGGCATGACGAAGCAGATATCTTGTAACACTCCAAAGAGAAAGGAAAAATTTCAATCGCATCAAATGACCCCTTTAAACACTCTCCTATGTAATAACTTAAAAGAAATTAAAATAACATTATTATTTATTAACCTCAAATAAAAAATTAATTATTATTATTATTATTATTAAATGCCGTTTTATTATTATTATTTTTACTATTATTTTTTTATTATTACTTTTATTGCTTTTATTGCTTTTATTTCTGTTTAATTCTAATATTAAATAATGGCAACTATTATTTATAATAATAATAATAATAATAATAGTTTTATTGCTTTTAATTTTAATACTGACAACTATTATTTATATTGTTGTTTAGTACTAAAATGTTTTATTTAAAGTTATAATAATATATATATATAAAAAATGGTTGAATATATAAAAAATATATAAAGTTGTTATTATTATTACTAGATAGCCTGTCAGGTTTTGAATCAAAGTGTGTTAGGAACCTTGGTGTTCTCTTAGACAGTCGGCTCACTCTAGAGAAACATGTCTCCTCGGTTGTTGCTTCTAGCTTTTTTCAGCTCCGCTTACTTTCTAAAATCAAAGATATTCTGCCTGAAAAACCTCTTGAGACAGCTGTTCACACGTTTATTTCCTCTCGATTGGACTATTGCTACTCTTTGTATTGTGGTATCTCAAAGTCCCAAGTAGCTCATTTACAACTGGTCCAAAACACAGCAGCCAAATTTCTTAAGAAAGGCCGCAAAATTGATCCTGCCACACCCTTTTCTGTGAGCTCTTCATTGGCTCCCTGTTAATTTAGGATAAATTTTAAAATCCTCCTATTTGTTTATACACAACCTTGCCCCACGTTACTTATTGGAATTGCTGCATCCTTACAACGCTACCAGAGATTTAAGATCTGGTAATCAAAACCTAATTAAGGTTCCTTCCACTAGGCTGGAACGCAGAGGAGATAGAGCTTTTTCGGTGATGGGCCTTAGATTATGGAACAGCCTGCCAGAGCACCTCAGAGCTGCTCCATCTTTATCAGTTTTAAAATCTCTTTTGAAAACTCCCTTGTTTTCTTTAGCTTTTGCAAATTGATGTTTGTTTGAATGTGT
>NW_015505310.1:209114-210394 GCF_001515645.1 Sinocyclocheilus grahami | reverse complement strand
GATTTTTTCCCCCTTCAGGGACTTTTATGTGCTTTTGTCCTTAAATGCAATGCTCACTTTGACTGCTGGGAACAATCTGCTATCCTTCACATCACATCCTGGGTGGATGAATCATGCTCAGAGTCTCAGAGTTCATTTCAATATTTCAAAATACTCTGACATGGACGCTGCAGATAACTTCAAGGTTTGGTCTGTTCTCCAGTCCTTAAACAAGATGTTTCTGACTAAACATGTCCTGGCTAGAGGTGACTATAAAGACAGATGTTACAGAGGCCTTCAAGCATCAAACTGATTTCAAAAGCACCATGGAAGTTCATCAGTTCCTTCAGCAGACCACTGGTCTATATGTAGCACCATGGTCATATGAGGTACGAACTTGAACTTAAAAAGCAATATAAAAACGATTTAAGCAACACGTTTTCATTTTGGGGTGAAATATTACTGTGTCTTTAAACACAGTGTTCAGATTCCCCTCCAGTCAAGGGCAAATATGAAGATATTTTGCAGATTTAGATGCCTCTATGAGCTCATGTTGTCTGGCAAAGGACATAATCTGTATTTGACAGATCCAAACATTAGCTCATGGTAAATGTATCATGTTATGATTGGACAGCGTCCTCCTAAGTTGCCCTGTCTGTGCAATTACAATGTTTTGTCCCCAAATGAACTCAGAGGGAGAGCACAGGTGCATGACGGAGCGAGCAATCAGCCAGACCAGGGATGACCAAGGTGACCTCCTGAAATTCCCTGTGTCTGGAACACTCTGCGGTCAGCTCACAGCCAACGCCTGCAGTCACCCGAGACCACATTCTTTTTTAATTCATTAGACTAATACAGCAGCTCTCCGAGCTATAAAACAGCCCTGTGCTCTACGGACAACCTTTTCTCCTTCAAACTAAAATTACCCAAAGCACAGGCACTCAAGCAAAATACCTTTGACTATATGATGCTTGACTCTCTTTGAAAGAAGAAAACTGTTTCATCAAACACAGAACATTTATGTACCAAACAGCATATGATGTGATTGTCAAAATATTAACATTTCAGTAGTCCAGCAGTTCTTATTTCTAGTCCTGGTGAACCCATCACTCTGCACATTTTGTATGTCTCTTTTATCTGACGCATTTAGTTCAGTTCATGGAGTTCAATAAAATTCTACAAAATTAACCACCACTGTAGTCGATAACAATAAAAGTGTAGTTTATCAATATTCAACACCAGAACAAAAAAACTAATAATATTAAAGGGGTCATATGATGCTGCTAAAAAGAACAGTATTT
>NW_015505310.1:203894-205218 GCF_001515645.1 Sinocyclocheilus grahami | reverse complement strand
CTATACAAAACCCAAGTGAAAAGAAGACATGCTTTCACAACTAATTACATGTAATCCTATAACAAATCCTGTATAATGAGGAAGTAGCTTAACTATGTTTAGTACCTTTCTAAATTACTATTAGTTCCATTATCCCAAAGCAGATAAAGAGGATCATTAAAGGTGACTGGAGAGACAGAAGAGACACATCACACTATGGATGTGAGTTTAAGGGTTCACCTCATAAACCAAGAGTTCAATTCATTGGACAGATCCAACGGAGACTATGCAGGCAGAATTCTAAATAATGCCTGTAACAGAATAAGAATTGTATCCACGAATAACTGACAGTCAAAATATCCATTACATTCCATATCCACTTATAATAGTGACAAAAAAACCTTCCATCACAAAGTTTTAAGCTTTCAAGGGCTTAGTCAAAGACATGGCTTAGCAATCCAAACTAAGTTGACCAAGCCAAATTACTGAAACACAAACAGAGAAATACCTCAAATATTGGACAGAAGCAACACCACAACAGAGTGCATTGGAAAGCTATTTATCCCTAAACAAAGAGTGCAAACTGGCGGAATATTTGAGCAGAGTGACTAGGAAAAGTATCCAAAGATACATGCAGACAGGGACAGGGACAGGCATGAAAGATGACAGACTGTGTCCCCACTGCACACAAATTAAGTGGAAACAGAAGCGCACATTTTGACCTCATGTTTGAACTACACAGACCAGGGACACTTCGTTTCACAGCCCACCCCAAAGACTTCTGAAAGCACACAAGGACAAACTCTCAGGCCTGCAAGGTGAAACTCTAGAAAGCTAAATGCTATCTGCAAGCTATGAGAAGCCCTGACATCACAAAAAGGCAGGAACCAGCAGGAAATACCAACCATAAAATGACATCCGGTATAAAATGTCTTGTTTGTTAAAAGTCAAGCATACACCACTCTGTATAGCCAAATCATTTGCGAAAATAAGTTTGGAACACCACTCTGTCAATCAAATTCAGGGGCCAGAAGTAACTGTCATAAATAAATATTAATAATGAGTAATAGATGGGGACCCTTCTGCTGCAAAACAGAATTCTGTACAAAATACTGCCATACATAATGTTAGCAATATTTTGTCAATATAAGCTTCTTTTTACCATTCCAGTAAAACTACTTGAATCTTATTCTGATAGTGAGAGAGAAAAAGAATCCTGCTGCTGCTTGACATTTATGTCACTGCTTCTGTGGCTTTATCAGATGAGCCCAACACGACTGCACAAACAGAACACATGTATTTTATCACATATCGTGCTGCTAAAAAGAGGGTTTGTCAAACATCA
>NW_015505310.1:199314-203716 GCF_001515645.1 Sinocyclocheilus grahami | reverse complement strand
TTTATCACATATCGTGCTGCTAAAAAGAGGGTTTGTCAAACATCATTATGTGACAAGCAGGGAGCAAACAAAGAAGCAAGAGGCGAAAGGAGAGAGCATAGAGGAAGGCTCAGTAGATCAAGAGTAGAGCACTCAAGCTGGATCTGTGCCCATCCATCTCATGGCTGAGCAGGAAACCAGGAATACAACACCAGACACAATACATAATAGGCAGTTCTATCTGGCAGCATCCTAACTGTACCTCATAAGTGACTAATTTGGAACGCTCTACATAGGCAGCAATCCTTGAACAACACAAATAGCATGCCACATGGGAGTGATAGTCTAATAAGCATAAAATACACAGCACACACAAATATTGGGTAAAATAACTGACTGTAGACTAATCTAGGTGATATGTATACTGCTTCAAAATATTAGCCAGTCCCACCAGGATTTTTTGTGATTTTTGTTATTAAAATTTTTATATTTTGTGCTGGAAATTTGCTAAATGTTTTCGGGTGTGCGTCAGTCAGTGGGAATCGCATTAAATTAATAGTTCATCTAAATATATAAATTCTGTCATTAATTACTCACCCTCATGTCGTTCCAAACCCGTAAGACAACAACGCAACTACCACGTTTAAGGCCCCGAAAAAATCGATAGAAAGGACATCGATAAAATAGTCCATGTGACATCAGTGGTTCAATTGTAATTTTATGAAGCTACAAGAATATTTTTGTGCGCAAAGAAAACAAAAGTAACGACTTTATTCAACATTTCTTCTCTTCCATGTCAGACATGGTACGGAAGAGTAGAGAAGTTATTTTTGTTTTCTTTGCACACAAAAAGTATTCTCGTAGCTTCATAAGATTACGGTTGAACCAAAGTGTACACCAAACTGACCAGGTCATGTGATTTCAGAAAATGAGGCTTACATCATATTTCGAAATGTAAACTGACCTCGATTCAGTTTAATCTTTTAGGTTATTAAATGTTGAGTGGACTTGTCTTTACGTTCCTTTAAGTTTAAGTTCTTTAACATCTTTAATGATATTTTAGATCACACTTTTGATTTTATCCCTATGCATCCTAACCCTAAACCATTCTCAATGCATTTACAGTACAATGCTTTAAAACAATCACTGTTGAGACTCGGTTTAATTAATTAGACGTTTCCCATCACTACTATTATAAATGTGTTTATTTCTAAAGATTTATTTTGCCTTAACTGCCATTTTGGATTTATTTTTCCACTGAACTCATCTCAATGTTTCATACAGTAGGATTGCATTTTCTATAAAGGACATATACCATGCTGCCTTAGAATTTGGAAAACTGTGTATTTTAGGTGGCAGCATAATTAAAATACTTAGATATTAGATAAGCATTTGCATTCACGATGCCTTAAAATGCAACCCAAATAAGAAAATCACTAGGTTTTGGATCAAAGCATATGTTTACTCACTCAAATACTACAAAACCGGAATTCTCTGCAATATAAATTCAAAAATATTGAGTCTGATAGTGCTCTGCGGTTTACATTCAATATTTTATGTTAACAATCAATTTGTATGGGCCTTGTGGTTACACAATCAATCTATTGCGTTTCATGTCTTCATCATGTCAGCCATTGGCAACAGCCTCTATCAATTTTTAAACAGCTCTGCGAGCTCAATGTAATGGGTTCAAGGCCACAGACCAGACTGCAGCACATTTAAAGAACAATCTCATCATAGAAAATAGACTGAAGAATGTTCAGGTGGAGAGTTAAATCAGAGTGCTGATAAAGGATCAGCTTTACACTTACCATGTGCTGATAGAAAAAGTATGTGCTATATCTACTGGGATGGAGTGAAGGGACTTGCACAGGAATTTTGAGACAGACAAAGGAGCACAGAAAGCAAGGAAAGTGTCAAAAAGTTGAGAAACGTTCAATGTTATGCAAATGAGAGGTGGAAAGAAAATGCTGGCCAACAGTTAGTTGTGATGTAAAGGAGTGACATCAATCAAACAATTTTCAAAATCTGAGTTTCTGATATATTCAGGCCCTACATCACATTGTTGCATATTACTAGTATTTGCACATTTTTACTCTTGCTAGGTTAGTAGTAATTAATAAAAAATAAAAAAAACATGAACTTATCAAATTTTCATTTTGACCTTCCCTTTTAATTTCTGCTACAAATCAACAACAACAAAAAGTGACAATGAAGTGCACAATATCTTTAATGTGCGATGACAGTACACATTTGTCTTTGTGTGCATGCGAGAGTAAGAAGACTAATGTCATAATTTCCTTGAAAAGTCTGCAAAAGACAAACGTCCTACTAAAATTTAGAATCTTCATGTCAAAAACAGACCTTTGGTTTACCTCCTTAGATAATCCTCAAACACTGCTTCCACATGTCATCAGGCATTGATATTCATCAGCTAGTGTGTACTCTTTTGTAAGATGTATATGTTTGTTAGCTCAAGGTTAGTAATAATAAGGGCCATATAGTTCTAATATTTTATAATAGTAAATAGTGGTTTCTATGTGATGTAAAATTATGGTTATTAAACATTTACATTTGGTTAATCTTGAATATTTGGTTACTTCCTTTGTAATAAGGATAGTGTTTTGCAAGGTCAACTGACACGACACAAAAGACCACAAAGAAAAAAGCTGTTAAAAACACTACAAGACACATACAGGAAATCAGGCAGCATGCAAACCAAGAGGAAGCCAGAGATAATAAAGAGATCTGTACAGTCAAAAAAGATTGTTGAACAAGTGAGGGGATGAGTAAGAGACATGAAGAAAATGCAGTATATCTTCACTATTTATCTTTACAGACACACATCTTCCTACAGTCTGATTGTCAAGAAACACTTTGTATGGTTTGATCACTGACTCAGCTCTTATCTAGGGACAATTTCTCTGCACCTCTCCATCTCCTCTACATTCCTTTTTAAATTTCCCCATTCCTTCCCACGTCATTTTCTTCCCTACCTCAGGGATATAGATCCACTTTTTTCGTCCTTGTCTTCACATATGCTTGCAACAACCATTATAAAGCTATTTTAGGCAAAAACCATAATATTTTAAGAGATGGAGTACCTGAATTGACTAGTGGATTCAGAGACCCATAATGACAGTCACATGCTTTGCTCCTGAATGAATGTTTGGAATGAGCCAGTTCAATAATTGACTCATTAGGTTAGTCCCAATTTGTGTAGTTAGGCAATATTCTGTGCCTTTTTGTAGTATAGATATTAAGAGTAGTATAGCTATTAAATCTACTCAAAGACAGTTACTTGTTGCCACCTAGGGGTGTAACGATGTAACCTTAATAAAGGGTAACTGAAAAATCCCCAACATCAATGCACAGACTGACAGTTTTCTAAAACACGCAAACACAGACAAGCAGAGTGATACAAGTCACACAAGTGGACTAAATATCAGCCTTCATGGTGCAGTGCACGGCCAATCACACAGTATGTCAGAATATAGCATTATAAATAAGCCCCCTTAAGTATATCCACAGGTGTCCCCCAAGGATCTATTGTGGGTTCAATGCTTTTTACATTGTATATCAATGATCTTCCATCTGTTTGTCCCAACACTAACACCCAAATGTATGTGGACAAAACTTATTTATATTTTTGGAAATACATGATTCTGTATCAATAGTACTCACCTCATTAGGTGACACAGTCAGAACGCTCCGGCTTTTCCTCATCTTCTGTGAAGTTTTCCTCTCCCTGTCTTGCACAGGCCTGCTCCGCTGACACTCCTGCACAAAACATCAACACAAACCCACACAATCAACTTTCGCAGCAAAGACAGAAAGAACAGAAGAAAGAAAAGACATCTGACCTTGCTTGCTCGTGAGAGAGATGCCTCAGTGTAATGTTAAGATGGAGAGTATTTCGCTATTCTTCAGTGAGAGTGATAAAGAGAGCAGCACAGTTTGTCTGCAGTCTGACAGTGACAGTGGCATCTCTTAAACCCTCACAGCCACCTCTTTATCAGCTTTTGCGCTCAATATTTTTTCCAGCCTGTCTAAACTGACTTGCAAAAGTGATGTTAAGATATCCCTGTACAGAGACTGTTATGGAAGCATTTTTACATCCCTTGTGTAAAATTCAAACAGCAGGGATTTACACTCCAAAACCACATGGGTCAATATTATTTATTTAAAAAGCAGTACATAAGGGTGAGGTGTGTAATTTCTGGGCCACTAATGGTGCCAAACGAAAAAATAGCCATTGTTAAGCCACACCTTAAAATTGTTAGTAACCAATCCTACCTTAGCAACTGTTGCATGCACCATTTTGCACTTGTCTAATGTAAGTCTTTGAATGATGTGAATGCTTGAAAATTGTTATCAATTCTACAGAAATTAACCAGAAATATTGTAAATCATTGCTGCTGGG
>NW_015505310.1:197638-198877 GCF_001515645.1 Sinocyclocheilus grahami | reverse complement strand
AAAAAAAACAAGCAAGAACACTGTCTGAATGAAGCATATCTACAGGTCAGAATGCATCAGATGTAGAAAAGAAATACATGTTTTTTCTGCACAATCTCTACAGTAGTTTACAGTCGGCTCAACTCAGGCCTGTCATCATGTGCCAGTCTCATTCCTCTCTCTTTTCCACTGTCTTCTTGTCAATCTTTTTTTATTCTATTGGCATATTCTATCTAGTGTCGTAAGAAGTGTTTTATTTCCCCCTAAGTAAACATTAATGAACTTTGCTGAACATCTTGTTTTTTATTTAGTTGTCTTGAAGCGTCTACCTGCAGCCACTGCCAAGGTTCTCTCTTCAGTATCTCTTTAAGGTTGTGTTCTCTTGTCAATCTGTCAGCCACTTCTGTGCCTAGCTCAATCCAAAGCCACTGAATGCAAAGGACAGTCCAGGCCGTGGGGAATTGGGAATTTGGCAGCTGTCTCTCAACAGCTGAAAGCCTGAAAAACATGACTCCATAACTACTTTCTATTGATTTGACCTCTGCTTTCTTACCCTGTCTGTTCAGTGTGCTCTCAGCATCCTGGCCATACTGACATTAACCAGAGAAGGAGTTAGATGGCCTGTCGAGTCTAATCGTAAGTAAGAGAGAATTAAATTATTTTAGGTGGCTTTCAATGTTGAAATGTTCATTTTCAACAACCAATCACTTGATATCAACATTTCATTGTGTTTCTGAAATCTATGAATATCTTGCCATTTGATTTGTTCAATATCAGTGCAAAAAATTACTTCACACAACTACGGAAACATATTTTTGAGTACAAAATAAAACCGGTAACTGAGAGATATAAAATAATATTAAAAATATATATATTTTATATATAATATATATAACATTGCAATTGTGACATATGAAGTCACATTTTTATGACAAATAAAATCCCAAGTTCTGTCATGAAACTCTAGATGGTGAAGTCTGATTGGTTCTAACTCAGTCTGACATAATGACATCATTATTCACATGCCACAGCTGATTGGTTTCTTTTCATATCAGCAGCCAATGAGCTTGCTGCTTAACATTCAAATATTTGGCTAGTGCTTGCTCTAGAAGTTGCAGTACTCTTCATAAACCACCCACCTTCCCCAGCTCCACCTGTAGATCAGCTACAAGGTAATTTTATGTATGTTATATACTGGGGTTATTTCATAAATGCGCAGAAGCAATATTTCTTACATGCTCACAGCAGCATGTTGTGGAT
>NW_015505310.1:180637-197578 GCF_001515645.1 Sinocyclocheilus grahami | reverse complement strand
GCAGCATGTTGTGGATGTATTGGCTGTAGCAAGTCTCTGTACTTGATCTATTCCGCCAAGACATCAATATTGTCATGTACATTACCACCTCAAACTCTCAGAGAGAGAAATTACATTGTGAGATATAAAATCACAACACGAGTTTTAAAATTGCAGTTATAAGACATGAAGTCGCAAATATGAGATATAAAATCACATTTAAGGGAAATATTGTAAAATTACATTGTGAGATATAATGTTGCATGATAAAATGATGCATACAGGATATTATTACTTGCTTAGATTTGTCTGGCTGAATGAGAGCCAAGAAGTTAAAGCTTAAAGATAAAGCTGTAAAAAAAAAAAAAATCATCACCCTCTGTTGAAAGTGGTCTGCACTTTCAACTAGACTATTATCAGAAACCCTTGAAATTAAAGGCCCAGTAGTCTGATAAACCTCGCATACCCATTTAAAGAATGGATGCACATGCACTGCAGCATCAGGAAAAACATCAGCTTAACAGATACTCCACAGTCTGATGGCCCAATTACCTATTTACCTATTCACCTCTCCCCATTCAAAGAGTAAATTAATGATAAATGTGTTCTAATGTAATACTGTAGCTGCTGCAATCTGCACAATCACCAGCCCACAAAAGAAATGGAGGTGAGTCACTGCCAGCTAATTTACCATTCCCATTAAATCAATATACGCCCCCCTACTAATTACAAAGTCTTGTACAGATGCAGAATAAATGTGTCAGCATATGTAGATCTCAAATCCTGTTTTTCTTTATGTTCTCACATAGACCTTAAGCTCAATTTCACACTAGTTTGTTATCTGGTTTATTATACAAATATTTGCATTTTGCATGGATTCTGATTTTATTGTCTTTGTATTTATATTCAGTTAAGCAATAAACTAGTTAATATTATCAATAATATTATGTGGCTGTATATATTTCTTCATCTTCTTCGTTTTTTGTAAAGCTGCTTTAGAATAACAAGTATTGTAAAAAGCACTTAATTGAATGGATTTTGAAATAACACTTGGTTTTTCTTCAACATACAGGTCAAGTTTGTTGTTTCGCTCTTCGCTTGCTTTGCTCACTTTCCAACAACAATTGAGCTTTAAAACAGCCTTACATGCACTGACAAGTCTATTCTCATTAGACAATCACATGAAAGGGTTATAATATTTGATGCGTCCTTTGAGCAACAGCACAATCTGGTCCCACTGCTGTCGTTTTGCCGTTCTTCTGTGAAAGGCTCTGACATCCTGAAAAGAATGACTGATTAAAGCTCTTCTTTTGCCAGATGTATTGATATACGACAGGCAGCATGTATAATGCCCCTTCAAGCAAACGTACATACTCTGAGACAGAATGTTTCAGTCGTTAAACACAATTAGTTACAGTCCGTTTGAATAAAGCAGAACCAGCAACAACTCTGAACAAAACTGTTTCTATGAGACAAAGTATTAATTTTCACCATTATTATCCATATATAAACAATATAAAAATTTTTGCTAAAATAATTTCTGGTAACACTTTACTTAAAGCCTTAATATGTAATGCATTATAAAAGTAGTTTTAATGCATTAATTATGCCTTGTAATGCATAATGCATTGTACAGTCGCATGAATAATTGTAACCACAGTTAATACATTATAACACTTATCAATTCGTTACACTATACATTTTAAATTCGGTTCTAATTATTTTCGACAATATATTATGTATTACAACGCACATTATAAATAATTATAATGCATTTTACCTTTTAATAGCCCTTTATAGTGCATTATACATAAAAGCTTTAAGTAAAGTGATGCCGAATTTCTTTTCTATTCTATCATTTACTGTATATTAAAAAAAAGTGTATTACCAATATATGATTCAATGATAAAGTAGAGAGCTAAAATGTCAATACAGGTTTTATTATTTTCTATTATTTATCTGTTTTAGATTTTTTTTTTAAAAAGTAAATAAAAATGAATAAACTTCACTGCTCTTTCTATCTCTTTTGAATCATAGAGTAAAGTAATCCACACACACCACTTTTTAAATATGCATTCATGGCAGTTTTAAGCATGTATTATTAATTTAAATATGTATTAGCAAAACTCCTTATATAAATATATACATCTTTTCAGTAATCTAGACTTTCCTTCATTGCTCCAATAATCTTGAGCTTGGAAGTGAGTTTGACATTTATACTATGTTCAATTTGTAGCTTTGTAGAGTTACAACAATAAAATTAAAACCATAAAATGACAGCAGGATGTTCTTTGCATGAAATATTTGTTTTAGGGACACTGTTAAGCTGTAGCTGTTTCTAAACTGCAGTTTTGTGAGTCACCAACAGTTGGCCAATCCTTGTGTGAAAGTTCATTGAGGAAACCTAAATATACTTCCCAGACCAGATGAGGGTTAAAGCATTTGGACTTAAAGGCACAATATGTAAGATTTTTTTATTAAAATATCCAAAAACCACTAGAACAGTGTTATATATTTTGCTGACTTGTGTACTTACATTATCCCAAATGTTTCGAAAAATGTTTAAATCCAGAGAAATAAGCAATTTTAACTAGTGACACGGACTGTGTCCATAGTGTCATAGTGTCGCCTGCCAATGACGTCATAACCCCTCGATTTCCGGTTTTGTTTTGTAGAAAACATGGAAACACCAAAGACGATTTAATATGCTATGCATTTTATTAGACAGGTGACGACCGCACAGAGTAGCATTATAACATAACTTTCAAACATATCTAGTATGATAAAACAGCGCTGCTTTACCCCACATACCCACGACCGGAAGGAGCGGAAGCGGTTGACTGTGGCATAATAAAAGCGCCACTGCTTTCGAGCCAAGTGTCGCGCTCGTTCAGCAGCCTCGTTTCGCTTCGACGGCTTTCAGCCTCACCCTGCTTCATTCTACTACGTTAATAAATCATTAGCTCATCCATGAACATGATTTCTGCCCGAGCCCCATCGGATTGCATCGGCTGTGGGGATGAAGACCACAACTCCCATGATTCCACACTCAGTCACGGAGTCATCAAACTACGCCTTTGTTTCTTTGTTTGTTTTTATGCGCCCTCTAGCGGCGAAAATTACATGTTGTGCCTTTAAGTAAAGGAAATTGCTGATATACCACAACAGTTTTGACAAATAATAAAAAATACTTGATTAGAAATTCACATGTCATGGTATAGTCACAAACTCAGAGAAATATTTTGTTGCTATGCTGTACTTCCTTGTTGCTTTGTGTATTTTTAACATGGGGAACATTACCATGGGAATGCTTAGTCAGAGTCACGCACACCCATTTGGACATCAAACCAAACAGATAATGATTACGGTTGGATAATGGGTCTTTAGTGTTTAATCTGCCCTAATGATCAAGACTCAATGAAAATGACTTCATAGTCACTGCGCTGCTCTCCCCTCCAGTGAGGCCATTTAGGTTTCCTTAATAACCTGTGTCTGTAGCAGGGGATTTCTTCTCTCCTTCTCCAGTATAGCAATAATCCAGAGTGTAAGAGGGGAAAGGCTTGCGTGTATCAGGAAATACCAGCATTTCTATTGAGCTTCAAAACTAAGAGGGAACCCAGAGATATATATAGAGTCAGTCATTAGTTCCCATATTAAAATTGACTTTTTTGAGGTAAATGAGCCCAAATTTGCTTACAAGTGGACACAGCAACACTAGTTAAAGGCATAGTTCACCAAAAAATTGTACTCACCCTCATGTCGTTCCAAACCTGTAAGACCTCTGACCATCCCATAAACAGCAAGGGTCCTTACATGATCAAGGCTCAGAAACGTAGCAAGGAAATCGGTAAAATAATCCATGTGACATCAGGGGTTCAACTGTGATTTTACAAGCTACGAGAATATTTTTGTGCGCAAAAGAAGAAAAAATAACGACTTTATTCAACAATTGGTCTCCTCCGCGTCACCCTAGCGCCATTTTGGACAGTATCCACTGAACGTAAATTGCGTATGCTGTTCTGTGTCACCTCACCATGCGGATACGCTGTTTACGTCGTTTACACTTTGATTTGAACGAAAACAACGTATCCGCGTGGCGCAGCTGACACAAAACAACATACGCTGTTTGCGTTTAGTGGATACTCTCCAAAATGGCGCTAGGGTGACGTGGAGGAGAGGAATTGTTGAATAAAGTCGTTATTTATTTTTTGCGCACAAAAAGTATTCTCGTAGGGAGGGTCAGAGAGCTCTCAGACTGCATCAAAAATATCTTAATTGGTGTTCCAAAGATGAATGGAGGTCTTACGGGTTTGGAACAACATGAGGGTGAGTAATTAATGACAGAATTTTTTGGGGTGAACTATCCCTTTAATTTGAAACACCTCTGCTCAATTATTATCATGACAGGTGGTAAAGAGAACAGAACACCTCCAGAGAGAAGCAAACAGGTGGTGAAAGGACATCTTTTCCCTACAAGCCGTAATGTTCCTCCATTAACAGTTTGCAAAGCTCATCTGAACTGATACAAGATACACACAGCAAACTTTAACAGGGACAGGGGCATCATACAAGTTTGGTAAAGTATTATTAGGCTGATTAGACATTAGTGCTAAGAAGATAAAGTGAGTGGCAATACCCCACCTTGTGAATATATTCGATATTTGCTTCAGTAAACAATATACATTTTCAAACATTTCTTTTCCAAATATTCCCATAATCTGGTGAGATTTTTGTATGAGCAAGTCCTGCAACAGATGGTATGACCCACACAGAGCCCTGATCTCAACCTCATCGAGTCTGTTTGGAATTACATGAAGAGACTAGGTGAGAAAAATTCCAGCCAAAATCCATAGATGAACTATAGCAACATTTACAGGATACTACTGTAACAACCAACCTGCAAACTATCTTAAAAACTATGTTAATGTGTACTGTTTTGGAGGCACCAACAAGGCTGTTATCGTCAACTAAAACGAAAACTATTAAAAACATTTTTCTTAACTGAAATAAGGATGAAATAGAATAAAATATAATATTATATAAAAAACTTTAAACAAAAATGATAAATTATTAAATGGAAATACAGTAAATAAAAACTAAGGGTCAGATTTACTAAACAGCGCAAATTAGCTTTAAATCGCAATTCCATAAAAGCGCAGGGGAAAATTCTGCAGGTGATTTACTAACAAAGAACATAGATGCAGCCAGATCATTTCCATAATGACCAGCACAATCTACCAAGAGCAGCGCAAATTACCGCTTGCTTTAAGACATGCTTTTTTGGGCATTAAATAATGGTGCAAATACCAGTAATTTGACAAGCGCAAACTTTAGCAAATCGCATTGCGTGATTCATTTTAATACTCTACTCCTATAAATTTTGCATCCGAAACGGAAACTCCTACAAATGCATATTCAATACAGTCAGGCACAAAAATATGTGTTCACTCCAAAAGACGGTTTGCGCTAGCGCAAGCTGTTAGTAAATCTGGCCCTAAAACTGAAATAAAATAATATAAAAAAATAATCATAATAATAAATAAATAACAAAAGCACATAAAAATGTATTAAAGGGGTCATATGATGCTCATATGATGCCCAAAAAACTCGCTTTAAATATATAAAATATAAAAAAACATACTTACAGTCTGTGAGTCAGAACAGCCGGCACTGTAGTCTACTCTACCAGGATCAGGAAACGGTCCTCCATAAAATGTGCTGCACACATCTGAATATTTGGATTGAATTGTTCTGGAACAGTGTTGTAAATACAACTTAACCACTGATTTCTAATCGTGTCCATTTTTGGAAGGCCAAACAAAGTAGTTTCGCTTTCACAACATAACACAGCGTCACACACGGTGGCCTTGAGTGAGCAGAGGCCAGGGGATAAAATGTGGAACGGCCGGCGGGCTGAGTTAGCAGAGGCGGCGGATTCGACGAAGGAGCGTCCGGAGGGCTTGTGGCAACCACGTGTGACGACCCCAGGCTGGACTCCGCTTCATCAACGGTGAAAGCCAATCCGGCGATCCACAGCGCAAAGTTGTAGTATTTCCTACATTTCCTATTGTAGTATTAGCAACCAGCACGGATCAGCTCCAGGCATGACGAAGCAGATATCGTCCTCTTTTGGAAGGCCAAACAAAGTAGTTTCACTTTCACAACGGATCACACAGCGCATTCACAACATGGCGGCAGCAACAATACTACAGCCAGAATACAAGTTACGCCTTCTGTCTTTGCGTGAACATTTGGGCGGCGTTATGCAAATCTTCTCACATAATGATGTAGATATGTGGGGGCGTGTTAGAACGCACGGTTTTAGGTAGGTGTGGCTGACTCTTAACTTTTATAAAGAATATCTCTTTGGATTTGAGACTTTAGTCTTTGCAACTTTACAGATCTTCTTTATGCACCAAGAGCTCGTAACACTCCAAAGAGAAAGGAAAAATTGAAATCGCATCATATGACCCCTTTAAAAATGAAAAATGAAAATATAAAGATAAAAACTCTTTCAAAAATATGAATACAACACTATTATAGCCTAGTATATAAATAATAATAAAAAAACATTATTTGGGCCATTTTTTTTAACATCTTCATTTGCAGCAAAAAACAATTGCACAGTACTGTGCTTCTTTTCTACTTATGGCTGACTTCTGAATGAGAATACAAAATGAGAATGTTTCTTTAAAAAACTACATCACACAGCTCAAACCTGACATTATCTGCTGAATGTGAAAATAACTTACTATTTTATCAAGAATCAATGCCATTACATTCCTCTAAGCAATTTACATTTTCATATAGTCACTTAGCAGATGCTTTTATCCAAAGCGACTTACAAATGAGGACAATAAAAGCAGCAAAGAAAAACAAGTAGATTGAATAGAGAAAATAGAAAGCTAGTTTTTTTAAATAAAAAAATAAGATAAATAGATAAAGTAGAATTAAAATAGAATAGAAAGTGATAGAGTTAGAGGGTCAAATAAAGATGGAACAGATATTGATGACCAGATTGACATACGTTCTTTTCGGCTCATTAAAGATTAATCTTGCAGCGGCATTTTGGATTAATTGTAGAGGTTTGATAGAAGTGGCTGGAAGACCTGCCAAGAGAGGATTTATCCAGGTAATTGAAGTCCCTTAACTTCCCGATTAGAAAGGCTCTTTCAGTCAAAGTTGCTACTTTGCTTTGCATCTTGCTTAGATTTAAAAGTGTGGCTGATGGTCAGCCATTTAACCGAGCCCAGATAACATCCCTCAAAGGAAGCCTGACATCAGAAACTCCAGTCTGCAAATTATGCTTGTGGCAAATGCTTTTGTATCACACAGTGTGAGCGGTGTGCCAACACCAAATCAAAGAACAAGAAAAAAGCAGCAGCAAGGAACAGATGCTGCACTGTTGTATGAGCAAAACGCATCATTAAAAAAGTAAAGCTTTTTTTTTTAAATAAGTGACAGGGATTGGAAAGGCAGAACTTTTTTATCACTCAATAGTCTGCGAACTTAATACCTGAACACAGGAGGAGGTGCAGACATCAATTACAGAGCACCAGTAACAACAGTGAAACAGCACAGGAGCTTGTTAAACACACAAACAAGGGCTCCAGGACTCAGGAGGAAATAAGTTTGTGAAAGCAGTTCCAGAGCATATTTAAAGCTTATCAAATTTTTAAGGTGTCATCATCTGATCTGTTAAAAAGTTAATGAGAGACTTATTGCACCCAGCGGGTCTGGTGATGGTAGATCTGTGTCTTTTAAAGTCTTCCCTATTGAGCAGAAACAAGTTCCTGGACGTCAGAACAACACAGGAATCAATGTATATGAAGGTACCATGGAAAATTTCCTGTTTGTTGAATCTAATGTGATGCGTGCACTGGATTCCCAGCTGACGTAATCTCGCCCCTAGACACCAGTCACACTGGCATTCTGCTCTCAGATGGGACATGGGTGAATACAAACACCTCTTCCCTTCTGCTGCTTCTCCAAACTGGAGTTCTGAGAACCGCTCTATGGGGAACCAGTACCAAGAATTAGTTAACTGCATCAGGCAATGTAGTTTTTGATTAGCTAGACATGCTATCTTGCTAATCAAAACTATTTTTTGTTTAAGGACTATTCATTCTGAGCTTTTTCTTTTTTGTCTGGTAACCCTGATATTGTTTGCCTCTAACACAGGGGTGCCCAAAATCGGTCCTGGAGGGCCGGTGTCCTGAAGAGTTTAGTTCCAACCCCAATTAGACAAACCTGAACCAGCTAATCAAGCTCTTACTAGTCATACTAGAAACTTCCAGGCAGGTGTGTTGAGGCAAGTTGGAGTTAAACTCTGCAGGACACCGACCCTCCAGGACCGAGTTTGGGCACCGCTGTGACAGATGCCAAAAACTATACCATTTGGAGCCAAAAAGCAATTTTTTTTTTTTTTTGCATGCAAAATTCAGAATGCTGCCTTTAAGTGAATCTCATATACAGATGCCAAAAACTATACCATTTGGAGCCAAAAAGCAATTTTTTTTTAAATTTTTTTTTTGCATGCAAAATTCAGAATGCTGCCTTTAAGTGAATCTCATATATCTGAATCACACATTAATTAAGACATAATAATGCGGAAGTAATCAAAAGTATTATATTGTAACCCAATATAATTTGGGGTTTTAATACACCCAAATAACTTTGAAAACTTAAAATTAAAGAGATAGTTGACACAAAAATGAAAATCACCCTCATGCCGTTCCAAACCCATAAAACCTTTGTTCATCTTCTGAAAACAAATTAAGATATTTGTGATGAAACCCGAGAGCTTTCTCACCCTCCATAAACAGAAACGGAACTACCACGTTCAAGGCCCAGAAAGGTAGTAAGAACATCATTAAAATAGTCCATGTGACATCAGCGGTTCAACTGTAATGTTATGAAGCTATGAGAATACTTTTTGTGCGCAAAGAAAACAAGTATAGCAACTTTATTCAACCATTCTTCTCGTGTCAGTCTTCTATGCGCATTCACAAGGGTATCACAATACATTGTCGTAGAATAAAGTTGTTATTTTTTGTTTTCTTTGCACACAAAAAGTATTCTCATAGCTTGTCTGGCCAGGGGAGATTTTGGTATGGAGATAAAGGTTTGGATCATGATATTTTGGTAGTATTATATGTGAGTGCATATAAGCACAGTTTGTTATTTCCTTTTGGGATCTGATATACCATACAGTGACTTGTATATGCTATATACTTACTATTTTAATCAAATCCTCTAATTCTATTACAAAAAAATCAAATTAAATAAGTGTGCGCATCCAAATCCGTGTATCATTCGATCATTAGTTTTTTTTATTTAATATTGAAAGTAGAAAAATGAGAAAACGGCTCCTTTTTCGTTTTTTTGTTTTTTTCCAAAAAATGAAAAATGAGAATTCAGCTTAAATTTTCGTTTTTCGTTCATGGGTGAAAAAATTAATAAACAGCTTGAATATTCGATTTCTACACGTGGGCGGGAATTAAACGCCCCTTTCTGCTGATTGGTCAGCCGAAGAGCAAACCGTGCCTTCATCAGTTCTTCTGCAGTATCACGCAGCAGAATAATAGTTCTCCACTGCTGCAGTTGTACGGATTAATAACCCATTTTAGCAATTTCATATTTTTCTCATCAAACAGACAGAAGTTCCTATATCACCTATCACCTGGTGATGTTTATTTCATTAAAAACTAAGGTTTAATCATTTTCTGATAATGCATGATAATAATAAAAAAAAACAATAAATGGCTATGCTTACCTTAGAAATCATACAAACTGGCCTTTTAACAGAGGTATTGATAACTGGCCATACTGACAGTGATAGGAGGTGGTATGAGAAAAAAGAAAAACAAGTTACATTCTTACTCTTTTTCTAAGAAATCTTGTCATTTTATGCACAAACCTGACTTTACTGTTCCTGTATTTGTGTGTCTGCTTTACTCTTTTTTTTTTTTTGCTTTAAAATGACGAAAGACTTATTGTATCTATTAATTGGAAGCTGTGAAGCATGGCATTCACAATGAATACTAAAAAGGAAAACACTGTGAATGGGCTTCTTTTCGATCTATCACGAGCAGAAATGGTGAAAAGCACAAGCAGACAAAGACAGAAAGTGGTAATATAGGGAGGAAGTTCCTATATCACCTATCACCTGGTGATGTTTATTTCATTAAAAACTAAGGTTTAATCATTTTCTGATAATGCATGATAATAATTAAAAAAAAACAATAAATGGCTATGCTTACCTTAGAAATCATACAAACTGGCCTTTTAACAGAGGTATTGATAACTGGCAATACTGACAGTGATAGGAGGTGGTATGAGAAAAAAGAAAAACAAGTTACATTCTTACTCTTTTTCTAAGAAATCTTGTCATTTTATGCACAAACCTGACTTTACTGTTCCTGTATTTGTGTGTCTGCTTTACTCTTTTTTTTTTTTGCTTTAAAATGACGAAAGACTTATTGTATCTATTAATTGGAAGCTGTGAAGCATGGCATTCACAATGAATACTAAAAAGGAAAACACTGTGAATGGGCTTCTTTTCGATCTATTCAACTTACAAAATTCAACTGTTGATAGCATGAATTATTTAAGCACGAATGCAACATGTTCTGTTGAATGCAGTACAACATGAATCAGGTCAGGTTCTGCGATGAACCTTAAAGACCATTACAATGTCTAGTCAGTTTTAGACAGCAAACTCTGACATGAAAAGCCATCCAGAAACAGTTTACCAGAAGTGATGACTGAATGAGTTCAATCCCCCCCCCCCCAAATTATACAAGTACAAATGCTTTCTTATTCTTAAAAATATATACCAGCAAGCTAAGAGGCTTAAATTTGTATATTTTTATAACAGTGAAATATTCCCCAGATTTCTGACCCCACAGTAAAGTACACTGAAAATGCATGTTTAGACAGAGGCCCACAGCAGATGCTTTGCCCTTTATAATGGTCCTCTCAGTAAGCTAAAATGCTGAAAGTTCAGTGAGTTCAACTCTCTAGGGTTTCCTGATCTTTGGACATTCCCACACCTCACTGACCTATGGTATAAAACCTAAAAAAAGCATATTTAGAGTTGCAGTTGTTATGACATTTAGAAAGAGCCTTTCCAGAGCTCAGTCTCTGTATAGTCTTTGGACTACACAATATCTATGACTGAACTCTAAATCATTTTATTTAATTTCAATATACAGTTTAATAAAATAAAACTCAAATACTTATAAATTTGATTCATAACAGTTAGCAATAGTGACCACTGGCATTGACCATCACTTGGCAGTGACCACATTGTATAGGCGATAGAAATTGTAAATATGATCCTGCTAAAACTGTTGATGTGATACATTTAATGTGTGTGAGCTGTATTATAATAGATTGAAATATCCAGCTTTTACATAATATGTAAGAGATACCCTATTCCTGATCTGTCTCTTTATCCAAAAAAATGTAAAAATTAAAAATTTAAAAAACATTCACACCACTATATGAAAACCCAAAGCCACCGCCTGACAACAACATGAAATATTAATCACAGCTAGGGCACGATTTGCATAGACATCTCAGAATGACACACTAGGTACACCTGGGAACAGCATGCCAAGCTCTTGGCTCTTGCCAGCAATTGACATTGTGATATAGTGAAATGGCTGGCAGAGAAGCATTCAACATCTGGCCCAGCAGAACCTGCATTGGCTAGATTTTGGGCAGACTCTCACAGGAACATATGATTTAGGTTCAGACACACATTCAAACCAACTAGAAAATTTAAATGAAAAAACAACAACAACAACAACAGCACTATGTGTATTCATAAAACAGAAAGGTTGTGTAACAAATCCTTTTTTTTCCCGCAAACGTTCAGATCAAATGTGCTGTCACAAAGGAATAGAGTCACAAAGGCCCTAACTGTGTTTCCTACAAATTTTCAGTGAATGGCTTTAAATGCAGTATTTAGTTTGTTGGTTTAGGTTGTTCTGCATAGTTGCCACAATTTTTACTATCCTAGACAAAACTGCACTCTTAAAAATAAAGGTGCTTTCTTCACAGCGATGCCATTGAAGAACCATTTTTGGTTCCACAAAGAACCATTCAGTCAAAGGTTCTTTAAAGAACCGTCTCTTTCTTAACTTTGTATAATCTGAAGAACCTTCTTTCGCGACAAAGAACATTTTGTGAAACAGAAAGGTTCTTCAGATGTTAAAGGTTCTTTATGGAACCATTTAGACAAAAGGGTTCTTCTATGGCATCGTGAAATGCCATAGAACTTTAAAGGTATCTACAGTATCTATCTATCTATCTAAATTTTAAACTAATTTTAGATATAGCCTTGGGGTCAGTAAGATTTTTTTAAACATATACTTTTATTCACCAAGGGCGCATGAAATTGATCAAATGTGACAGGACATTTCTAATGTTGTTTTGAACTTTCTATTCATCAAAAAAAACAATGTTTTATGGTTTCCACAAAAATATTAGGCAGCGCAACTGTTTTCAGCATTGATAATAATAGGAAATGTTTCCTGAGCACCAAATCTGCATATTGATCAGAATGATTTCTAGGATCATGTGACATGATTTTTCATTTTGTTTTTGATTTATTGTAACATATAAAAACATTGATATAAATGTATCAACTTATTTTTTATTGTAATAATACAATAATATACCTTTTTGCTGTATTTTTGATCAAATAAATGCAGCCTTGGTGTGCACGACAGACTTATCAACATTAAGCATTTAAAAGGTGTTTGTGTTTGTTTCTTTTAACATATTCATTTAGTATACAGTTTACTGTACTATGACTTACATGTACATCTCAATAAATTAGAATGTCGTGGAAAAGTTTAATTTTTTCAGTAATTCAACTCAAATTGTGAAACTCGTGTATTAAATAAATTCAATGCACACAGACTGAAGTAGTTTAAGTCTTTGGTTCTTTTAATTGTGATGATTTTGGCTCACATTTAACAAAAACCCACCAATTCACTATCTCAACAAATTAGAATAGTCATCCACAGCCTATGTATTAATGAGAGAAATGGTACTTTTATAACATATGTATACAATTCCCCACAATAACCACAATTCCCCAATAAACCATCTCGGAGCAATTTTCTTATTCAATAATCTATTAAAGGTTATAATAGCAGACCTGAAACCAGATAAATTCTCAAAGGCCACACATTTGTGTCCTTTGCATCAAACGGAGCAGTTTGGCTAGCCTCATCATGATGTATTAGCTCCTTCCAGACACCCTGTGGAAAAAACAGGTTTCCTCTCTCCACACACACACACACACACACACACACACACACACAAGCCTATAATTCACCACAGAGTAAAACATGACACAGCCTCTACACACCACATTATGTGCCCTCCTCCATCTTCTCTATGATTAAAAAGCTAATGGATTTTGGATTCAGTTAATTATCCACATGCAGGATCTGAAGCTTTAATGGAATACACTGTTTACTATTTACATCATGCAGTCTCCTAAAGACCTCATTGATTTAACTATAGACCTTCAATGAAAATAAAGCGTGTCAGCCTTTTAGAATCCAATCACTGCTGCCATTTGACAGTGAATTTTTTTTTACATCCACCTTGGTCTTTTTGGTTTCATAATATTCTCAGGGCCACGGATTAGATTTTTTTAAGCGTTAGCTTAATTCTGCACATCCAGTCTCTGCTTCTCTCTGCATTTATCATTTTCTAACAAAGATGGTTTAATTCAAACTGTGAACCTAGGATTTAATTTACATTTTTAATCTGAATAATTGGTGTCCTACTTCAGGGGCTGCCAAAACACAGTAAATTCAGATTTTCTGCTTGTTAAAACACTTCCATGCATTAAAATCTAAAGCGATAATCTGACTTCACCCATGCGTCTGAAGCCGACAAGTCATCTCAACAGCAGCTTTTCAAATCACTATCACTGTTAATGCCATGGTGAATCTGGTCAAGGCTACAAAAGAAATCTGTCAATTGATCGGATACAGTGTCATGTAAATTCAACACAAACACTGTGCTCAGTGGCTCTCAATTAAAAGCCACTTTAATCAATAACAATAAAACACATTGTTTTTATTGAGTTAAACCTTGATGCAAATCTTGGCTGGATTTTTGGGCCTTTGGGTGATTTATGATGGTTAATTAACATAAAAAAAAATAATAATAATAATAATTCTCAGCAAATTTTTTGCATGTATTTTTTAGACAATTAAAATTTGTAATTTCAAACAGTAGCATAGAAATGCACATAACACATACTGTAAATGTCAGTCAATGATGCTGTAACGTTTATTATTATTTATTAGCTCTAAAAGGGGGAATATTTATGACGAATCATAAATGGTTATGATTCATAATAAATATTTAGATTATATCTTCGAATTAACTGTAGCAGAATCAATATTACAATTATTTGATCTGTCCGTCCACCGAGCAGACAATATAATCATTTATCAATTCAAGGAATATTTATTTTCTGGCCACGGAACAATAAACTGTCCTTCTTTGTGCAGTGCTAGCAGTAATTCTTAGCCAAATGTAGCAAAGGTTCAAACATTCATTGACTTGGAACTGTGAACAGTAAACAGAGACAATTCGTTGTGAATATAAGAGATTTAATAAAATGAAACTATATCTAACATATAACTAACTAAAACATATATACACAGAATGAAACAAAGGCAAAACATTCTCTTTAATACAAGTTAACATGTGTATTGAGACATATTGTGACAACATACTCAAGATTTTTTTTTCATATGAATGGTGACAGCCAGAGGCACACAGGCACAGATCAACCCTCATGCGCTCATACTCTATCTGGGTTCTCTCTGTTTGAGAGCCAACCACCCTGACTAACTTGCTAATACATGCAAACACACTAAACACATTCACATAGACCATAAAAAATACACTAGATCCTACAATTCCATATGCAATCATCTCCAATCACTACTGAGCTATAAAGGTTCTGCATTTATAACATGACCTGCCAAAACTAAATATTAAATGAGCTGCATATTGCCCAAAAGATAGGATTGCATAAGACCTCCAGTAGGCAAATAAAATAGATTAATCTTGACGTGAAGAATGATCCAATCATTCGGTCTAGAGTAGACAAATGAAAATGCCACTCAAACAGAGGCAAATTCACAGTTGACAAAATGCATCTACTTATCTCATCAAAAGTGAATAAAACTCAGCCTTTGTTACCATTATAGATTTATTGAACTGTGTTACATAAAACCAGGGCCAGTGTTGACAAACATCTCCTGGCTAAAACACGCTGTGTTCCCAAGGTTTTGTGCAAAAGACATAACACTTGGTTTGGCCCATAAATAGACTAAATAAAACAAACAATTGCAATTGAGATGGCATCATGGGACAATGTTCTCAGGGTCTTCCCTCAAACAAACACCTACAGGGCACATAATGGCAAATGGATTTAAGTATTTTTGTATAGATGCACAAAGATCCAGTCTACAGAAAACAGCATGTGTGGTAATGTCTTGTGAGAGGAAATAGCTTCTTTTTTTGACACCTGGAGGGGTGCATAAAGGGATCTCCGTGCCGCCGACGATGCGAGCTACCGGACCCGCGGTCCGGACGAGGGCCGCACCTGTTACACGTGGGGCAAGGATGCCAGGGCCAAGGCGAGAAGGATGCAGCCGCTGGACAAAGCCGCCGCCCCTCGCGTCACGGACTGGAGAGGGGAGCGCGTGCGGCCGCCGGACTCCGCCCCTTACCTGGACCCCTCCTTCCTGAGCACTGCCCTTCCCGGCACGAAGCCCGCAGCACGACGAGGACACCAGATTCCCTGTTTATTTTGGACACTAGATGCCCCTTTTTCCCTGGACACAATATTGTTTGCTTTTATTTGTCAATAAAAGCCTCTCCGAGGCCTGACGCCACACCTCCTGTGTCTGTCGTGTGCTCACCCATGACAATATGAATATGCATTAATTCATCTCACTCACAAAAAAAAAAAACACAGATTCAGTATTCCTCAAAATGAATAAAAATAATGCAACTCAGAATACGCAAACCTGCAATAATTAAATGTTACACAACACAAATATCCTTTATGTATTTAATCCCATTCTATTAACCAATGTCTTTGCTTCTGACCTTCGATGATCCAGTTCAACCATACTAATAAGCAAAAATTACTCTAGACAAACATTTGTGTGTCTTTTTGTATTGCTGAAGTGTGTTGAAATTTCTTCTTCTGTATTCTACTGTACAGACGTAAATGTACGTTCCCTTCAGCCTGAGGTTTATTGATTTCACTTTTGGTGTGAAAAGGCTTTTATATTTGCCAAAAATATAACTTTTTTTATTTTAAAAACAAACAAGCAAACCCTGTCCAGATTTAAAAAGGAACGCAAAAGTAACCTAGACGTTCCCTTTCAGTCAGTCATGTTCTACATTACGTCAGTCGTGACTGACGAATTGGGATCTCGCCCGAGAGCCCAATCACCTTCGAGTGTAAACTAAACAAGCCAATGACAGTTGGCGTGCGTGTTTCGCCACACGCACCCCACCCCGCAGCGCGGGTATAAAAGGAGAGCGCGTGCAAACGCACATCAGTTTTTCGCTGAGGAGCCGAGACTACGTGCCCCGGCCATACAGCGGTGGTACAGCAACTGTGGCGACGTAACGTAACGTCTCCGTTCCCTCCTTCAGTGAACGAGGGATACACAAGTAACCTAGACGTTCCCTTTCAGTCAGTCATGTTCTACACCAAGGAGGGGCTGTCGCGAGGAACATCAGTTCGGGGAACCACGTCCGACAGGGCCAATATGGCGCTACCAAGAGGACCTGCTCCTCGTCCTCCCTGACCTTGCACAGTGTCTGTGCGAGAAGGCTCACTGGGGGAAATGCATATTTGCGTAGGCCCCGAGGCCAGCTGCACGCCAGTGCGTC
>NW_015505310.1:179122-180081 GCF_001515645.1 Sinocyclocheilus grahami | reverse complement strand
GAACGGGAGCTTGTGAAGGGCCCGGTTCAGTACGCACAGGTCCAGGATCGGCCGTAAACCACCACCTTTCTTGGGTACGATGAAGTATGGGTTGTAGAAACCTGACCTCATCTCGGCTGGAGGGACCGGCTGTACCGCGTCCTTCGCTAGCCGGACCGAGATCTCTGCACGCAAGACAGGAGCATCCTTGTCCGGCACAGAGGTGAACCGAATGCCCCTGAACTTGGGAGGGCGCCGGGCGAATTGAATCGCGTAGCCGAGTCTGATGGTTCTCATGAGCCAGCGAAACGGCCTGGGGAGCGCTAACCAGGCCCCCAGCGACCGAACTAGCGGGACCAGGCAACCCACCGACGTA
This sequence comes from Sinocyclocheilus grahami, assembly GCF_001515645.1. Taxonomy (NCBI): domain Eukaryota; kingdom Metazoa; phylum Chordata; class Actinopteri; order Cypriniformes; family Cyprinidae; genus Sinocyclocheilus; species Sinocyclocheilus grahami. Next base: position 179,726 of record NW_015505310.1, on the reverse strand, counting down.
CCCGCAGTGGGGCAGCGAAGTGGAACACAGGGACCCAACCCGGGAGGCCGCGCGTCCCAGGGTGGGATCTGAGTACGCGGCGCGCCACTTACCTGGCTCCACGGCTGGGCAGGGGGCTCGTGAGGAGGCGTAGCGTCCTTGAACCGAACCCTGCTGCCCATTAGCGAAGGGAGAGGGGGACGGCCGTGTGGAGACTGGGTCTTGTGCACCGCCGTCCTCGCCCTCTTGGGACCCGGAGGCAAAGGAAACTGCTCTTTTATTGAAGTTTTGGGTACCACTGGCTGGGTAGCCAGTGGCGGAACAAAAACAAACGGAAACATAAGATTCTCCACCCGGCCCTCCTCTGGGGGAAGGGGGGAAGGACATCTCCTGAAGAGCAGGATCCAAGAGCTCTGAGTCGCCCGTCTCAGGGACGCCGCCTGCTCTGGCGCTTTGGCGCTTCGGCAGGGGCGGAGGCGGGCTGCGCCGGTTTCCTGCGGCCAACTCCACGCTGCGGCCGTTGTGAAGGCTGCTGTTGTGGCCGCACCGGAGCGGAGGTGGAGGCCGCAGGAGGGCGTCCTCGGCGACGAGCAGACAGAGGGGCTGCAGCCGGCGGTGGGGGGCA
>NW_015505310.1:173812-178765 GCF_001515645.1 Sinocyclocheilus grahami | reverse complement strand
GGCCTGGGGAGCGCTAACCAGGCCCCCAGCGACCGAACTAGCGGGACCAGGCAACCCACCGACGTACCCGCAGTGGGGCAGCGAAGTGGAACACAGGGACCCAACCCGGGAGGCCGCGCGTCCCAGGGTGGGATCTGAGTACGCGGCGCGCCACTTACCTGGCTCCACGGCTGGGCAGGGGGCTCGTGAGGAGGCGTAGCGTCCTTGAACCGAACCCTGCTGCCCATTAGCGAAGGGAGAGGGGGACGGCCGTGTGGAGACTGGGTCTTGTGCACCGCCGTCCTCGCCCTCTTGGGACCCGGAGGCAAAGGAAACTGCTCTTTTATTGAAGTTTTGGGTACCACTGGCTGGGTAGCCAGTGGCGGAACAAAAACAAACGGAAACATAAGATTCTCCACCCGGCCCTCCTCTGGGGGAAGGAGTGGTCACCATCTCCTGAAGAGCAGGATCCAAGAGCTCTGAGTCGCCCGTCTCAGGGACGCCGCCTGCTCTGGCGCTTCACGGGCTTGGCAGGGGCGGAGGCGGGCTGCGCCGGTTTCCTGCGGCCCCTTCGCTCCAAGCCATCCTGCAGGAAAGAAAGCACGACTGCGATCGGGCATCTACGGGGGTCTTCCAGGCGGGAAGAGCACCAACCGACGAACAGGTTCCACTTCAGCCTGTAAGCGTGTCTGGTAGACGGGGCTCTAGCTGAAGCGATGGTGTTTACTACCGCTGGAGGTAGCCCACCTAGAACCTCCGCGTCCCGTCCAGGGACCATAAGTGGAGATTCCACAAGTCTGGACGCGGGTGCCAGAGGGTGCCCCCTCTCTGAGAAAGGAGATCCCTCCTCAGAGGAATTCGCCAAGGAGGGGCTGTCGCGAGGAGCATCAGTTCGGGGAACCAAGTCCGACTGGGCCAATATGGCGCTACCAAGAGGATCTGCTCCTCGTCCTCCCTGGCCTTGCACAGTGTCTGTGCGAGAAGGCTCACTGGGGGAAACGCATATTTGCGTAGGCCCCGAGGCCAGCTGCACGCCAGTGCGTCCGTGCCGAGGGGTCCCTCGGCCAGGGAGTAAAACCACTGGCAATGGGACGTGTCCGGGGAGGCAAACAGGTCTACCTGAGCGTCCCCAAAGCGTCTCCAAATCAGCTGGACTGTCTCGGGGTGGAGTCGCCATTCTCCCGGAGGGGCGGGCTGACGTGAGAGCTCGTCGGCTGCACGATTGAGCTCGCCTGGGATGTGAATGGCGCGAAGCGACCTCAGATGCTTCTGACTCCAGAGGAGGAGATGGCGGGTGAGTTGCGACATGCGACGGGAGCGTAGACCGCCCTGGTGGTTGATGTACGCAACGGTCGCAGTGCTGTCCGTACGGACCAGTTCGTGCTTGTCGTGTAGCAGCGATTTGAAGCGGCGCAGAGCCAGCCATACTGCTTGCAACTCGAGGCAGTTGATATGCCACTGTAGTCGGGGCCCCGACCAGAGCCCCGCAGCTGCATTCCCACTGCACATGGCACCCCAGCCCCTGGCGGAGGCATCTGTTGACACAACAACATGCCTGGATACTTGCCCAAGGGATACTCCTGTCCGAAAGAAGGCAAGATCTGTCCATGGGCTGAGGGTCTGACGGCAGAACGGGGTAACAGAAACCCGGTAAGTGCCGTGTCGCCATGCCCATCTCGGGACCCGGTCGTGAAGCCAATGCTGAAGCGGTCTCATATGAAGCAACCCGAGCGGCGTGACAGCGGCTGCGGATGCCATATGCCCCAGGAGCCTCTGAAATTGTTTCAGTGGAACCGCCGTCTTGCACTGGAAGGACCCCAGGCAGTTCAGCATCGACTGCGCGCGCTCTACTGAGAGACGTGCTGAGAGGTTGACCGAGTCCAGCTCCATGCCGAGAAAAGAGATCCTCTGCACCGGAGAGAGTTTGCTCTTTTCCCAGTTGACCCGAAGCCCCAATCGGCTGAGGTGACTGAGCACCATATCCCTGTGTTCGCACAACTGTGCTCGGGACTGGGCCAGTATGAGCCAGTCGTCGAGGTAGTTGAGAACGCGAATGCCCGCTTCCCTCAATGGAACGAGGGCTGCCTCCACGACCTTGGTGAAGACACGAGGCGACAGGGATAGCCCGAAGGGGAGGACCTTGTACTGATATGCTCGCCCTTCGAACGCAAAGCGGAGAAACGGTCTGTGTCGAGGGAGAATCGAGACATGAAAGTACGCGTCCTTGAGGTCGACCGCTGCAAACCAATCGAAAGGACGGACGCATTGAAAGATGCGTTTCTGCGTCAACATCCTGAACGGGAGCTTGTGAAGGGTCCGGTTCAGTACGCGCAGGTCCAGGATCGGTCGTAACCCACCGCCTTTCTTGGGTACGATGAAGTATGGGCTGTAGAAGCCCGACCTCATCTCGGCTGGAGGGACCGGCTGTATCGCGTCCTTCGCTAGCAGGACCGCGATCTCTGCACGCAAGACAGGAGCATCCTTGTCCGGCACAGAGGTGAACCGAATGCCCCTGAACTTGGGAGGGCGCCGGGCGAACTGAATCGCGTAGCCGAGTCTGATGGTTCTCAGGAGCCAGCGAGACGGCCTGGGGAGGGCTCACCAGGCCCCCAGTGACCGAACTAGCGGGACTAGGGAGACCACCGACGTACCCGCAGTGGGGCAGCGAAGTGGAACACAGGGACCCGACCCGGGAGGCCGCGTGTCCCAGGGTGGGGTCTGAGTGCGCAGCGCGTGACTTACCTGGCTCCACTGCTGGGCAGGGGGCTCGTGAGGAGGCGTAGCGTCCTTGAACTGAACCCTGCTGCCCACTAGCGAAGGGAGAGGGGGCCGGCTGAGTGGAGACTGAGTCTCGTGCACCGCCGTCCTCATCCTCTTGGGACCCGGAGGCAAAGGAAACTGCTCTTTTAATGAAGTTTTGGGTACCACTGGCTGAGTAGCCAGTGGCGGAACAAAAACAAAAGGGAACATAAGATTCTTCACCCGGCCCTCCTCCGGGGGAAGGAGTGGTGCGGTCACCATCTCCTGAAGAGCAGGATCCAAGGGCTCCGGGTCGCCCGTCTCAGGGACGCCGCCTGCTTTGGCGCTTCACGGGCTTGGCAGGGGCGGAGGCGGGCTGCGCCGGTTTCCTGCGGGCGGCTCCATGCTGCGGCCGTTGTGAAGGCTGCTGTTGTGGCCGCGCTGGAGCGGAGGTGGAGGCCGCAGGAGGGCGCCCTTGGCGACGAGCAGACAGAGGGGCTGCAGCCGGCGGTGGGGTGCGGACAGCAGCAGACCGCCGGGGCAGGATGTGTCGGAACGCCTCCGTCTGCTTCTGTGCGGTGGAGAACTGTTGGGCAAAGCCCTCCACCGCTTCGCCGAATAGGCCGGCCTGGGAGATCGGGGAGTCCAGGAAGCGATGCTTGTCGGGCTCCCTCATATCCGCCAAGGTCAGCCATAGGTGGCGCTCCTGGACCACCAATGTGGACATCGTCTGACCCAGGGCCTGCGCCGTGACTTTCGTCGCCCTAAGCGCGAGGTCCGTCGCGGTGCGCAGTTCCTGCAGCACACCTGAGTCAGCACCACCCTCGTGCAACTGCTTCAACGCCTTGGCCTGGTGGACTTGCAGGAGGGCCATGGCGTGCAGGGCGGAAGCGGCCTGTCCAGCAGCACTGTAAGCCTTAGCCGTCAGAGCAGACGAGAACTTACAGGCCCTGGACGGAAGGCGTGGACTACCTCTCCAGGCAGCGGCGCTTTGCGAGCAGAGCTGCATGGCAATAGTGCGCTCGACTGGAGGGATGTCCACACACCCTTGGGCCGCCCCCCCATCGAGGGTGGTGAGGACGGAGGAGGCACCAAGTCTGTTTCGGGCAGAAAAAAGTGCCTTCCAAGACTTAGTAACTTCCTCATGCACTTCCGGGAAGAATGGAACCGGAGGCGGCTGCCGACGCCCGGCCTGCGCCCCCAGGAACCAATCATCCAGCCTCGAGCGTTCGGGAGAAGGTGGAGGCCTCCAGTGCAGCCTGACACACTCTCGGCAGCCCGGGAAAGCATAGCGGTTAGCTCTGGATCTGACTCGGGCAACGCCACTCTTCCTGACGGTGGCAGCGCAGCCGAATCCTCATCTCCAGAGCCTAGCTCGCCCTCCGATGCAGCGATCGACATCCTGTCTTCTGCCTGTGTCCCGCACAAGATGCTGGACCCCGCCCTGTCCGAGGACCCAGCACACTCGTGACATGCTCGAGGAATGAGAGGCCCGCGGAGACGTACTCGACGGGGAAGCTCTCACTGTAACCCTCAGGTCTCCCTGACCATGAACCGAAGTAGCCCTCCGAGAACCAGAGGAGCTAGAGCGGGTCAGGGCAAGGGGGATGCCCCCCGTTTAATGAGGAGGTATCTAGACCGCAACGTCGCGATGGTCATGTTCCCGCACTGAGAACATGACTCATCCATGAGCGCTGCTTCAGCGTGCTGTAAGCCCAGGCACGAGAGGCAGTGATCATGACCATCAGATGGAGGCAGGAAACGACCGCATCCAGAAACGCACGAGCGGGAAGCCAAAGACACCAATCGCTCGTGAAGCTCTTTTAGAAATAGCTCTTTTAGAATTTTTGGAAACACTCTTTTAGAGAGAGCGCTGAAGCACCCAGGGGAGGTCGCGGCAAGACCACCGAATGGAAGCTGCAGCCCGCCGAGATTTCAGCAGCCTGAATGGCAACCCCCGCTGATACGCCGTCACACCATCGCCAGCTGTTTCTCTCGAACACTCACGGAGATTCGTCCTGAAGAAGGCTCGGCTCCGAAGCGAAAAGCCGATGTGCGTTTGCATGCGCTCTCCTTTTATACCCGCGCTGCGGGGCGGGGTGCGCGTGGCAAAACACGCACGCCAACTGTCATTGGCTTGTTTAGTTAACACTCGAAGGTGATTGGGCTCTCGGGCGAGATCCCAATTCGTCAGTCACTGACGTAACGTAGAACGTGACTGACTGAATGGGAACA
>NW_015505310.1:170001-173705 GCF_001515645.1 Sinocyclocheilus grahami | reverse complement strand
AGAGCCTAGCTCGCCCTCCGATGCAGCGATCGACATCCTGTCTTCTGCCTGTGTCCCGCACAAGATGCTGGACCCCGCCCTGTCCGAGGACCCAGCACACTCGTTGGCTTGAGGAATGAGAGGCCCGTGGAGACGTACTCGACGGGGAAGCTCTCACCGTAACCCTCAGGTCTCCCTGACCATGAACCGAAGTAGCCCTCCGAGAACCAGAGTAGCTAGAGCGGGTCATGGCAAGGGGGATACCCCCCGTTTAATGAGGAGGTATCTAGACCGCAACGTCGCGATGGTCATGTTCCCGCACTGAGAACATGACTCATCCATGAGCGCTGCTTCAGCGTGCTGTAAGCCCAAGCACGAGAGGCAGTGATCATGACCATCAGATGGAGGCAGGAAACGACCACATCCAGAAACGCACGAGCGGGAAGCCATCTTTAAAAAGACGCCCCAAAGACACCAATCGCTCGTGAAGCTCTTTTAGAAATTGCTCTTTTAGCAGGAAACACACTCAGGGGAGGTCGCGGCGAGACCGCAGAATGGAAGCTGCAGCCCGTCGAGGTTTTCAGCAGCCTGGATGGCAACCCCCGCTGATACGCCGTCACACCAACGCCAGCTGTTTCTTAGAACACTCGCGGAGATTCGTCCTGTAGAAGGCTCGGCTTCGAAGCGAAAAGCTGATGTGCGTTTGCATGCGCTCTCCTTTTATACCCGCGCTGCGGGGGCGGGGTATGCGTGGCGAAACACGCACGCCAACTGTCATTGGCTTGTTTAGTTTACACTCAAAGGTGATTGGGCTCTCGGGCGAGATCCCAATTCGTCAGTCACGACTGACGTAACGTAGAACGTGACTGACTAAAAGGGAACGCACTACTTTCCATAAAAAGTAACGTAATTAGTTACTTTTTTATGGAGTAACGCAATATTGTAATGCATTACTTTTAAAAGTAACTTTCCCCAACACTGCTAGCTACGGCATTCGAGTCCACACGCATCCAGATAGAAGTGACATCAACTAGAAGTGACAGCCTGGTGAATAATCTGCATTACAAAAAGAAAAAAAAATATTTAAAGGTTATTCATGATTACATATTGCTGCCAAGGTATCTAGTCTTTACAGTGCTTTGTTATATGGAGCTGTTTGGTAGATCGCAATCCATCTAATTCGTTTGTCTACACAGTAATTAAAATGCGGCAGACTTTAATGGACAGTAAAACAAAGGCAGAACACCTTACAACTCCAAGCCGGCACCGTAACTTCATATTGACGAACGGCTAAACAAAGTCAGAACGCCGTAACTCAGTTTGAGCGTTCCAAACAAAGTGATAGAGCCGTAACTGGTGTTATACGTGCTCTGCCTTGGTTTCTCCGGGGCTTTTCAAAGTTATGGTTGAGATGACTCATTATTTAATCAAATTTCATTCCTTCCAGAGCCCTGACCCTGACCCTCCTCTCATCAGCCCATGGCCAAGCTCACAATAGGAGTCGGTGGCAATGAGGAGGTGCATGAGTGCTGCTGGCAGAGAGTAATGAGACGCACCTGCTGCTTATTGCACCTTGTCACCACTGCCAAAACCCCTCCATCTCAATCTCTGCACCAGTTCTGGCCCAGTGGTAGAAGGTGCCCTGACTTGACAGAGCCCTAAACCTACCCTTAACCAACCATATTGAGCCTATATGGCTGATCAGCCTGTTGGGTGCAAGGCAGTGTGTATATCATGCTAATTCTGTGTAGGAAGAGCTTGTCCTTGACGTCCAAAAAAGCACAACATAACTGGGAAGGCACTTAACCAATGACCAATGAAACTGACAATTTCTTTGTGTCTACCTTAAATCCCTACCACGAAATAAACAAGAAACTAATCCATATTTGAAGAATAAAGAGATTTATTCAGTATTCTAGATCATTTTTTCCAACAATGGACCGAAGTAATGAAATGTATGGTTTTCATTAGCCAAAGTAAACGAACAGTCAGGGAGATTTATGACAACTGCCATGTGCTGGGGTCTAACAGATGAGGTACTGTGTAGGTTCTGTACCAACAATTTTACATGAGAAACCATAGCACACAGTATAAACTACAAGAAAATCCCTTGGGTATCTGCTTAAGAAAGCAACACATTCAAATTCACCAAGCCTGTTACAAATACACAGACCTTGTAACATAAACGCACATGCTCACAACACACATTCAGTTGAGTAGGATGGCAATCCGCCACACATAAAAACACATACATTCCTGCAAGCCAAGCAGTGAATGTGTTATTCAGGTATGAAATTCATCAGGCAAACCCTTTATCCTGTGTCACTGAGGGTCCATCTGTTCAACCAAGGTCTGACTGATTGTTCATGAGATGATGGAAGCAAACATGATTGTCTCAACAGGGCAAGAAATTATGAGGAAAGCCTCAGAATAGGAGAAAAGCCAAGTAGCATTATGAGGGCAAACTAAATCACATATAATCTCTCTCATATACTGTATATATACACTTATTCTTTTGGACTTTTGTGAGATCTTAAATTTTTGCATCAGTGGTCTATTCTGTCATAATATAACACAGTAGTTGCCTTTTCAAAATCCTTAGAGCAATGTAGTGTTGTTTTTGGCGGCCTGTTTTAATTTTAGTTTTAGTCTAGTCTTTGTGTGAAGCTGTCATTTTAGTTTTTATTAGTTTTAGTCACGTTCATACTCTTTTTAGTCTAGTCAGGTTTTAGTCGACTAAAAGTCTGAGCATTTTAGTCTAGTTTTAGTCGACGAAAACTGATGACATTTAGTCTAGTTTTAGTCAATGAAAATTGTATTTTAGTCTCTTTTTAGAAATGCAATTCTATTTAACCCAGTCAATATAGTATAAGTACCTAGTAGTATAGACGAAACCAAAATTTTATTTTAGCCAAACCCATTTCAAACAAGGTTATCTTATTATATTATTGTTACCTTATAGAATACATCCATTCCAGACACGGAAGATGCTCTGATTTGAATTTACAACATTTATTTTACCAACCAAACATGTTAGAAGTACGCACACATAAATTTAAATAAAGACGAACCCCGGCTGGCCGGCCATCGGTCCCTTTCTCTGTGTCAGACTTAACTTTGTGTGGTTTTCGTCTTCTAAATCAGTGTTTCCCAACCTTTCTTTAGTCACGGCACCCTTTGGAAATTTTTACAAATTTGTGGCACCCTACAAAATTAATTTGGTCACAATATTTCTATTTCTAACTTCGATATGGTAATTTTAAAAGTATAGATATTTGGTACAACAGAGAAGAACTGCAGAATATAATGTCATACAGATATTTTTAATATTATAAAAATCAGTAGGCTAATTTCTAATGAAGAGACCAATTTATGACAGATTTTAATGTAGGCTTTTATTCATATGTAAACATTGTGAGATAGTTATAATGGTAATTAAACAAAGTTTTGCTCACTCAGTGTATTTTTGTAGGGCTATTAAGAGATTTTTTTTTTTTTTTACCAATTATCCAAATAATGTTTAATCTTAGAAAGCTATTATTATCAGAGGACACATGAGCATAACGGTTAGCAGATCAATGAATGAGAGGGCAGCCTTACCAGAGTTGCCCATTTACCACACCTTGTTTCAACACAGTAGGGCTATTGCAGACAGAAACAATACTGTACTACATCGATGTTTCCTGTCAGCTTGATTTTTGAGTGGACTTTGCTGTTCCGATGAG
>NW_015505310.1:162568-169861 GCF_001515645.1 Sinocyclocheilus grahami | reverse complement strand
CCATACAGTCTATGGATAATACACACACACATAGAGCGGGATAACACACACACACACACACACAAGTGAACCCTGAGCAGTGAACTCATTTTCGGCAGCCGGAATTTCTGTGCACCTCTAATTATTGGCGGCATTAGAAATGGATATTATATAATAGCTGCTTTTTTGAACATTTTAGCAATTTAAAAATATAAAAAAAATATTTTTTTACACAGCACCCCTGCTCTCGACAGACGCGGCACCCCGGTTGGGAAACACTGCTCTAAATAATTCCACGAGTGGGGCTTGAGGAAGTGACGTCGCCTGCGTCTGCGCAGTGTGACCTGATGCAGCCCCTGAAGGAGACACAGGAAACAGAAATACGGCAAAATAATAATAATGAGACGAAATAACATTAGAACATTTCGTTTCGTCTCGTTTTGGTCAACGAAAATGAAGAGACATTTTAGCATAGTTTTTATTTTGTAAGCCACATTTCGTCTCGTTTTTATTCGTCAACGATATTGCATTGTACATTTAATTATCGTCATCGTCACATGACGTCTCGTTTTCATCACGTGATAAAGGTTCGTTGACGACTATATTTAGTCATAATTTTCGTTGACGAAAGCAACACTGGAGCAATGTGCACATTAAGAGACAAAAATATTTTTTGTATGAATTAGCCTCACATAAATCAATTTAGAGATCTTCCAATTCTAAAAACAAAAATGTATTGAAAACTAAAGTTACTAAGGTTGCGATGATTAGGGCCTAGAAAATAATATTATTATTAATAAGGAGTATCTTGGCTCTAATGTGAACAGTGATAATAATTACAAGGAAATGTGATTATTTCATCTAGATTAACTACTGAAGGAACTTAATTTTAGTAAATTATTTTAGCTGGTTAAAAAACTACAATGAGAACAAAATTGAACCCATAACAGCTCCTTGTGGAACACCATAAACATGCCATGATAAGAATGTATCAGACTTGTTTGCCATTTCTACTATTCTATTTGAGAAATTACCTTAATACTGCTGAACCGGACGGCTTTTTTATTATGTTTAGGCACAAGATATATAAATATTTTATATGTCAGGAATACAGATCTTCTTGTGTCGGAATGTGATATATATTAACAACAATACATGGTGCACATAATGTGTGAAATAAATGTGACAGGATGGAAGGGGGAAACTAAAATTATTCAAAACACAAACAGTCTAATGTGGTCATATTTAAAACACACACACACCAATTTACTACAGAGAAAGCAAAGATAGAAATATAATGTCGTTATGTGGAGATGGATGGTGGTATTTCCCAGGGCTCACTGCCTTGCCAGCTAACAGCACTTCAGTCTGCTGTTGCTGGCCGAGCAATGAAGACTTCAAACAAGCAAAGCAGGGTTTAACAAATGCTTACTTCTTTCTACTATCATCATCATCGTTATTTTCTTGCAATAACTGCACTTTAAACAAACATTTTGCATGGATCAGTAAGTCAAACTGAAAGCCAGTACAACTGAATACTGAGCGCATTCAACAGATTAAAACTAAATCTGACAGATAAATATTTCTGGTGCATCAGATTAATTCCTAAGGCAATAAATACACTAGAATTAGACAAATTTGTATGAAAAGTGTAATTACCCCCATAACAGTAATTTACCTATTCAAGCATGTAATGTTTTAATGGTTGTTTTAAGTAAATGATTCAAATCCATTTACTTAAGCAAACTTCCATTCAGCTACAGTGTGTCCTTTCACTTTACTTGGTAATAAAGTCATCATAATAAAGCATAATCACACTGAAGGTGTTGAAATGTTTTAAAATAGCTAATTTGTATCACTTTTCATAAGAGTTTGACATGAACAAGATCATCTGTCATGCTGATATTCAGTAAAACACATGCAGGTTTCATTGTTTTTATGCAACAGTTCAATAATTAAAAACTGATATTAAGTAAGTGGTAAATAATAATATATCTACTGATTAACATACATTTCAGAGATACATTGGCCAGTGATTTGGTGTGCATCTTGGCTGTTTTGCATAAAACAAACTTGTATTCTTCTGGAGATCGGTCTTGGAAGGCTACCTCGAAAGAATTCGGAAGGACACAAGGACACAGAACATATCTTTGTCAGACTGACCATGTGATCTTTTTATTTTACGGCATGTACTCACGTAAATGAGTAGGCCTGTGTACATGTACAGTAATATTACTTATGCTTTGTAAATGTTAAGAGTCTTCTTAAAATGCCAATAAAAACTGCAGGATTTCTCCAGGTCTTTATCACTTTATTAAAATTACACCAAACAAAATGGCAAATGTTTACTTTTACAAGCCCCCACTTATTTACGAACTTGGAGTGAGAAGTTTAAAGCTACAAGTTTAAAGCTTAGGCTTCCGTGCGTCATCTGCCCGCACTGAGTTCTGGGATTTCTAATGGTTTGATTCTCTCAAGTCTGCATTCATTGCATCCTTAATATCAAGAACACATTAGGGTAGTCTACTTTCACGCATCCTCTGAACTTGAACTTGTGTTCTTGAATATTGGAATTGAACTTCGATGGCGTAGTATGAAAACACAAGATTGCATAAGAATGCACATTAAGAATTTGGCCCTTTTGTGTCAACAAACCCCACACAAACTTAAAGCCAGTCTCTATTTCAATCTACAGAGATTTTCTCTCCCTTCTCTGTAACCATCCGGTTCCAGCTCCACCCCGTGTTTTCCATGTCCCGCGTAGGAAACCCGTTCCGAGTGATCGTAAAACGCCAAAACACCGAAGCTCCGACTTTCGAAAACCCCTTTACTTGCGGCTGGCAAAACCAACAACTACGTTTCCGTTTGATAGGAGAAAACATTGAATTTACAGATAAATTCATTTAAATTCGTTCTATTTACAACGGCGGTCAACTGCTTTTCCATTGAATTAACACTTTTGATTCATAACACTTGCTTACAAAGACTAATGCTGCTGTACAAACGGAGAACGAATTGCAGAAAAATCTCGTTCATGGTACTTTTTCTTAATATATGGTGTTTGTTGTAAATAAAACCCGCTGTTATCCGCGTTGGTATCAAATCTAGTAGAGCAACTTAATCAGACATCCCTGAATAATCCTGATGAACAGCCCCTCAGCATCCCAACTGAGAATATCCGGAGATGTAAACACACACTCACGTATCAAAACAGAACACTCTAATATCAAAAATAAAGTCAACAATGTAAACGATAGAACAAAAGCAGAAACAAGCATCTGAGAATCACATTCTCACCTCAAATACGGATCCACTTTCTTGCACGTGGGAGACAAAAGAGGCACAAAAGGAACCCGTTTTAAACTCGTGATCAAGAACACGAGTGTTGTGCCGTTGTGTTTTTGTGTGTATAACTCATGAGGTGGACCAGAGCCGTCAATGAAGAAGCAGCAGCAGCATCTTCTGTCCCGCTATAGAAACCCTCTCCGCTTCTGTCCTTCAACACCGCTGCTCTCAGACAGTCTGAACTGGTACACGGAGTCCGTGCAGAAATGAGCTCTCCAACCACATTAAAAAAGATGCTGGGATTCGGTTTCGGTGTCGTTTTGGCAAGATGCAGGCGGTTTTCACGCGTACCAGGCTCGCGCTTTCGTTTCTAGATGCTGAGCGTTCACTGTGCCTGTCAAAGCAGAGGAGGATCTCCAATACAAGAGCGCTTATATACACTGAGACGTGGGATGCGTGTGATCAAGTCACTGGATGAAAGGATGAATGCTCAATTTACTGCATCTATTTTATGCTCGTCTCCAGGCATTGGTTCAAATAGAGCATTTGTCCATTCCTGCATGAGTCATTTAGGCTGGAAATTGGGGGATTTTTTTTTTAGGGTGGGTGGTTTCTGAAAGTCGGTTATATTATAGGTGGATACATTTAAGTATTGGCTGCAAAAAAAAAAAATCTTTCTTGAACATTTCCCCCATTATTGCTCAGGAAAAGAGATAGTTCATTTAACACACATTTGATGTAAAAAATTATAACAATTATAAAAAACTAAATGTATAAAACCAAAAATTTGAGTCAACAAAAAATATATTATATATTATATTGTGACAACTCCCCATCCTGAAGTACTTGTCTTGAGAAGACGGTTCAGATTTTTGGTTAAAATACAATTGACTTTAACTAAATAGGCTATATGTCAGTGTGTGTGTTGTTGTGCTCACTTGTTACCTAGAAAACTAATCAGAACTAGAAAAAAAAGATATTTAAAAAAGAAAGAAAATAAATCAATAGTAAAAATATATTGATTTGAAACGGACATTTAAAACCAACACTAGAAAAAAACTAGTTTTGACTTTCGACTCAAAACCTTTGCTGAGACTGTCCTTGTGACACACTTCCCCATGTGACAGCTAGCCCTGATTCACAATGTATAGAGTCATGTGATGAGCAGTGCTGGTCTTGTCACAGTTTTTTCAAGAGCTTTTATAAATCAACTTGGCAGAAACGGACACTTTGTTGAATATACTGTAGCCTACTTATACACACACAGTGGTCAAAAAGACAACAATGCAACACATGATATGAAGAGGATGTCAGTTTCCATACTCTGTTGATTCCAGCTGTCAAGCTGACATAGTTTAATTACACAGATTCTCATAATTGCTTAAATTATTTAACCCCAAGTACTGCAGTGTTTAGTTTACCTCATCTTATCTCAAGTTATTTTTTATGACAAATTTATTGTTGTTTTCACACATTACTATATACTAAATCTCTTATTTGTATTGTGGTGGTTGTTGGCCAGTACATTACCTACTATTACAGCAACTGGGTGTAAGTTTTTACCTTGAAATGCCAGTTTCAAAATCATGTTCTGATAATACACTGACGAATGACGAATAAGGCTTCTGTTTCTTTCCCATGCTTGCCCATAAATGTCTGTTCTTGTAGAATGTTCTTGGAGTTTAGTGAGCGGGTACGAAATCGCTTTACGGCAACACCAAATGCACGTGAGCAGCTATCCATTGTAATTACAAAAAAATTAAATTGAATTGAATTTCCTGACAACTTTAGGGACCTCTAAAGTTGCACAAATGAACAAAAGTAAATTAAAGTGTGAATTCTGTAACTTGTGAATGTCCAATTAGGCTAATGTACAAGTATATAAAACATCTAACAACAACAGTCATCTTAAACTATACACCATGCAATGTCAGATTATTAGATGGATTTGAATGTCTACATATATAAAATATACCGCTGAATACAGATGAAACGGTCTGGACAGTTTTAAATGCTGATGACGAAATGAATGAACAACTGAATGATCCACATGATTATGAGCCTATTATTCAATTATCCAAGGTCATGTATTAGAAATTTCATCATGAGCATTTAATTTGGCAGACAAGACACTAAGGAATCTTCCAGACGTTGAAAGCACACAGTAATTGCAAGGTAGTTAAACCTTTATGAATGTTTTTCACTGATCATTTCCATAATCGGCTTTGGAATCACTCTACTTAGCAATAAAGCATTGATACTTATGGCTGAAAATCCCCAATAACGGCTGAAGAAGACTAGGTCGGGGTGACCACTCAGGGAATTGGGACAAGGCCAGGGAATGTGTCAGTAACTAAAGGCCAGTCTTTGAGGTGGTCAGGCAAAGCCTAAAGCTAAAGCCTGGTTGCATTGTTCCACTGAGGATTTAGAGCTTAAGCACCATGACCATGATTAAGAAACAAGACCATCTGCTATCCTGTGTCCGAATGACAGGGTTTTTCACATGTGCACTCTCTTTCTCTCATGCACACACATTCATTCAAAACTCAGACGACAAAATGGCACACAGATGTTTCATATGGTCAAGCTTTCATGCATAAACATTTATGGCCCACATTTTACTAAAGCATCTATTTTAGTGGCAATGCGGAAATGCTTTATAGGTACAATAAATGATATTGTAACAAAGTTCATAGATTGGGAAGAAGGTGGGAACCGGCAAACATTTTAACACAAAACTTTAATAATAAAATAAACACAAAACTGAAAATAGCACGACAGCCCCTCACAGATGACTGCCGCGCACAAACAGAAACAAAACAACATAAAATCCAGGCCTGGTCCTCTCTCGTCCTTTACTGTCGTTACTTCTCCTTTTATCCTTACGGAGCTCCTTCGTGGGACTCGAGACCGATGAGTGGCGCAGGTGTCGCTCATTATCATTCACTCCACCGGCCTCGCTCCGCTCCCACGGCTCTCGGCCCCGCCCTACTCGTCACAGATATGTTTGTGTATTGTCCATCTAAACTTCAAGTACACTTATATATGTTTGTGGACAAGAACATCTATTCAGAAATCTTCTCACCCCGTGGCACACTGGCATTCTAGACAGATGGAGCTTGACAAATAAGACAGCATTCGATTTCTCAGACACATCACATTAACTCTAGACAGAGCAGGAGGATATCAGCGTCCCCGAGGTCACAATTACACACACTGTAACACCAGCACTGTCTTCTCATTAGTAACCAATCAGCAATTAGCCTAGCGATTAATCACCCCCACAGAGGCCTTGTTTAGATTAGAAATTAAGATTTGTTTTTACATGTGTTTACAAAGTTCACTGAAATAGCAGTAGAACATATTGTAGGTCATAGCAAAATACCGATGCATTTCTTAAATCTTTCTGAAAACTAAAGAAGGAAAATGCTTTTTTCAGAAAACATTATTTCTGTCTTCAAGTGATGAAAACTTTACTGAAATACACACTCAAAATGAACGGGACTAATAGATCGGTAGGGGTGTTGATGCTAATCCACCACGGGACTCGGGTAAGAAGTGCGACAGGAGACAGGGCACTGTTCAACTCTTTATCTGAAGTATTTAACTGTTCACAGTAGATGGCACAACATTGCTCCAAGTAGATTGGATATTGTACAACTTAAGGCCACGGAGTGTTAAATGTGGTCTTGCTGAAATAAACAGAATAAAACAAGCATCAGTTTGCATCTGCTAAATGTAAATTACAGACATGTAAATAACAACTTGCTACTGACACGTTATACATGAATCAACATAACCAGGAAAGGATTAACAGTAGCGAGCATACGCATTTGAATCACCGTACATCTTTTAATATGTACTTATAATATAACAACATTATAAACAATATAAGGTTCGATTACACAAGATGAATATTTAAACACAACAACGAAATAAACATCGTCGACTTATAATCGGGAAGAAGTAAATAAACTTACATTCAATCACGCACATTAACACCTGAAGAAATGGCAGATCAAGCGGCTA
>NW_015505310.1:160129-162162 GCF_001515645.1 Sinocyclocheilus grahami | reverse complement strand
GTAAATCACCTGGGGAAGTGAGGCGTCTCGCCGCCCCATGAGAAGTGTATTGGGGTATTGGGGGTCCAAGTCTGCCACGTCTGATGAGACGTATCCTAAGGGCTTGCTGTTCAGGATACCCTCAACTTCAATCATTCAATCAGGCAGGACATCCTCAGGCACAGACTGGCTCCCGATGACTACTCGTAGTGCAGACTTTACCGATCGGATCTCCCTTTCCCATATGCCTCCGAAGTGAGGTGCGGCGGGAGGATTCATCCTAAAAGTGATCTGGTAGCTAGCCAGCTGCTCCTGCAGTCTGGGCTCCATCTCCTTGAAAGCTTCTCTCAGTTCGGTCTCGGCTCCCCGAAAGTTGGTTCCCTGATCTGAGAGAATCTCGGACGGGGTTCCTCTACGTGCTATGAAGCGCCTTAATGCCAGTAAGAATGCATCGGTGTCGATGCTGTTGAGTAGGTCAAGGTGAATGCATCTGGTCGTCAGGCACTTGAAGATGACGCCCCATCGCTTCTCTGTGCGACGGCCAATCTTGACCACGAAGGGCCCGAAGCAGTCGACTCCAGTGGAGAAGAAGGGAGGTTGGTATAATCGCAGACGAGCTGACGGTAAGTCAGCCATAATGGGTAGAGTCGGCTTAGCTCTCCACTTCTGGCACTCTATGCACTCTCTCTGGTGTCGTTTGATGGCTTGCCTGCCCTTTAGAATCCAGAACTGGCGACGTAGCTCTGCAAAGACCCTATCAGGTCCTGGATGGAGTATACGCTCGTCAAAGTGCTTTACAATGAGTCTAGTCACCTGATGGTGGGAATCTAGAACCACTGGATGTATTTCAGCTTTACTGAAGCCATCCAATCGCCGTAGCCTACCTCCCACACGAATTAGACTTAACTCTGGGTCGAACTCGGGTGCAAGCGTGTTCAGACGGCTGGCTGCGGGCACCTGGTTCCCTGATTTTAATGCCTTGAACTCCTCTGGGAAGGAATCCTCCTGACATTGACTCAAGATGGCATCCCCAACTCTGATATCAGGTGAATTCAGCAGGGCTGCGATCTCGCTTTGTGCCAGTTGATGAGGCTGGCCATACTGTCGTTGCAACGCTATCATTGCTGCCATATAGGGTGCAGGATGATGACGGCATGCTTGGGCGATCAACCTAGCTTCCTCCAGAACCAACTGCTCCATCAGTACCCTGTACTTATAGTGCTCGGTAAGCTCTGTGTGAGGATTGAGAAGATTATCCAAGGCCATCTTCAGGTCTGTGAACTCCCTCTCACTATCATTCACGAGCTTAGGCAAGGCTGGAATAGGAACTGGTTGTAGCGGGGGTGTAACGGGCATAGGCTGGTAAACCGGAAGAGGAGGTGGTGGCTGGTGAACCACTGAAGGAGGATACCAGGGCTGCACAGGAGTCTGAACGTGAGGCTGAGCAGGGTGATAGCCAGTGGTCGGTAGCGGAGGGCGATATGGGTCAGACACAGCAAACGACTGCCGTGTGGATTGGCTTGGCACGTGAGCCTGTAACTGATATACAGGGGGCACTAGGGGTCTGTACGTTGTAGTGGTCAAAGGCAGCTTCACTGATGTAATGATATGTGGCAGTGATGAGGTAACCTGACATGCAGGATCTGCTGTGCTGAACAGAACCGCCTGCTGTCGCGTTACATATGGAACAGATAAGGGGGGAACACCATGGTATGGCGAATTAGTACCATATACAGCAGGAGGGGTAGCTTGTGTCATGTGCCACAAAGCGGACTGGTGAGAAATATCAATGTGGGCCGTCTGAGCTAGACATGACTGGCCTAAATATGGAAGCGGGACAGATGAGACTGCAGTAGCCTTCGGTCTGACCACAGGTGGTGAAATAGCTCTGGCTTGTACATCCGCCTGGAACGTGGGCGATGCATCACCACTGCCGAATGAACCACACTCGGATGGGCTGTGATACCCTGGAAGAGCTACTGAAGAGCTAGGATGACTGTCAAAATCCGACTGATGACTCATAGCAGAACCTTCTCCATACTGCACCATCGATA
>NW_015505310.1:156653-159876 GCF_001515645.1 Sinocyclocheilus grahami | reverse complement strand
TCAACTGCGCTGCTGAATAATCCATCCTTGGTAGGTGGTACGAACTGTACTGAGGCACATGGTCTGGTATGAGAGACTTCGGCAAGGCTACATCATAAGCTTGCAGACGTGTGGAAAGCTGGCGTGCTCTCGACTGTGTACGAACAGCGTGCGTTGTATCAGGGGAATGAAGCTGGCTCTGTTGCTCCATATCACCGCAGTGAATATAACATCCGGCTCGAAGGACCAAAATGAACGGGACTAATAGATCGGTAGGGGTGTTGATGCTAATCCACCACGGGACTCGGGTAAGAAGTGCGACAGGAGACAGGGCACTGTTCAACTCTTTATCTGAAGTATTTAACTGTTCACAGTAGATGGCACAACATTGCTCCAAGTAGATTGGATATTGTACAACTTAAGGCCACGGAGTGGAATAAAACAAGCATCAGTTTGCATCTGCTAAATGTAAATTACAGACATGTAAATAACAACTTGCTACTGACACGTTATACATGAATCAACATAACCAGGAAAGGATTAACAGTAGCGAGCATACGCATTTGAATGTGTCTTTGAATTTGAATCACATCTTATAATATGTACTTATAATATAACAACATTATAAACAATATAAGGTTCTATTACACAAGATGAATATTTAAACACAACAACGAAATAAACATCGTCGACTTATGATCGGGAAGAAGTAAATAAACTGAAAGTGAAAGTAAATCGAAATAACGGAAACTCACGTCAACTAGCGGCACACATTCATAATAAAAGTCCTTCCCCTATAAACATACAGAGGGAATTTAGAACACATGCATGGCTAAATGGGGCATTCTATAGACTTCTATTGTTTTTATACATCTAGTTAAAAATACTATAATCTAACCCTAACCCACACCCTAAACCTAAACAGAAAACATACACATCTACACTTTTACAATAAAAAAAAGAATAAAGAATAAATACTTTATTTTTATATCATTTTTAAAAATGAGGACATATTCAAAATAAGGTTTTGTCCAACCAAGGCTCACTGGGGGAAAATATCATGTCAGTGGTGACCTTTCTGCAAAATAATATGTTGTTTCATGCACTTTTCATGTCACTTCCGAAGTGCAAATGTCCAATGAAGTGGCACTAAAAGCAGTTTTATCCAAAACAGATGATCATGAATGTGGCAACATATTATTACGTTGGTTGTTGTAGCAGATCGGAAATTATATGTCCAGTAAGTGGCACTGAATGCTCTATCACATTAAAAATAACATATCACCTCAACTAAAACCTTTCTTAAATGTAACCAATAGTGTTAACAAAAACAAACGTGAGATAAAATGCTTGTAAAGGAACCATGTCTCTTTGAGCTCTTATTGTGACTCAAGTGCAATGCTGTACAAGGTGAGCTACTGAGCAAGTTTACTACATCAGAAAAGCCATTCATATGAAGTTGACTGCAATGCAAATGTCCAAATGTGTTATGGTAATGGTAAAAGTGTTTTGAAGTAATGGCATAGGTACCTAGGTACAACAAATTTAGATACATGCATGTTTTTCCTGAAAGAAAGTCAGCCACTGTTGTTTTGGACCCCACTGACTTTGGACCTACTTGTATACCTACTTGTATAGACAAAACAAAACATCCTTATTGTGTTCCACAAAAGACAGTAATAGATAGGAACCACATTTAGGTGAGTAAATTATGACAGAATTTTGCTTTTTGGTGAACTATCAGTCATTTGCCTTGTGGGGACTGTTGACATTTGGTCCCCAGACTCCCCACAATGTAAGCAAAAAAATGACACACACACACATACACACTTGCCTAATGCTGGGAGGTGACCTTCAGTGTCTTTTTATTAAATCTCCATTTTGGATTTTAACTCTGAGGACTGCATTACAACGAGTCGATAACAGCAGGTTTACTTCACTAGAGCTTCTTGGCATCCACTGAAGCAGTTGTACTTGAGCATCAGTACTATTCACCCAGTGGGGTGGTGTTACTCATCTAATAGAAGAGGCGTGAGCAGCCACAGTACAGCCTCCCACCCAAATCAGAGGCAATCACCGCAACAACTGCTCGCTCGACCCTGTGGCATGACTCATCACTCTTACATCACCATGCATCAGTCTCCGTTTAGTGCTACTATCATTTACATATTCAAACGCGTACCAGGCAATGCCTAAGGAGCATTCATTTTGAGCTGCTAAACAGGGCATAATAGTAAATGCTATACTTGCTTATGCACCTGAATGAGTAATTGCACTTTTTATTCTACATATGTGGTTTGAAAGAAAAATGCTTGCATGCAAACATATGGAAAGCCAATCAAAAACTTAATGTGATTGGTTTCACCGTAATGGTGTAAAAAATGTGCATAACATCTACATAGCTTACATTTGATTTAAGTCAAAAATATGATTTAACACTTAAACAGGAAAATAATAATAATAATAATAATAATAGAGAAATGACACAAAGTTTCATGTTTTTCTTCCAAAGAAATATTGTTTTTATTTTAATTTGTATACAACTGCTTAATAGGAATTTCCCTTAACAGAAAAATAAAAAAAAAGAAAGAAAAATATTTAGAAAACAAACAAAAAAAAATGTTGTAATGTTTTTGTAATGTTGTAATGTAATATTTTGTTTTAATTTGTATCTTTGCTGCCATATTACTGCTGATGCCAGGGTTTACAGTTTTTATCAGTCGCTTTGGTACATTTCTCAGATCAGAATTGAAATTCTCAAAACTATACCGGTTCAATCTTCACATCATTGTGTCACTTGTGCACATCAAAAAAGCAGTTTCTCATTTCTTTGAACAAGTTGCAAATGCTTTGGTACATCCATGCAAATGATTATGTACAATTCTCTGCTGTTTCCTACATTATGAATTGCTTATGTCATGTTGATCAAAATGTATTATAATGGGTCTCTGTTGAATAGTCTTACCCCCCACAACATTTAGGCATTAGTTCATAGCATAAGTCTTTACATGCAAAATGGTTGAACAAGTTGTCATAATATGTCAAGCATATTTCTATACACTTTTTTTCTAAATCTGTCCTGCATTGGTAAATTTCTCCCAGGTCAATCTTGATTTTCTCTAACGAAGGTGCATCTCATTAACCATCAACTGGTAAGTGTATATATAGCCAGAGCACAACACAATGTTTCAATGTCTGACAATGGAAGGACAAGGAATTGGACGGGGTCAACAGCCAGAGAGAA
>NW_015505310.1:153146-156407 GCF_001515645.1 Sinocyclocheilus grahami | reverse complement strand
AGATAAGAGCCACACTTGTAGACCACGTTCTCAATCATGGGCTTACAATGGCAGAGGCTGGTCGAATGGGTGCAGGCAAATGTTGGGAGAACAACTGTGTCCTCAACCATTCAGACTTTTCGTCGACAGAACAGGTATGCAATTTAACAATAGGCACTGTACTGTAATACTGTATACTTTCTGTAATGCTTCATACAATATTACAGTATTCCACTTGCATTTTACAATATACAGTAAGTATACTTTAAACAGTGACATTTTATCTTACTCAATTTTGTGTTTTGCATTACTATATTTTTTCCACATAGGACTGCAAGACAACTTCACAGGGGTGGCAGAGGGCCCCTTTTCACACCTGAACAGGAGGAGGCTATTTGCACCATGGTTGTAGAAAACAATGCCATAAGACTAAGGGAGATAAAGAGTGCCATTATAGAGGACAACAACATCTTTGAAAACATCCAAACAGTCAGCATCTCAACAATTGACAGGGTGCTGAAAATACACCAAATGAATATGAAGCAGCTGTACACTGTTCCATTTGAAAGAAATTGTGAAAGAGTGAAGGAGCTGCGCTACCAGTATGTACAGGTAAAACATGTATGAGCATGCAGCAACTGTACCTCACAGTAAACAGTACAACATCGTATAGTGATATACAGTAAGTGCGACCTTTACACATTTGTTATGGCTGTAGAAAAGAAGATGCAATATGTGCTGTATACATTTGATGTAACTATCTTGGTCAAAATGAAAATGCATGTAATTCATAAAACTAATTTTGTGTCTTCTGGATATAGTGTATAATGGAACTGGAAGCAAGTGAACCACCGCACAGCTTCATCTACATGGATGAGGCTGGCTTCAACCTAACGAAACGCAGAAGGCGTGGTCGAAATATCATCGGCCACAGAGCTACAGTTGATGTTCCAGGCCAACGGGGCGGGAACATAACCATGGGTGCTGCGATCTCTGAGAATGGTGTACTAACGCATATTCCCATTATTGGGCCATACAATACAGAGTGTCTTGTCACCTTTTTAGACACTCTCTACAGGGATCTCATCGCTGAACAAGAGAGGGGTCAGATTGGAGATGACCTGCCAATGTACGTGATAGTTTGGGACAATGTCAGTTTCCATCGCTCCAACATCATCAGGCAATGGTTTGCAGCCCACAACAGGATGCTGATGGAGTTCCTCTCACCCTACTCTCCATTCCTTAACCCCATTGAGGAATTTTTCTCAGCATGGAGATGGAAAGTATATGATCGCCAGCCACATACACAGATGACCCTTCTGGCTGCCATGGATGCAGCGTGTGATGACATCACAGCAGATGCCTGCAGAGGCTGGATAAGACACTCTAAAAGATTCTTTCCACGCTGCATCACAAGAGAAGATATTCGTTGTGATGTGGATGAGAATTTGTGGCCCAACAGACCGGAACATCAGGAGGTGTAGGAAGACTGCACTGTAATTCCTACAGCACTGCATGTACAGTTTTCCCTAAGGAGATTGTCCTATGTTCACATTTCTACTTTTGTTTTTTTCTTTTGTTTTTTCTTTGTGCTATGCAGTGCTGTCTTTTCCTTTCTGTATCGCAATTACACTTCCTGAAATATTCAACAGCATAAACAAGTGGGATGACTTTCAAATTACAGAGTCCCCTCCGTTACACAAATTTCATGACATACCATCATTTATAAGGACACTTAAGGCTAGGAAATCTCCAACCTCACTCAGCCTGCCAAACTATTCAAAAAAGCCTTCAAAGTAGCAAGTGTTTCCTGATGTCAGAAGAAAGGACTAATGTAATAAACTCTGGCATGCCACTGTGATTAATAATGAATAATCATCCTAGGAGCACACACTTGAGGAAAAAGTGAGAGAGGGGATAATATTTAATATGATGACAAGGAAATAATAAAATGGAATTTTGTAGTGCCATATTCCACCTCTTGTTAAAAAAAACAATGTAGCTTGAGGTGTGACGTCTCAGCCTGCTGATTAAGTTAATTAATAGAACTGAGAGAGAAGCGGATGCACATCAGGACAAGGGTAATTAACATCATTTGGTAAACAGAATGTTCTATTAGCGTGGGATGCACCTCGGCAAAGAGTGATTCCCCAGCATCCCCCTCCCCCAGCCCTTATCATCTGCCAGCCATGTGTGTGTCTTTGACATGTAGGAATCCGAATTATGTTTATGAAATGGAAGGAAAATTCAATTGTTTACCATGCCTCATCATAGCTCAGAGTAAAGTATGTGAAAACATGCATAAATGATGAATTCATCCAATATGAATACATATGATTGGTAATATTATATATATTCCAACTGGGGGTGGGCAATGCACCGGTAAACATGATTAACCGGTAGAAATTTGTCAACCGGTAGAGATTTTCGACCATCGTCTCTATCACGGTTACATGCTCACGTGGCGTTGCTATGTATTATTAAGCATTGTGGTTTAAAAACAAGTGATTTTAAGCGATTTGGATTTTGAAACGGCATCAGCCGCAAAAGAGAACTAATTTCGTTATATATGCATTGCGCTGTCTGCGTTTCTAAACGCTGTCAGAGAGGCGCGCGGCACGTGAAGACGGTGCTCATAGGAGTATTTAACGGAGCTATTTTTGCCACTTTATAGGCCTTGAACAGTTCAATACACATGCTTATGTGTCAAAATGCCTGCCTTTGCAAGCATCCTCGTAAACACAGTAGGTCTTAAAGGGTTAGTTCACCCAAAAATGCGAATTACCCCATGATTTACTTACCCTCAAGCCATCCTAGATGTATATGACTTTCTTCTTTCAGACGAATACAATCAGAGTTATATTAAAAAACATCCTGGCTCTTCCAAGCTTTATAATGGGAGTGGATGGTAGCCAAAAATTTGAAGTCCAAAAAATGTAACCAATCCATTATAAAAGAAGTCCACACGGCTCCGGGGGGTTAATAAAGGTCTCCCGAAGCGAATCGATGCGTTTGTGTAAGAAAAATATCCATATTTACATCTTTATAAACCTTAATCTCTAACTTCTGCTAACTGTCGTACGCACGAGAGAGTGGCGTCCAGCGGATGACGTAGGCGTAAACTCCGGTGAGAATATGCTAGTCTTGCGAGAAACAAGTTTTGTTTACAGCAAAGGAAAACCAGTGTCCTCTTGGCTTATATTGAAATCCTCCGACATTTTTCTTTACAAATCCTCATTTTGTACTACTAATTCGTGACCGGTGTTTTGTTTTGCTCTCTCC
>NW_015505310.1:149382-152719 GCF_001515645.1 Sinocyclocheilus grahami | reverse complement strand
TGTAAATATGGATATTTTTCTTACACAAACGCATTGCGTTGCTTCAGAATGCCTTTATTAACCCCCCGGAGCCGTGTGGACTTCTTTTATAATGGATTTGTTCAATTTTTTGGACTTCAAATTTTGTAAATTATAAAGCTTGGAAGAGCCAGGATGTTTTTTAATATAACCCTGATTGTATTCGTCTGAAAGAAGAATGTCATATACACCTAGGATGGCTTGAAGGTGAGTAAATCATGAGGTAATTTTCATTTTTGGGTGAACTATCCCTTTAAGTGAAAGCAAACGAAGAAAACATGTGTAACAGTATATTGGGCAGCTCTTAAAGTGACAGCAGTGTCTGTCATTCATGTTAATCAAATAACAAAAGACAGAACATCTTATTTAATCGCTGACAGTTTACTTGTCTTCAGTGAGCTTGAGTTTTTTGTTTTTTTGTCTAGTATTAGTTTTTTGTGATATTGACACTGGAGACAAGAATTATAAAATTGCTATGGTATCAGAAAATGTATATCATAAAGACCTCGCTAAAAGCAAAAAAACAACAACTATATTGTGATATATATAGTTACCATGAAATAAAATTACTCATTTCATGATATATTTTGATCATATCGCCCACCCCTAAAACCATTCCTCCTCAATATATATACCCACCTTTCTCTTATTCCTTTCAACCAGCTTCTTTTATATTTAGATTCTATTCACATCTGTCCACCACATTCCTTTTTGAAACACGTTCAATTACTTCCTTTAGATCTGTCAATTACCACTCTTCTCTTTCCAATATCACTCTCCTCCTTACATTCACATACTTAAACCTCAGTCTCAACTGTATCTCCTGCTTCTCTACTTTCTTTATACCACTTGTCTCTCTTTCTTCACTCCCTCTCCTTCTCCTCGTTGGAACTTCTCCTCTTATCCTTTTATCCTCTTATGATCCTGTTCTCTTCCAACTATACGCCTTTTTTCATCCACATACAGCCTGGAATCATTTATTCATCTTATTTTGTTAATAAGCCATTTTGCTGTTCTTGCCATCCTCTCCATTTCCTTTCCCCCTTCATAAGTCACCCTCCTTTTGTTCTGTCTATCATTTATTCTTGCACTTGAGCTAACCACTGTGCGGTGCGGGTGCGGTCATCATTAATGAGTCATTTGGCTGCCCAAACACGGCCATTTAATCATATCA
Organism: Sinocyclocheilus grahami; assembly: GCF_001515645.1. Taxonomy (NCBI): domain Eukaryota; kingdom Metazoa; phylum Chordata; class Actinopteri; order Cypriniformes; family Cyprinidae; genus Sinocyclocheilus; species Sinocyclocheilus grahami. The sequence continues at coordinate 151,527 of NW_015505310.1, read as the reverse complement.
TGCTGACATTATTCACCCCAGTGGCAGAATCTAATGAATATGAATGGGAGTCCTAGTGTTAGAGACTCTTCAAAGGATTCAAGCTTCAGTGGCCAGTTAAAAAAACAGAAAGTAGACTCAGAAGTAGAAGTAGAAGTCTACACTCAGGTAGTTCGAACAAGAGGTTTCAGACTGTTTGGTGCCAAAGACCCCAGAATATAATGATCCCCTTTTCAAAGTGACCTCCGTTCCTAAAATATAAAGGTTGCTATATATGATAAGACCAATTTATACACTGTAAGAAAGAAAAATTGAAGAAAAACATATGATGTTTTGGGGGGAAATTACCATTACCTTTTACATTATGTTTACAGATATTTCATTAAAAACACAATGCAATGCGTAATGCAAAATACAGATACAACACCTTGAAAATGAATACAGAAAATTCCTTCATATTAACATGGTACATGGGGCTGTATTTTTACTTTTCTTAGAGTGTTAGAAAAAAAGCATGAAATTAAATGGACAATAGGTTTTAAAAAATAATGAATTGGTTTTTGTATTGTAAACCCAAATTAAGTGATTACAATATTATCTGGGAAATATTTACTTAATTAAGCTGCTATTGTTTTATTTATATATTTATTTATTTATTGTAACCTACTATCATAGTACTGTCTGTAAAATGTACAAATCTGAAGAGAAAAATAAAACTATATGGATTTTAATAAAATATTTATATGATAAAAGTCACAATTTTCAAACAGCAAAATGAAACAGTAATAATGTCAAAATCTATTTTTAATAAAATGTTATTTGAAAAAGTAAACATTGATTTATTTGTATTATTTAAGTATTGTTATTAATTCCTTAATATTTTAAATACATGCATTGTTATTTTATTATTATTATTATCAGTAATAAGAATTATTATTATCATTATTTGTCTATGGCAAAGAACGTTTTTAAAAAAAGTAGTAAAATAAAAATAAAAAAATATTAAAATAATAACAATAATAATTGCTGTAAATGATCCTGCTCCATTAACACAGTCAAATCACATTCTAAAGATAAATTCCTCCCTCAGCATGATGTAATCGGTCACGAGACACACCAGAGCCAATGGCATTTTCACAATCAAATCTGACAAAGCAATCGTTTAGCTGAATAGATGTCATTTGTGAATAAATTGTGACTGATGCATCTGCTTTGTTTTTTATTCATAAATGTTTAGTTGTATGGGCAAAGGTCAGGTTAGGTGCTCAAAAATAGTCTAATGTAAATAAAATTATTGTGGCTATTTAAATTGGGAATCTTTCCCCAACATATAAGTCATAATGACAAAATTATACTCCAATATATAAATTCATCATGATAAAATTCCCATGCCCTTCACATAATGTGTAAGCAATGGAGCTCCGATTTTGTAAATATACAGCCTGGTCTCATGTTTATACGTAGGTATTAATACGCAACATTTACAAGCACAAAACGTACATTTTTGTATGTTTTTATTAATGCTAAAACGTACAATTTAGATGTATTTCAACGTTTAAAATGTACAAATCGCTAGGAATTTTTAGCTAAAAAAACATACAAATATTTACGTATCTTTTATATCATTAAGATATTCGTATCAATGCATTTTTATCATTTTATCAATAAGCGATTTAGATTTTTAGACCCCTTAACCTACCTCCAAACCTAAACCTACCCATTTTACAGCGAATATGCATTTTTATAATTTTATTAATATGCAATTTAGATTTTTAGACCACCTTAACCTACCCAATTTATAGCGAATATAAAAGGATATAAAACGCAAATGACCGAAATATGCAGGAAAATAACCATTTTAGTAACAGTATAGCATTAAAATATTTTTATAGTCTCTAATCCCACTCCTACTTATAAACCTAAACATTTCTGTACAGTATAAAAAACATGACAGACAGATAAATGTAATTATCATTTATTTATTGCAAAAATGTCAAAAGCAGCACCAAATGTAATCCAAATGATGCGTTGCACCCGCAGTCCTCTCTGGCGGAATACAGTAGGTTTGTGTGATCCAGAGCAGAATTTATGTTGTTAATCGCTGAAAATGTTATCCAGATAATTTTCCCGATCCACTCCGTGAACTCGTCAAGGCGCGCGCGCATC
>NW_015505310.1:143271-149281 GCF_001515645.1 Sinocyclocheilus grahami | reverse complement strand
AAAGGCTTGGATTTGGGTCTGTTCCTCGCAGTCGTATGGATTCGGAAAATTTGGATTACAGCGCACGAATAAAATTGTTTCATTTCGTAATTATGTTGCGTTTTTGGTGTATTTTATAGTTCTATTGTCAGTCACAGCATGTCGGAGAAAACGCCTTTTGTGGCCTATGGCAATCAAAGTAAACATTACATGACAAGTAAAGGTTAAACGATTGCAGAAATGTTATTTATTTTAAGGTTTAAAGTTAAGTCTTGTTTAACATTATGTAGGCATTTTCTTGGAAACGAGCTGGCAGCAGAAATCACACAACAAAACGAAATGTTATCATTTCATAAGTAAACAATTTAATAATGCAATTGAAAACAAGCTAATTCATATGACAACTAAAAACTAATAAAATTAATGCCGCGATTTCAATATTCATAAGGATTTATTTTTTAAGGTGTCGTCAATACATCGATTTTGTAAGTTTAAATGCTGAAAATACATAAGTATTTGTACATTTAAATGCTGAAAATACGTCAGTATTGTACGTTTTAGTGCCTGTAAAAATGTAAGTAAATGTACGTTTTATAGAACCACGTTACGTAAAATACATACAAATTATCATGAGATAACGTTGAAATATAGGTATATATTTTTGATGTTTTGGGAGTGAGAATGAGTTGTGGTATTATGGGAAATGTTAGTTAGTTTTTGCTTTTATATTCCATTTATTTTTCATGTAACCTTGAATGCGCTATGAGTAACAGTCTTCTTGTCCTTCAATTACTGTAAGCTGGGCACGAACGTGTTCCTATATGTCAAGTTACGTAATGTCTTTCCCAGCCCTGAGGAAAATAACCTTGACCGATCAGTCAACCTTTTTTTCCTTCTATTTCGGTTCAGCTACTTTTAAACCACCAATCCCATCTGTTCCTCAAACACTTTGCTGTATAGAAAGCAGCTATCATACACACACACAAATGAATAAAAAAGAAATGCATAAAAATCAACGTTATTCTTTTCTTTCTCATCCCTATCCACGTTCCCATTTCCTATAAACTTTCCAATATCTATTTGGATACTATTCCAGTGCTTATGCTTCAGAAGATAATGATTTATTCTACTACCCACAGTACTGATGATGACACTTTGCATCAGAGGCTCTCAATATGAAAGCATTAGAGCTCCTGTGCAGTCTAATTGAGGTCCATCAGATGTAACCTAATGGAATATCTCATATGAGATGCCGATTCCTGCAGGAGTCGAGTCCAATTTTTGGACTGTTTGCTGGATTAAAGAGCCACTTAGCGGCACTTACTGGTACCTGTACAAGCGCAGCACAATCCGATTCCATTTCAACCCATTTAGTCCTCTCTACCCAGCACAGATTTTCCACTGAACTGTTTAGTGTCTCATATTTGATCTGGCTTTATGAAAGCTTCAGAGTTACTGGCCATAAAGGTTGAGGAGAGGATTATTCCCAAATCACCGAGACACATTTAGGCCTATTGGTAATAAGACAAGGTGAACACAGGGTTATCTATGGATTAAACTGTTTGTCTAAACATTAGTTTTTGGGTCTGCTTTGAAACGTCTCTGTACATTCAGCCTTCCAACCATTAGGGTGAGCCAAAACAGATATAACATAAATCTCTAAGATTATTACACCATTTTTTTGGTTGAACGTTGCCTCAAGGAATACAATCATCTTATGTAATAAAATATCCTTCCCAATAGTTTGACTGGGCTGTAACAAGCATGTTTTGCTTCTAAATCTTGAGACATAAGGGTATTTTTAGGGGCCAAGCTATTTATCTGTTGGTTTTCTTTTGATTTCTTTGTGTTCTGGCTGGGAGTCCATAGCAGCTCTGAAAATGTTTTGGCAGACAGATTAGGCAGGATGGACATCCCTGAATATCTTGCGAACCCTCTAGCGCCACCAACAGTTAAAAAAATGTTTATGTACATTTTATGTAACAAAAGGCCTTAACAAAATATAATAATGTAATTCCTTGGCATATACCAAGTTCAAAAGTGTTTTTTAAACTCCGTCCATCTGGAATGTCTAAGTTATTCACATGTAAGGCTTCAACATATGTGGCGTGAGAATGCCATATCATTTACTAGATGATAGGTGACAGACACTATAGTCAAAATATCGTAAAATCCTGGAAACACTTGCATACACTGATGTATACCTGTCAGATATTGAAGTTGGACAACAGAAACAACATTAATTGTTACTCAATTAAGTTAATCAATCAGCCAAATAATCAATGTTGGTGCTTTTTGTAAATTATAATTAATAGTTTTTATTTATTTAGATCTATTTTTTTCATGGACCACAGATTTGACAGTATATTAAAAAAAAAATCACAAAGCCACGAAATCGCACTGTACACTACTGTCAAATGTTTGGGCTCAGTAAGATATTTCTTTAAATAAATAGATACTTTTATTCAGCAAGAATTCAATGAATTGATCAAAAGCAAGAGACTTTTAGATTGTTCTCTAAAAGTCTATTTCAAATAAATGGCATTCATTTGAACTTCAAAATCATCAGAGAATCCCTTAAAAAAAATTAAATATTTCCACAGAAATTAGAATAATAAAAGAAATGTTTCTTGTTCCTTCAGAAATCATCCTGATTTTGGTGCTTATGTGACACAAAAGACTGGAGTATAGGCTGCTGAAAATTCAGCTTTGCCATCACAGGAATGAATAACATTTGGAAATATATTAAAACAGAAAACAGTTATCTAAAATTGTACTATATTGCACAATACTACTGTTTTCAATGTATTTTTAATCAAATAAATGCGGCCTTGGTGAACATAAGAGACTTCTTTCAAAGGATTGGATTGGATGGTGCTAAGGGATTCTTTAAAGCACAGATGTGTCTATTAGTTGAGCTGGATAAGCAGGATATAAGAATGAGTGAGTGTATGACCAATTGACCTGTCTCTAATGAGATCGTTAAAGCTGTCTTAAGTAGGCCTAGATTACAGAGCGTTTTCATAAAGTATCGGACATGAGGAGTGCACTCAAACCTGTTCATAAACCATTATTGGATTTTGGCCCATTTTTTTGGGAAGCTGAAAACAGAATAAATTTGAACGAGATACAACTATTTGAAAATCTGGAATCTGAGGGTGCAAAAAAATAAAAATATTGAGAAAATCGCATTTATAGTTGTCCAAATGAATTTCTTAGCAATGCATATTACTCATCAAATATTTTGTTTTGATATATTTATCGTAGGACATTTACAATATATCGTCATAGAACATGATCTTTACTTAATATCCTAATGATTTTTGGCATAAAAGAAAAATCTATAATTTTGACCCATACAATGTATGTATTTTTGTCTATTGCAAATATACCCATGCTACTGGTTTTATGGCCCAGGGTCACACACACACACACACACACATATATATATGTAACACACTTGAAGAAGGCAACAAGCGTGATTGATTTTTGGGTTCTTTCTTTTATTCAACCAGCAGTTTTACAGATTTCGCCACAGTGCCATGCAACACAACATCACGTGAACCACCTCTAACTCTTCTCTCTCTCTTTCAGGTCTGCTCTAGGGGTTTCCATCTGGCTACCGCCACCCACTGGACACCCATCGCCTAGCCGTGAGTATGCAAAAAATTTATGCATATACTGAATATTTTCACATAAATAAAACAATTAATAACTATTGAACAGACATTACAAAGAAAAATTATATATTTGGGGGACCTAGCTTTTTATACAAAAATTAATCTATCAATACACATATTCTACATTTCTCCACATTCTCCCCTACAAAACAGAATGTAGTCCCGACATTCTCAGAATACATTACTGGTTATTCACCCATGAGATTACTTCTTAGGTCTTCTTCGACCTCTCTTCTTGAGGATGACATCTTCTCCCCATCCTGCTCCTTGCTCATCTTCCTCCTCTGGATCTGCATCGTTCAGCATCACTGTGTCCTCTGGATGAGGTTCTGGAGGTTCTGACTGTAGACGCCTACTGTCGTTTCGACTCTCCCTGTCAATTGGCACTCCAACCAGGCTTTTCCAGTCATCTTCACCGTCTGAACTGTCACAGTGCATTTGATTTTTCTGTGTTGATGTTTTTTCAACCTTTTTCTTGTTCTCTTTTTCGGGTCTTCCAGGGAGGTGTTCCTTTTCTACTGGTAAGTAATCACACAGGAGCAACAGATTTCTGTGCAGTACTCTTGTTTTTCCTTTCCCATTTTCAGGTTGAACTTCATATACTGGACTATCCTGCAATGGAGACCAGCTCAAATGGATAAGTGGTTGTGATATTGGTCAGAGGAACTTGGGTCACCCTGTTTGGACGCTTGCTTTTCAGATAACTGCAAACACGTGTGACATAGTGTTCTACTTCCCATTGCATGTGGGGCCAATAAAATCGATCCCTGATCAAATTCAGCACTCGTTCTACCCCTAGATGGCCCATGTCCTGATGTAACTCCTTATAAACAAGCTGGTGATATTTTTTGGCAGGCCCAGCTGATGACGCGTTGCTGTTTTACGGAACAAGAGACCATGCTCATCCAAGTATAGTCTGGCTTTTTCCCTCATCAGTCCCCGAGCCTCTTTGCCCTGGCTCCTGTTTATGGGCCGTGATTTTGATTTGAGACACATCAAGACTTCTCTGATTTCAGGGTCATCTTCTTGGGCTTTTCTCAGAACTTCCTTGGAGATCTCTGCAACTGATGTAAGCAGTTCCTCCTCCTGTTCTCCCGACAGCACTGACTTAATGCTAAGTGGACACAACCACGGGCCTCTTTCCACATTTTGTACCATCACTGACCGAGTTATACTAACCATGACATCAGGGTGTATTTCTTCCGAGCAGGTTTCCAGGTTCTGTTCCGTTGATAGCGGCATGCGTGAGAGGCCGTCAGCATCCCCGTTCAACTTTCCGGGACGGTATTTGATGGTGAATCGAAAATCATAAAGTTCGGCTACCCATCTATATGTGGTGGTATTTAGCTTAGCTGTTGACATCACATATGTGAGAGGGTTATTGTCTGTGTACACAGTAAATGATGGCACATGGAAAACAATCTCTAAACCTCTCACATATGGCACACTTCATGGCCAAAAATTCCAAGTTTCCTGAATGGAGATGGTAGTTTTTCTCAGGAGGGGTCAGGGCTCTGGATCTGTATGCTATCACTACTAACTTGCCTCCTTGCCTTTGATACAGCACTGCGCCGAGGCCTTCCTGTGACGCGTCACACTGGAGTACCAAGGGTTCATTTAGTTCTGGATACCCCAGCACGGGTGGATTGGATAAGAAGTCAATCAACTCACAGAGGACCTTTTGATGCTCATCTGTCCATGTGACTGGATATGACGATGCAAGCTGTCCCTGGCGACTTTTCCCCTTGCCCTTCCGCTTCTGCAGTACTTTTTCTTTTGGTGTTGTCTTTCAGTGAGCAGCATATAAAGAGGGCTTGTGGGAAAAGTTCTCAATGTACGACCGGTAGTAAGAGAGAAATCCTAATAACTTTTTCACCTCGACAACTGTCTTAGGGGTTCTCTCCTTCAGTGCTTGGACTGGAGCAATGTCAGCCGGGTCCATCGTGTACCCATCTTTGGTCACCAGCCTCCCTAGGAATCGTACCTGGTTTCGGAACACTTCACATTTTCGAGGCGTTAGGTTAACACCATATTTCTGGTAACACTGCAACACCTTTCTAAGGTCCTAAAGATGATTATCAAATGTTTTTGAATGGATTAGGTTATCATCTAAATAAGGTTGACATACCTCGTCACGCAGTTCTCTCAGGCACTCCTCCATGCTCCTTTGAAATTCGGCAGGTGCATTTGACAATCCGAACGGGACCCTCACCCATTCATATAATCCCCACGGTGTTATGAACGCAGTGAGAGGTTGGCTGGATTCCTCAACAAACCCCAGGTGATAGGCTTTGCCTTGATCGAGGACTGAAAACCAGGCGCTGCCCACCAAGCTGTCAAGCATGTCCTGT
>NW_015505310.1:129783-139766 GCF_001515645.1 Sinocyclocheilus grahami | reverse complement strand
AAATCCTAATAACTTTCTCACCTCGCCAACTGTCTTAGGGGTTCTCTCCTTCAGTGCTTGGACTGGAGCAATGTCAGCCGGGTCCATCGTGTACCCATCTTTGGTCACCAGCCTCCCTAGGAATCGTACCTGGTTTCGGAACACTTCACATTTTCGAGGCGTTAGGTTAACACCATATTTCTGGTAACACTGCAACACCTTTCTAAGGTCCTAAAGATGATTATCAAATGTTTTTGAATGGATTAGGTTATCATCTAAATAAGGTTGACATACCTCGTCACGCAGTTCTCTCAGGCACTCCTCCATGCTCCTTTGAAATTCGGCAGGTGCATTTGACAATCCGAACGGGACCCTCACCCATTCATATAATCCCCACGGTGTTATGAACGCAGTGAGAGGTTGGCTGGATTCCTCAACAAACCCCAGGTGATAGGCTTTGCCTTGATCGAGGACTGAAAACCAGGCGCTGCCCACCAAGCTGTCAAGCATGTCTTGTATACGGGGTATGGGGTGTCTGTATGGAATGGATTTCTTATTTAACTCCCTGTAGTCGCAGCAGAGGTGGAGAGTTCCAACTTTTGTTATGCACACAGACTACCGGCGAAGAGTATGGTGACTTTGATCTAGTAATCCATCCCTTATTCAACAAATCCTCCAGGTATTCTTTAACCTCTTTGTGCAGTGGCTTCGGAACAGACATGTATGTGTGCTTCACAGGTGTGGTATCATGGAGATGGATTTTTAGCTGGAGAGATGGGATACATCCCACATCACTGTCATCACGGGCAAAGGCACCACTTTCCTCTCTTAACAGCTGTTTGACTTTCTGTTGCTGTTCGGAGGTTAGGTGGTCAACGCAAACTGGAGGGTCCCATAAGTATTTACTTTGGGTCGATAACGTCTCAGCATTTTCCGTAGATTGGGTAACTTTACTGTCTTTGAGGGGCGGGCCTTGAGTGGTGTGTGCGGTAGTCTCACATACAGTATCTCGCTGGGCTGTTACTGGTCTCACCCCCGCTGGGTAGATGGCCTTTACTCGCTGTATATGGCCCAGAACTGCACGTGGAGGCAGGTCAATGTCATAGACAGTATCGTTAATCCCTGGAATGCAGATGGGTGAACAAGTCCCTCTCTAGAGGTGGACAATGTTTTCCTCCACCCTCAATCCGTCTGGCCACCGTGCACACTCATCTGGCACAAACAAGGCGTCTTGGTCAGATAATAAAGGGCCCGTTTTGATGCAACATTTAACAGTTGTAGCCTGTTTAGCTGGAATTTTTGTTACTGACCTTCCCGTTTTCGCTACTCCATCGCTGCCTCCATCGTCCTGACTTCTCACTAAGTTCAATAACACCTCTGCTTTCTTACAGTCGCAGGACAGGGCAGTACTCATGGCTTTGGTTGTTACACTAGTAGGTTGCTCGACACCATTGTTAAGAAGATACTCAATGACATTGTACCCAATAATGGGCTCCTCTGCCACTCCATCATCACCAGATATCAATACAGGTACCTCCAATTCCAGCGGTGTGGCTTTGTCTGTTCCTAGCTTGAACGTCACTTCGATCCAGCTTTCAAATGGGATGACTGTTTGATTTACTGCTCTACCGGTGAGACTTCCAGGACCTAGAATCTCTTCGAGGCTATGTAGCGTGGTGTGTGGGAGATATTCTTTTCTCCACTTTTCGTTCATGAGACAGACTTGTGAGCCAGTATCCCAGAGTGCTTGCGTTGCCACACCATCGAAGAAACAGTTCACCAGACATTTTTCTCCAATCAAATTCAGCAGCTGTGCATTGTGTTTGGTGGATAGCTGATTAGCACTTACTGATCTGATGAGCTGTAGGTAGGTCTCCTTCTGCTTCGCTGTTTCTTGGGCTTCCAACTGCTTGATGCTGTCACACAGGAGTACATTTTGATGTTTCGACCACTGGGATGGTATCATGTGAGCTGTTACCGTCACACTACTAGCGGAGTGCCCTCTTTCTGTTCTTCCTGCAGGTGGTCCCCTGCACCCTCTAGAAAGATGCCCACATTTAAAACAATGGTCACACTGGTCACCGCTACCATGCTCCTGACACCCACGACATCCCCGCTTCCTTTCTCGGTGCTGTGTGGAATGGTAAGCAGTCATCACTTTCCTCATTTCTTCAATCTCCTCCTTCAGCTGCTTGACGGCCTCGTAGAGCTCGGAGTCTTTCTTGTCTGTCACCTGCGGCGTTTTCAAAGCTTTCACTTGTGTGTGCGTGGACTGTTCTTTACCTGCGACAGCATGAACCATTCTGTCTTGACTTTGATGTAATTCTGCCTGGATCTCAGTGAGTTTAGTCTCTTTGACATGGGCATTTTTCTTGAACTTTTGCCGTCGTTCCCACTCGAGGCTTGCAGCTTCATTCATCTTTGTGATGAGAACTTCATCTGTGACTGTAGGGTCATCAAGGCAGGTTTTCAGTTGGTATTTAATGTGGTCATTTGACAGGCCTGTCCCCAGCGCACGTAGGAATCTCCTCTGTATGAGATCTGGACTGTATGGTTCTTCTCCATCCGGATCTCGAGCAGCAGCTAACAGTCTTTCTTTTAATTCAATAGCTCGGAAGAGGAAATTTTGTGGTGACTCACGGCTCTCCTGAGTTACGTTTATCAGTCTATGATACAGGTCGGTTGAGCTTTCTTCCTGATAATGGCCTTTCAGAATTGTGCGCAGCTAGGAAAGGGTTAAATCCGTCTTAATCTCCAGCATGTCAGGCAGGCTCATACCTGGACTGACTGCTCTGATCACAGCATCAATGATCTCAGACTCTCTGTGTCCTTTATTTATTCCAGCATCAATCTGGTGCATCAAGTTGTTGTATGACAGCTTATCTTTCTGTCCCTGTTCTCCTATTTGGCCATTAATCTTAAAATCATGTCGGATTGTGACTTCAGGCACTGCCTGCTTATGTTGGGGAAACACAGGGGGATTTGACACATCAGGAACTTTCAAACTCAAGCCCTGAATTTCATTTTTCAGCATACTTGTGGATATCTCGAAATGATGCTGCAGTTCTGCGTACAGTTTCTTTAAATACACGAGCTCCGTTGAACTCCTGTCTGTGTCGCCGACCGCCATCTTGTATTGCGCGGTCGTTGCGTCGCATCATCTCGCTGGCAAACTCTAACAAATCTTTCACACGTTGACGGGCTACATCATCCTCTTCTGTTTCTATCACATTCTCTAGACACGTCACTTCCTGTTTGTTGCTGCCGTGTGGTTTGAGTTTGAGCTCTGTCAAGTTAATTCTTTGTCGTCTAATTTTTTATCTTAAAATCAATTTTATACACCATCCTTTTTCAGTTTTATAATGTGTAGCCTGTGAAATCTGGCTGTAATCCGGATGTAAAGGTATCATGTATTAGGGACACGTCAAATGGATCATAAAAGAGTAATTTCAAACACTGGGTAGGAGGAGAATTGTAAAAAAAGTTGAGGGTGGAAAATTGGGCTGCACAATTAATCAAAATAAAAACAAAATAGCGAAATGGCTTAGTGCGATTATCAAGTCGCGAAGGCTGTGATTTTAAATAAAACACATGTGCTGCACATTTCAGAGTGAAGTGCGGCACCGTTTTCTTTTACATGTGAATTGGTTCCAAATAAATGCTGCTTCACATAAACTCATCTCTGCAATCTGATAATGCGCATTGTGCAAAAACGCAACATGCGTCAATCATCTTCACAAACTGGTAATGAGAAGCTGGATGTTGTCAACAAAAGAGAAGCTTTAAAGGCTCCCTGCAGTTTTCTCTGCAGCTGATAGTTTAAATTAAGAAATTAAGACAGCCATAAATATTAGTACTGTCATTTTACAGTTGTGATCTAAAACAAAATTATTATAGTATTTATTTAAATAGACCATTCTGTATTTTACAGTTATTCTGTTATTTTCCATTTAGCAATACTAATAATAAAAATGTTAATAATATTAATCATGATTTTATAGTCATATTGATACATAATCACATTTCTGTCAGGACCACTATCGTCGTCAAAGATGATTGACAATTAGCATACAGTTTGGATTGATGGTATGGTTCTGTTCTGGGCAAGAACTCCCTGCGCATCACCCCCCCAGGGTAAACAGAACAGAACCAACATAAATGTATTGCAGATATCGTTAAAGTTCAATAATTTTATGTACACATTTTAGAATTAGTCTTATTCAAAGGAGAATCAGAAGGCTGAATCCCGACTGACAGAGGAGGAGTTGGGGATGGAGGAGGGTAATTAGCTATTGAGTAATGTGAAAACTTGTGATAATACTGAGGGACCTTATATATGAATACTTAGATAGGTGTCGTATCCCTATAGGTAGATGGGGATCAGCTGAGAGTCAGCTGATGCGAGCTTGACTAACGTGACCTGCCAGAACTAACGCTACGCTTGATTTTTGGCCAAATTCTGCAGCCCCACAAACAAGCTCAGAAAACCTGGAGCTAAAAGATAATTTATTTGTGATATTTAAAATCACAATTTTTATCAGTGAAAAAAAAAATAGTAATTCGATTTTTTTTCCAAGATCATGCAGCCTTGCCCTTTAAAAAAATAATAATAAAAGAAACATTTCAAAATGAATTCGCAATTTTTATTTTAAAAAACGTCTTTTTTTTTCTCAAATTGTGCAGCCCTAATGGAAAATGCCCTAAAGGTTTGCGGACCTCCATCCAATGAAGAAAAACATTATCCCATGTTACCACCAAGTGGTGCTGTTGTTATTATTTCAGGGTGGATTAATGCATTCAGTCCGAAACTGAGGCAGATAAAGAGGAATGCTGTGAGATACACTGGAAGCGACGGCTGTGGAATTTTTGCCTTCTAGAAGAGGCCTGGCGTGCACCTTCATAACCATTTCATACTTTTCCTGTTCACTCTGTGTTTCCTCAATCTCCTCTTCATCTTCTTCCTCCTCTTCATTCACCTCGAGGTAGTAGAGGTCTTTGGCTACACCTGTGCTTTCTGATGCTTCATAATCTTGATCTGATGTTTCCGAGAACTCTTCCACGGAGTTATAGGAGCTGGAATGGCGGGGATTGGCACTGTCAGAGCACACATGGTTCTCCAGGTCCCAGAGTCCTCCAGGGAAAGAGCCAGAAATGTCTGAGTTGTTGGCAGAGAAGTTGCCTTCGTCACTAGAGCTGCTCAGACTCTCCTGCTGCTTTCGATGGAGACTGGGCTGATGGGAGAGGAGAACGGTCGAGTACGTCACTGAGGACTGGCCTGATGTTTCTGGAGTAGCAGCAGCAGTCTCTTCGTTCACCTCGAGGTAGTAGAGGTCTTTGGCTACACCTGTGCTTTCTGATGCTTCATAATCTTGATCTGATGTTTCCGAGAACTCTTCCACGGAGTTATAGGAGCTGGAATGGCGGGGATTGGCACTGTCAGAGCACACATGGTTCTCCAGGTCCCAGAGTCCTCCAGGGAAAGAGCCAGAAATGTCTGAGTTGTTGGCAGAGAAGTTGCCTTCGTCACTAGAGCTGCTCAGACTCTCCTGCTGCTTTCGATGGAGACTGGGCTGATGGGAGAGGAGAACGGTCGAGTACGTCACTGAGGACTGGCCTGATGTTTCTGGAGTAGCAGCAGCAGTGGAAGCCTCCAGAGACAGAGGTTCAGAGGAGTCTGCTAGAAGGGCAGAATCGGTAGTTGTTTTGTCTCCAGAGTTATAAATGGGTACTTCATTGTCTTTTTCATGTTCAAGTGTAACAGGATGAGTTTTCTCGATGATTTCCACCTCACAGATGCTCTCAGAGACCAGCAGCAGTGGACAGGCAGTGAGACCCTCTGAGTGAGGGAACAGGTTCTCTATGGTGTCAATCTGCAAGGAGAAAGAAACAGATATGTTGTGGAAATGTACTAACCAATATGTACTGAATGTGTTCAAACTCTTTCTCCTCCCAGCATAACATGCAGCATATTTTATTTACCCATATTTCATGTACATTATTAAATTCCTTATGGTTTCATTGATCAATTAAACAATGGTCCTATATTTGAATCTGGAATGGATCTACTCCATTTTTAGGTTAAAAAAATGGTTTTAATGGTTGGTCACACTGACCTGCCTGAAGTCTATTCCTTTGGCCCAGGAGCAGTTGTTAGGGTTTGGAACGTCCTTCCACATGAGTTTTCTCATCCTGTAAGAAATATGCACAGGTGAAACACTGTTTGCAAGCCAAAACTCTTCTAAACAAATATGCTGATGGATTTTTGATGTGAGAGGACAACAGGGGATGGAGCTTCTTTACTAGAAAAATCATTCTTGTTAAATATAGACTTTTCTGTTTTGTTTCTTACAAACACGTAGATGTTTATTTTACATGAAGTTAACCGATGGACTGGAGTCATGTGGACTAGTTATCATGATGTTTTTATCAGTTGTTTGGACTCATTCTGACGGCACCCATTCACTGCATAGGATCCACTGGTGAGTAAATGATATAATGCCAAACCTGTTCTGATGAAGAAACAAACTCATCTACATTTTGAATGGCCTGAGGGTGAGTAAATTTTAAGCAAATATTAATTTTGTTGTTAACTATTGCTTAATCAGTGCAGTAGATTCAGATTTCATCACCCACATTGCAAAATCCAAACTTTAAAATCAATTTGCACTTTTGCCACTCCTTACAAGAGCAATATAGACATGTCTTTTTTGTAAGTCACAACATTACCTGAGAATCAAGTCTAAGCAGATGATAAAGTTATTATATTTGTTACCTTAGTAAGTATCTCTGGCAGAACTTGTGAAATATTTACCCTCAAGTAAACTACTCTATTGCTAGGAATGAGCAATATTGCAATTTATGTACATTTCAAATTGTAAACCAATTTATGTATTTTATATCTGACATTCATTACAACCAAAAAGTCCCATACAAATCAGCTTACAATGCCTTACTTTAATTCAAACAACTGGCCTTACAAAATCAATATATATTGTAGCTTCCAAAACATCTTTAAAAGGTAATCCAGGTAGATAAACAGGAGGTCTGTGATTTTTTAATATGATTCGATTGTTTTCCAAGAATTTTTCTTTCAGGCCATTTTTAGCCTTGGGTTTATTCTCTAGATTAACACATTTATCATTGGTACAGTAAATACAGTGGTAGAGCAGGGACCTCCAGCTTTAATGTGAACAAATAACAGCTATTTAAGCATATAAACTATTTTGACATAATGGTACTGTAACTATATTTATTTTGACTGGAAGAGGATAGTTGTAAGTCTTACTGGTTTTGAGACATCAGAAGAGTGACAAACAGCACCACTGACAGGAACGCAATGATCAGTAGGAGTATGTATGCTGCAGGGTCGCCCCTAGTAGCTGGATGACAAAACCAAAGAAAAACACATTTATCTATCAAATCAACACGATTTTCATACACTATTTTTAGACAGCCATTTGCAAAATGCGTACTTCACAAAATTAATAAATGTTCTAGATAATACTGCAATGTTTGTAAACCAGAGTCCACTGGCCAAGCACCAAATGCACATAAAAATGTCTTCAGGGGTTTAATTGATCACATGATGACGTCAATGCATTACTTGATGTCACTGCTGTAAAACCCACCAGTGCATCGCACCGGCTCCCCTTCACCATCCACAAACACTGGATACAAGGTGAACTCTTCTGAGCCATAAAAACGACCTGTACAAAAACAAATTACACTGTCAAAGATCATTTACACTGCTAAGGTTAAACCTTTTTTTGTTTTTGTCATGTACTGATATGCAAATGTGAGGAATATGTGAAGAATATCAAGCAAAATATCCTACGGCAAAGGGAGAGATCTCTTGATGCGGACTGAACTCTGACCCACTGCAGCCTCTCAGTCAAAGACACGTCTTGTTCAGGGTCTTTTTTTAGGTCTAGCCATTCGATGACAAATGACTGAGGCACTGAATGATCAGATAACAGGCTCCAGGAAAGATACACACAGCTAGAATTTGCAACTGCGCTGAATGAATGTACACATCGTCCTAGAAAAAGAAAGAAGGCCTTGATTAATTCATACAAATAGGGAAATCTATATCATTTCTATGTGAAAAACACTTAACAACAGATAGTAACAAGCAGGAACAAAATATCAGAGTACCCTGCTGTTATTATGTTTCATTGAATATGTGTAATAACTCGATCAAATCTCCATCCCAAACAACCCTTTCACCAAACAAACAACACCAAGCTTCTATCAAAACAATTACCCGGAAAAATTAGGGCTGGATGAATTAAAGCACCATCAATAGGCACATAAATAGACATGTTTTGTTTGAAGGCAAACAAAACTTTTTGTGTGTCAAACGAAAACATTGATAACATTAGACTGCATTAGACTGAAGTGAAAGTATTTCGCGTGATGTTCCAGGAAGGGTATGAAGCAAGTCAGCTCACGTTTGGGTTGATGCAACAACATCATGTTTCGATTCCGTGTAGAGATGCCCAAAGCATTGTGAGACATTACGGTGACTGTGTGCGCTTCCTTCCTCCACGGGAATGAGTAAAACTGAGCCAATGTTGTTTCATTTGACCACACGGCTCTGCCTGAGGCCTGGTGTTCAATCACCAGACCCTCCACACAACTATATGGATCTCCTGCTAGGACAGGCTGCTAAAAGTGACAAAAAACATTCAAGCTCAAACTTTTTATATCTTATACTTTATATTTATTTTGTTGCTAGAGTAAATCAATCAAGTCAGTCTTTACAAACCTTAATAATAAGTGTGACGTTTGTCACACTCCTAACAGGATCCTCTTGTATAGCACGCCAGAAGTCTGGTCCCATCTCTGGAGCTGAAATGGCACACCATACAGTCATGATTATCTCTTATGTTCAAAAAGGCATATTGAAAAGGTTTAGGGATATAGGCTGGGATATAGGGATACATTTTTTACAAATTCTCTCATACTCATCAAGGCTGCATTTATTTGATCAAACATGCAGTAAAAAGAGGAACACTGTAGAATATTCCAATTTAAAATAACATGATCCTTCAGAAATCATTCTAATATGCTGATTTGAAATATTATTTATTATTAATGTTATAAATGTATTTATTTAACGCCATGCCAGCCTCAAGGCTATTTTCATGGCGATCTCTGAATAAATTACACAAGGTATACAATTAACAAAAAGTTATAAAAGACATTTCAGATCTACACTAGACAAAAATTCTTCATGTTATAAATAGTTGTGCTATTTAATATATTTACTAATACGGTAATATAATACTTAATATTTCATAACATAACTGTGCAAATTGGCAAAAAAAAGAGGGAAAGAAAGAAATGAAAAAGAAAAATGGTCAAAACCTAAACTGCTAAACTTCATGCACTAATAAATATTTTAGTCCACCACAAAGTAAATCTAATCATTGGTGCAAATTACTAATATAGATGAATTGTTTTAGAAGGCAAAAACTATAAATATCAACTTTTATACAGTATATGTTCAAAAATTAAAGTTTTATATTATTAAATAGGTATTAATATAAACAATATACAAATTTAATAAATGTCAATTAGAACGTAAGCTTTTTTCATTCAGTAAGCAAGTTTCTTTTTTTCTTTTCTTTTACCTTTTTCCTTCATTTAGATAGTATAATCATAGAAAGTAAGGAAACGATTAGATTGGAGAGAGAGGAATGGTATCTGGAAAAGCTGTAACTTGAACTTGGATCGGACAAATCGCTATTGTGCCATATGGAGTGCTATGACTTCAACATTTTTGATTTCTAGAAAGCTCAGATAAGGAACAGATCTTCCTTATCTGTTATTTGGAACTTCAGACTACAAACTTTCATTTAAGTCTTCTCTCAGCTTAGAAAAAGGTGTGGCAAATTCCTACAACTCTGTACATACTGTAACAGACAAGAATGACTCTGATTATATCCTGTAATGCTGATGGAAATCTGCTAGCAATGGTTACTTCAAAAGCATGAGCTCTG
>NW_015505310.1:117426-129773 GCF_001515645.1 Sinocyclocheilus grahami | reverse complement strand
TAAGTTTTATATTATTAAATAGGTATTAATATAAACAATATACAAATTTAATAAATGTCAATTAGAACGTAAGCTTTTTTCATTCAGTAAGCAAGTTTCTTTTTTTCTTTTCTTTTTTTTTTACCTTTTTCCTTCATTTAGATAGTATAATCATAGAAAGTAAGGAAACGATTAGATTGGAGAGAGAGGAATGGTATCTGGAAAAGCTGTAACTTGAACTTGGATCGGACAAATCGCTATTGTGCCATATGGAGTGCTATGACTTCAACATTTTTGATTTCTAGAAAGCTCAGATAAGGAACAGATCTTCCTTATCTGTTATTTGGAACTTCAGACTACAAACTTTCATTTAAGTCTTCTCTCAGCTTAGAAAAAGGTGTGGCAAATTCCTACAACTCTGTACATACTGTAACAGACAAGAATGACTCTGATTATATCCTGTAATGCTGATGGAAATCTGCTAGCAATGGTTACTTCAAAAGCATGAGCTCTGGCACAAGCAGGCAGCTCTGCACTAATGTAAAGATATTAGAAAGATGCTGTAAAGAGTTGACAAATGGTATTACAAGCACATACTGATCTTCACCCCAGCAGTTATGTTCTAGTTCACATTCCTACAGTGATACGCATCATGGTGGGTCATATGTGGTGCAATTTCCATTAATCCTACTACACTTTCTAGCGTAATTTTGTTCAATTCAAAACATTCCTACTACGGAGACAAAGTCAATTAAATTACGAAAAAGGCATTTATATGATTACAATCACACTGCAAATTAAACTTTGCAGCTCTGGAAGCTACATATGAACTAGTTTAGTCACGGAGTAACTCATATTCAGGATGTCTGTATGTTTAATATAATTAAATTTAAGAAATGAAGTTTTAAAAAGAATGTAAGTTTAATATATGTTTTTATTATTATTTGAAATTGTCATCATCCCTCTTGTAAACATCTATTTCATTCTTATCAAGTTCCCACAAATTATAAAGTTACTCATCATGACTCACAGACATACAGATGGATATTATGAAGCAAATGTGTGTTCAAAATAAGTTTGAAGACTCACGATGGCCAAGATGAAAGAATGGTTTATTTTGTCTAATCTTATTGTTTTTATCTTTTCAAATCAGCTGGCAAAGATTTTTTTCACCTGCATATTCTTTTCTGCAGTTACAGTTTGGTCTGGCTTCAATGATTTAGATTTTGTTTTATGCTGCTGTTATATATATATATATATATATATATATATATATATATAGACAAAGTACTGTGGGTTTCATCATAAACATTGCTTACATAAATAATTTTCTTGTGATCGCCACAAAACAGAAGCTGTTTATTTAATATATTATTTATCCACTTTTTTTCGGAGTAACCAACGAGCGCCATCATGATGGATTTCAACTTCTGTTTGGATGCTGTCGGTTTCCAGTCTCCATAAAAATTCATGTTAAAACAAGGTAAAATGATGGCACCAAGTGATTTTTAAAACCATTTTCATAGGTTTGACATTATATTATCTGCTTGGAAAATGCGTTCATTTGACTATGTAATGTAAAGCATCATTCCAGAATGAGTCGGGTGAGACTTTTCCTGAATTCAGGAAAAAGGTGGATAAAAAAAACTTTATTTCAATTAAGATATTTCAATATACCTTAAAGGGTTAGTTCACCCAAAAATGAAAATTAGCCCATAAATTACTCACCCTCAAGTCATCCTAGGTGTATATGACTTTCTTCTTTCAGACAAATCCAGTCGGAGTTATATTAAAAATTGTCTTTGATCTTTCAAGCTGTTTCATGGCACTCAGCGGGTGTTGCATGCATCAGTCCAAAAGCACTTAATTAAAATGCGCCCATCCATTAAAAAAAAAAGTGTCTCACATGGCTCCGGGGGGTGAACAAAGGTCTTCTGTAGCGAATCAATGCGTTTTTGTAAGAAAAATATCCATATTCAAAACGTAATAATCCCTTTAATGTAGCTTGCTGCCGAAATGTGTTTTAAATTCACACTGAATGCATTTATGACTGTAAAGCATGTCTGTGTGTGTCAAAATCGTGATTAAAATCGAAATCGCAAAATTGATCAAATAAATTGCGGTAGTGTTTTTTTGTCCATATCGCACAGCCCTAATATACACCTAGGATGGCTTGAGGGTGAGTAATTTATGGGCTAATTTTCATTTTTGGGTGAACTAACCCTTTAACAATATACAGTGAAAATTCGTATTTGGGTCATATTCCAAGACGTAGGCTAGAGTCTGATTGCGAAGTACATTAAATATCCACACCGGTGCAGTGACAGACTGCCACACATACTCTTCAGAACATCAGATTCATCCGCACTGGAGCTGTGCCGACTCACAACCCACGCAAGCTAGATAATTCCGCACCCAGCTGCAATTCCAGGTTTTCAAACAGAGATGTCGACAAAGAGGCAAAACTTACGGACTGCAGCTTTAACTTAAAAGTATTTTTTTTTCTTCTTTTTATTGATCTGGAGGTAACAAAAGCTACTTCTTAACCAAGGACTCAAGCTGAAAAATCTCTGATATTTGAGAAAGAGTCTACAACCATATCCTAACACTATAGTCGCTCTCAACATGTTTTCAATTTCATATAACCAAAAAAAGACGCAAAATAATGCTTCTGGAATATATAGGCTAAGTAATAGTAAAACAACTATATTGATAATGTTACCTTTCCTGTTGTAACCTCCAAAACAATAAGCATACATCTGTCTTTAACCGTGAAAATACAGTAATAAGAAATGCTTCTTGAGCACCAACTCAACATATTAGAATGATTTCTGACGGATCATGACACTGAAGACTGAGTAAAACAAAATGTATTAAAATAAAAAAATAATTTTAAATTGCAATAATACTTCACAATATTACTGTTTTACTATATTTTTGATTAAATAAATCCAGCCTGAATGAGCATAAGAGACTTTCAAAAACATTCCAAAAAACTTACAAATTCCAAACTTTTAAACAGTAGTGTATGTTTATAGATATATTTAATTATATTTACTTCTATATTCAAAAGTCAACAGAATTCCAAATGGAATGCTGCTGAAAAAACTTTGGAACTCACCATAGTCAATGGGTGCAACATAGACAGGAAATGACCTCACTTTTCCACGCCCTCCTTCCACTTCCAACCAGATTTTGTAGCAGGAGAACAGACTAAGATTTCTTAAAGTGCACTCTCTGTGGTCTCCTGCTCCAGATGGACACTCCATGTTTTCTTCAGCTTCTTCGCTGCCCTCCATCTCTGATATGGTCTCACACATTGATGTATATTGTCTACAACAAAAAGTAATATCTTAACCATCTTTGCAATAAACAATCTGGCTGATGAACTATGACTGTGTTCATACCTGTAAAGTAGTCTGACTTGTGCCCAAGCGCTCTTATTCCACTCACAGCTCATGGTGTCCACCTCTGAATTCTTGCTCTGGCAGGTAAAATCTGCATTAAACATCCCTAAAAAAAAGAGCCAATTTGACATTTTCTAGTTTTTAAAAAAAGCAAAAAAAATTACATTTCTGTTTAGAGATGTCCTCCATAATTCAAAGCTTACCTTCGGTGTATATTTTGGCATAGGCGATGATGCACTTGAACCTCTCTCCCCACTGATGGCAGCACATCAGAGTATCAAACCCTGGTTCATCTACCGTCACAGTGACTGCGCTAACCTGCTCGTTGATTACCCTGTACTGGCTTTCCGGAATCTTCACCTGCCCGTTAAGCATCCACACAGCTTTACTAGCACTCCAGCTGCGGTTGTGGAAGACGGCATAAACCGTTACCTGGGACCCTGGTGTCGTGAAGATTTCAGCAGGGATGTAACTGACTTTAAGGAGCAGAGAAAGATAGAGAAAAATTTAAAGAAGGCGTTTTTGTGCAGTAAACATGCAAATAAATAAACCAGACTTAAAGGGATAGTTGACCCCAAAATGAAAATTCTGTCATTTATTTCTCACCCTCATTTCGTTCCAAAACCGCAAGACCTTCATTCACCTTCAGAACACAAATTAAGTTTTTTTTATGAAATCCGAGAGCTTTCTGACCCTGCATAGACAGCAATGCAACTATCACATTCAAGGCCCAGAAAGGTAGTAAGGGCATTGTTAAAATAGCCCATGTGACATCAGTGGTTCAAGTTACATTAGTAGTTATGTTGCTGTCTATGCATGGTCAGAAAGCTCTCGGGTTTCATCAAAAAAATCTTAATTTGTATTCCGAAGATGAACGAAGGTCTTACAGGTTTGGAATGACATGAGGGTGAGTAATTAATGACAGAATTTTCATTTTTGGGTTAACTATCCCTTTAAGAATAGCATGTGGCATATCAGCAAGTGGGCGAATCTCTTGACAACATATCTGGTTCAATTTTCATCCCAAAAAAGTAAGAAATTATATTGCATGAAGAAAATTAAGCCTATTTTTGTACCATTAAGATTTATACCATTGTGACCTTATTTTCATAAAAACCAAGCATATTTCTCCCAAAATTAACAATATCATAATACAGCTGAAAATTTTACTTAATTTACATTTTTCATTCTTAATCTTTTATTTACATCTTTCATTCTCATCATTATTCTTAATTATGATTTTAATCTTTCAACACTGTAAAACAGTAGTTTTTACTGTATTGTACTGAAATTACTGCAGTAAAATGTTTGCAACATGCACTAAAGGCACAACAAATACTACTAATATACAACTTTAAATCTGAAATTTAGTAATAATGATAATAATAATTTACAAATATAAATACTGGATTGCAGTAACAACACATATGCTTAAAATAATAAACTTACAATGCACAAAAAATATTTTTGTTTGCTTTTAGGATGAAATATGACCTAGACATGCTTCTGACAGGTGTTGAGATTCACCCTTGTATTGCTTTTTATTTTCCCTCGTTCCCATCTTGGTCCCTTGCAGGAAAAAGAAAGTGGGTTTATTTTAATGCTAGTGAACAACCTGAAGCTTAGTTGCTATGGTGACTTGCGCAACATGGATTCTGAAAATATACAACCCAACTGGCATATCAGAAAAACAATGCATGATCCTCCTTGAAAAAGCTTACAAACACAAACACAATGACAGGTGCTACATGAGTAATGCATCAAAGTAGGAAAACAGAGACAGAATCAAGTCTCTCGTGATGTTAAATCAAGCTGAAACAGTTTAAACATTAACTAATATGCAGACAGCCCAAAGTGCAGATAAGTGCAGCATTAGTTGGCAGCAGTATTTCAGACTGGCTACTGCACTAAACTAATATATTTTTTTCAAACGTATATATTACTCATGGGTACTGCTGTGGTGCAGGCATTTGAAAGCAAATGAAAAAAAAAAAGAATAAGAAATAAATAAGCACCCACCTGATTAGTGTTAGTAAATAATTAAGATAATATATAAAGCTCTATTCTACCACAGGACAGTGTTTATATGTTACGGGTTATCTCTAGTAAGATTTTTTTTTAGAAGTTGCTTAACGCTTCAAAATAATGCTAATTTTATATAATTTTACACTAAATAACCACTAAAGATAGATACAGTGCTCACATTAAACTTCAACGAATTTAAGAATCTTTTATTGGCCTGAGACTGAACATGATGCCAAGCAAAATACTTTTAATATGCAAACTGGTGTTTCGTTTGAATTATGAAGGGTTTTAACAAAAAAAAAATGTTTACAAGGAGGAATCTAAACCTCATTAATAAACCCAACAATGACAAGGTAAAAGAACTCAAGGACAGTACATACTCTGGCCTCATAAAAATTTACAACACATACAATACTCTATTGTCATCTAAGAATGAATCTAAATATTTGATTGTATTTTTAAATTGGTAATTATGGGCATGAAAAATTGGTTATTTTATGTAAATGTGTACACTACCCCAATTGTACAGTGTTGATCTGGTTTAAAAATATTAAGTATAACATATACCTTGCGAATGCAATATTTGACCTCAGTTAGCAAGCAAATGGTATATTAATGCTTTCTCAAAACATTAGAAAACTGACTGTTTAGCATTGTAATTAATTCTGAAAATGAACAGTGAATTGGATGCATCTTCAAGAGGACAAATCAAAGAGATATTGTGAGTGCACAGCAACAAGCAAAAGCACCATACAGATGCAAAGTAGCAAAGTATACAGTGGGGCAAAAAAGTATTTAGTCAGCCACCAATTGTGCAAGTTCTCCCACTTAAAAAGATGAGAGAGGCCTGTAATTTTCATCATAGGTATACCTCAACTATGAGAAACAAAATGAGAAAAAAAAAATCCAGAAAATCACATTGTAGGATTTTTAAAGAATTAATTGGTAAATTCCTCGGGAAAATAAGTATTTGGTCACCTACAAACAAGCAAGATTTCTGGCTCTCACAGACCTGTAACTTCTTATTTAATAAATTCTTTAAAAATCCTACAATGTGATTTTCTGGATTTTTTTTCTCATTTTGTCTCTCATAGTTGAGGTATACCTATGATGAAAATTACAGGCCTCTCTCATCTTTTTAAGTGGGAGAACTTGCACAATTGGTGGCTGACTAAATACTTTTTTTCCCCACTGTATACAGTATGAATGTAATTATCAAACGTCAAACTCTTAAAGTGGAGGCTTAGGGAAGACAATGGATCTCTCTGAAAGATAAATATAACAGGAACAGCAAAAGCACTCATTTGCATGAAGTTTGACATACACTAAAAGCCACTTTTAGACTGAATGATGTTAGGTTAAATGTGTCCACCTGTGCACTCTGTTGTTGAGAACAGAAGGCTGTCAGTCATGGGAACATGAGCATACCAGGCAGCAATATTTTGAGTACCCTTTCATAAATGCCAGTATTTGCATATATTTACTTATTCACTATACCTTACAAGTCATTAAATGGGAGGAGGTCTTTGATTCTGGAACTATATGAATTAATTACCAAATGTATGCGTATACCACATAAACAGAATTAGTACGTAAAATTCATGAATTGCAGATCCTTACTATCCAGTGTGACATAGAAGGGTTGGCTCCATTCACTCCAGTAGTTGATATGGCTTTGGCAGCGCACTTGGACCATGTATCTGATCCCAGAACTCAGCTCATTCAGAGAGACCCAGGAACGACCTTCGACCCTCACCACCTAAAAGAGCCATAGTTCAAAGATTCATTCACACTGTGTAGTAGGTCTGTGCGATATTGGAAAAAAATGCGATATTCGATATGCGATACAATATTGCTTAAAGTGTGAAAAATCTATTTAAATTATATTTAAAAATATTTAAAAATGAAAATTATATAACCAATTTGTTTCACATTCTTTCTTGGAAAAGAAAGAATCACTACAACTTCTGAAAGTGACCAGCAGTGTTTTAGCATTACATAAAAAGTAATGTCACAAATCAGAAAATGTAATTTTAACATCAATGTGAACAAACAAACAAAAAAATTAATGACACTAATTTTATATCATTGTGACTTTGCTTTCCATACACTTTAAGTACTTCTTCATATACCACAGCAAAAACTATAGTCTGAGAAAGTTCAAACATGTTAAAAGGCAAGTGAACAGTCAGTAAAAAAAGAAAGAAAAAGAACAAATACACAATTTACAAGCATAGATAAAATAAACAGTAGTATTCAGGTACAGAAATTTAATAATTAAGTGTAAAATAACACTGCATTGTGTTCACTGTATGAATTAAATTTAGATTAATCTTTGTTATAGCCGTTTTGATGTTTGATTAACATTAGGGACATATTCAGCTGCACGTATTTATAGGCTGCTGTCCCTTTAAAACCGACTGCACGGATCCAGTATAATGATACACGATTTGCTACGATTTCTTTCTTTGCACGTGTGCGGCAGAAGAGACACTGTGTGAGATGCGACTTGTGCGCGCGCTTCAGGTGTGAGTCAGACAGCAAGAGGAGACGAAGTGTTGTTTTCTGCAACTTATTACACTTAACTCTTTTTAAGGGCAAGCAATTCTCTGCTATATGCGTCGAACTAAAACGTTGACCTTTTGCAATGTTTTGATTTAAGTAGCCTATTATTAAAATTATTCAGATATCGCACGCCGTTGCGATATGCATATCGAGATTTTTACATTTGCGATATTTCGATATATCGTGCAGCCCTACTGTGTAGGTTAAACAAATAACTATAGCCTAGCAGAAGATGTGAGTAATAGTCAAAATATTTTTATAAAGGTCAATTATAAAACCCTTTCACATTTTCTTTAACAATTATGTGGGGAAATCTGCAGAAACTTGCTCATTTAAATATGTTAGATTAATTTAATTGAGATTTAACAGTCATTAAAACAGTATTCATATTCATAGTTTTTTTATATATATACTATGGATATATGATGATATAATATGTTGATATTATACATTTCTGTAAACCCTTTTAGTTTGAGATGTACAAATCAATTAAAATCCCCTGGAGACTGGTTGGAACTAAAAAAAGTGTTCATAAGTAAAAGGGTTTACATTTTAGATGCTGTCAATATGTTGAAATTGTATATTTTAGAGTCTATCCAAATATACAAAAATGTATGCGAGTTAAAAATCACACTTTTGAGACAAATACAAAATGCAATGAGATCATTGGATAAAGATAGCTGTCTTTGTCAGGTGAAAGGTACATTTAAATCACTTTAATCATCAACCATGCAAGAACTTATGCTTGTATAGAATTGTGTGTATTACAGTAATTCTGATTCTGTGAAAACCTGCAAAGCTTTCTGTGGCATTCTCTGGGAGCCCGTTACAGTTCTCACAAATATTACTTTGTAATGTTATTACAAAACATTCATCACACCAACAAATTAGTTAAATTACCTCCCACTGCTGAAGTGAGGAATTGGATGCATATCGGATCTCAAAGTTTATGGCATCACTGTTAGGTTGTGCATCACTCCATCTGAATATTACTTCGCCTTCAGTCGTCACATCGTAATGCAGATTGACAGGTGGCTCTGGTCTTCCTGTGAAAGGAGGATATGTACAAAATATTTATAAATACCTGTAAAAGTAATCATGATTAACCAAAATGACCATAAAAAAGCCTGTAAGGACAACAGCTCTATGTCTAGACATCTCAAAGGTAGGACATAGTCTCATAACGATAATAAGTCTCATAATTTTTTTAATGATCTTTATGAGATGTTGTTTTTGACATTTCACCATTCATGAGAGGGTCTTCAACGGCTGTTATCAGAGGGTGGGGAATCGACTGCATTATGTCAAAAAGTGGTGGAGGGTGTGAATACGACAAAAATCACCAGTTTAACATCTTCAGATGACATAGTTTCACAGGGGAATCCCCATTCTTGAAGACTGGCAAAACATCTTTAGCCAATGGAAAACCAAGACAGATGCCTCCAATTAAATTTATTCATTCTACAAAGGTCCGATGGTGAACAATTTAGAGAAATTAAGAGAGAATGTGAGCAAAATTGAGAACTCCATTTCCAGGTTGTCCATTCACAGTTGTCTTGTGCCTTTTGATGGTATTTTGAAGTTTTAAAAAAAACATACGTATATATCTGCTATCCATATTCAAGTATTATCTGCACAAAGTATTTATGTCTGCCTAGAACAAGATGGCCTCAGCAGCCACTGCTTTGTAAAAAAAAGGCAAAGCAATTTTATTTATTTTAATAATAGCAATACCATTAATACTAATCAGTTGAGGCAGTCTTTATTAACAGACTAACGTTATCTTTAAAAACCCCAACCTCAATGACACTGACACATTATAAAATAAATGGTTCCCTGCTGTTGCAATTAATGCAAATAGGCTTACACTGATTGGACTTTTTATTCATTTACTGTCATTTAGTTTGTAGCATTCAACAAGCGTTCAATGTACTTCAAAGAAAAGAAGGAAGTGAAAATGTCAGAACAAATTGTTTACTTAAAATCAAACCTAAAGTAATCATTCACTTACAAAAAGATAAATCTAATATAATTTACTTATTGTTATGTAATTCCAAACCCCTGACTTTCTTTGCTCCATGGAACACAAAAGGGGTTATTTTTCAGAATGTCCAGACTGCTTTTATCCATGAAATGAAAGTAAATGGTGACCATGTCTGATTTTCAGATTTTTAGTGAATAACACTTACATTTCTTTTTTCTTACAAAAAAAGGTTTGTAAGTCCTCAGAAAACTTGAAATATAGTGAGCGTCACATTAAGTAATTTAATTATGGTTTTTTTTTGTGTTTTTATAACGTTTTTTAATGAGCTTTTTTCTCCTTTCTGGAGTTTGACAGCTGCTGGTTTGGATATTTCACTAAAGCTTGGAACGACATGAAGGCAAGTAAATGTTGACAGAGTCTTAATTTATTTACTGAGTATCCCTTTAAAGGGGTCATATGATGCTTTTTTAAAGATCATTATTTTGTGTATTTGGTGTAACAGAATATGTTGACATGCTTTAATGTTCAAAAAACACATTCTTTTTCAAATACTGTACATTATTGTAGGTCCTCTATGCCCCGCCTCTCTCAAATGCTTTGTTTTCAACAAAGCCCCCTCCTTCTGACAAGCGCAGTCTGCTCTGATTGGCCAGCTGACCCAGTGCATTGTGACTGGCCGAACACCGCAAGCACTCATCGAAAATGTAACGCCCCTTCAAAATAAATGTAAAGACAGAGCCCGAAAGGGGAACAGAGTCGCGTGACAGACACAGTGATGAAGCTGGTATGTGTTTGCAGTACACAAGCCACGGTTAAGACAGCTGACTCCACTGTGATGTGATGCTCTCTCTCGCTCTCTCACACACACACACGCACGCGCGCACACATGCACACACACACACACGATGAGCAAAACTCTGCATTTGAACAGTCAATAGCAAATACTTAAACTAATAACAAAACAGTAGTTGATTCAGAAGGGCCAGATTGTCATAGCAAAGGCAGAATTTCCTCCTCTCCTAGGTTCACAAAACGGTCGTCCATAAAATGCATTGCTGTTCTGTTGTAAGTAATCTTAAAGATTCCTAAATGCATCTACTTTCAGAAGGCCAAATAAAGTGCTTTTGCTTTCTCCTAGAAACACACAGCGTCTTGATAAAGAATATCTCTTTGGTTTTGAGACTTTAGTCTTTGCAACTTCAGGGACTTTATCTATGCACAATCAGCTTGTAACACTCCAAAGAGAAAGGAAAACTTGAAATCGCATCATATGACCCCTTTAATCTCACTAATTTTACTAATATGTTACACAATCTTGCTTTGTTAAACAATTTTGTTGTACCTGTACAATGACTAAAAAAGAGCTTGACTTAAGGTTTGGACCTGGTGAGACGTTTAACCATGCCATTGTGAAATTCCATTTCAATCCACTGCCTGGAAAAACACTTGAGAGACAGATGTGTATTCTTTAGCCTCCAGTCCCAAAGAACAAACACACCCTAATAAAACACCTGTTGCCCTGGTATCAGTCTCCATGAACTCACGGGCTACAGTCATTACAGGTTACTGTGAAGATGAATTTTAGTTCATAATATATTTTCACAACTTTTTCTTCACAAAAAGTAACATGCTACAAGCTGTATGATCAGTCATTCATCATTTATGCAAATGTACCACTGTAATATTTTACATTGGCCAGTAAATGAAGGAAACTTATGATTATCATAAACAATATACAAAATGTTTGGCCATTTCTACTTGCGTTATCAAACTAAAACAACAGTTTAACTCAATCAACAACACTTTAAATCAATCATGAACAAAAAAATGTAGCAGTTTTCCTCGAGAAAGGTTTATGTTATGAGACCATGTTTAAGACCTATACGTAAAAAAGAAAGGAAATAACTAAATCTGCAGTACATTTTTGCCAAAAGGAAACTCAGCACTTCTAGGAACTTTACAGCCCTCAAAGTAAACATGGGCAGGAATGAAGGAAATGAAATAGCTGGTTGCTCTCTGATAACATAAGACTAACAAAATCAGCATTATTCGCAGAACTGTTCTGGACCTTTCCATTCAGTCAGCAGAAGCTAAGCAATCAGATTCCAGTTTTTACTTAATGATTTCACAATGACAGAGCGATAGAATGATAGAACAACAGATAGACTGACAGAATGGATAGAATGATAGATACAACAACAAAACGACAGAATGATCGAACAATAGACAGAACGACAGACAGAACAATACAACAATAGACAGAACGACAGACAGACAGACAGACAGACAGACAGAACGACAGACAGAACAATACAACAATAGACAGAACGACAGACAGAACAATACAACAATAGACAGAACGACAGACAGACAGACAGACAGACAGA